>NC_045745.1:8334051-8340416 GCF_008692095.1 Etheostoma spectabile | reverse complement strand
GGGGGGGGGGAGGTGCACAGTTCCAGAGACAGCTATAAACGTATATAAAAAAGTTGATAAATGTAAATATGGCTTGTGTTCGCATTAGGAAAATAATATTACAGTTATAAAATTGCACAGTTATTGGTGTATCAAAAGTATAAATATGGCACAGTAATGAAATTGCACAGAATTTCCAGTTTCATTCATACATGTTGCACTTCATACAAATCAGTTTTATTTATATGGTGTCAAATCCTAACATAAGTTATCTCAGGACACTTTGCAGATAAACTAGGTCTTGGTCTGTATTGATGACGTGTAACTTCTGGGACTGGCCCGGTGTCACCGGAAATTACGCCAGATGTCCGTCATTTCGTCTTTCTTTGTGTTGGCGTTCTAACCTCTGGTGGATTTCTGAGGACTATGGTTACCTGGTCCTCAGATCTCTGCAGGGTAAATCCAGACAGCTAGCTAGACTACCTGTCCAATCTGAGGACTATGGTTACCTGGTCCTCAGGTCTCTGCAGGGTAAATCCAGACAGCTAGCTAGACTATCTGTCCAATCTGAGGACTATGGGTACCTGGTCCTCAGGTCTCTGCGGGATAAATCCAGACAGCTAGCTAGACTATCTGTCCAATCTGAGGACTATGGTGACCTGGTCCTCAGGTCTCTGCAGGGTAAATCCAGACAGCTAGCTAGACTCTCTGCGCTGTGGAGGAAGGTCTGGCAATGTGAGACTAAAGAGGTCTAGACCACACTCTAACTAACAAAGACATAACAACTTACATGGGGTTCTTTGTAGTTTTGGCTTATTTGAAGCTAATGTAATTGATTGTTGCTGCTCTGAATTCATACCTTTATGGTTGAATGCACTTAGTTAAATGAAATATAACATGATGGAATGTCTGTTGTTATGGGCGTAGACAGGTGTTATTTACAATATTTCCCACCACGACTTGCAGACATGAACACCATAACAGTGTGTGTCAAAGTAGCCATGGAAACTACACACACCTGGAGTCATGCAAACTGCAAGCGTTGTTGAGATCAAATGTCAGTCGCTTTGAAAAAAAAAAGGGGGTTGTGTGGTTTAAATAAACATGGGATTTTTGCATAGATATTGCAAACCTTTGCTTTTTTCCAAAAGAGCCTCTGCAAGAAACCGACGAGTCGAGTTCCTGTAAAAGCAGAAGCACAGAGCTTGTGCAACATTTCGACAAATATTGATCAGGATCGGGGCAGAATCATCCGCCTGGAAACAGAAACTGTTGTTAAAAGAAATGGACTGGTGTTTGTTGCCCAAGGCCCAAAATATGTTCCTTTATACTGACAATACATTGAAATATAGACCTTACATTATACCCACAGCCTCTCTGGCAGGTCAGATGTATTTTGGAAATGTTACATGACTAAACTTATTTAGCAACATAGATTTTTTTTGTTCCTTTCCTGTGCTTCTGTTTCTTTTTAGTAAGTCTGACATTTTCAATAGTTTTATTTTTTTGCTTTAATGTCATTAAGAAGAAAATGCCAAACTAATTTGTGTCACGTCGACACAACTTCACAACCAAACTACACCTGAAGTTGAACAATACAGCACTTTGTTTTCAGTTGTTTCAGCCACATGATGGAAAATGTAACCGATAGAATAAAAGAAAACATCCTTTTACTTACTGTATGTCAGCCGTGGCCACTGAGAGCTCCTCAGTATAACGCAGGGAGTCTGTTGACTGTGATTCATGTCTCAGCGCTCCTTAAAAGCACAGTGTGAATGGTCCAATTAGTGGAGGAGAAGGAACTGCTTGTGTACTGCAGAAAATATCTTGTCAAGGGTTTTATTTGACTGTGCTGTGCTCGTATTGTTTGACACAGTGCAGTAAACAGCAGATAAACATTATGTTACATGCACACCAATATTACAATAAGAATCATGTAAACAGCGTATTCCATTTAGATTTTCCGAATAAGGCCTTTTTCTGAATTTAGCATTTTCTGATTAAGACATGTGGGACATTCAGGTATTATTCAGGTTTTAGAGGCATTCTTTGGACATGTAGACAGGGCATTGGAACATGCGTTTGAAAGAGGGTTTCTAGCCACAGGTAACCCCCTAGTTTACGGCTTATGGTAAGCTCTGTGCCTTGCTATGGTTGCTGTACACAAACCAACCAGTCAACAGTTTGCAAGGCTGGAGACCCGATAAGAAGAAGAAACACAGCTACTTTTAGACATTACCAAAGACTTGGATATCAACAGGTTTTTTGGAGATGCACAAACATCGCTACGCCGATGTTTTCAAGAAGCTGGGTGAAGGAATGAAACAGGGACGCTGTGTTTGCACCTCTTTTTCTTGAGTCTGTAGCCCAACCGGTTAAATTAGGTCTTCCAGCCATCGTTAGTCAAAGTGTTGACATTTGAAAGCATCAAAAAGGCATTTTAGGTTGCCGGGTTGGATCAGTGGTAGAGCAGGCGCACATGTACTGAGAGGTTTAGGCCTCGACGCAGAGGTCCGGGGTTTGCATCTGACCTGTGATGATTTCCTGCATGTCTTCCCCCCCCCTCTCTGTCCCCTTTCTCATCTAACTGTCCTGTCAAAAATTAAAGGCGGACACAAAAAAATAGTCTTTAAAATCTTTAGGTACATTTTGGGTAAATAAGATGACAGTTTATGCAGTTGTTACTCGTCCCGTTTGCCAAGCGCAGTCACATTTTATGAACAGGACACAGGAGTTTTTTCCCTGTAAGTTATTGTAAACAAACATTGAGACTGGGTCTAGAGACTGGATCTAGAGACTGGGTCTAGAGTACTCCTTCTGGTTTGCATCAGCATCCTGCAGTCCACTGCACAATACTTATTGTCTCTTGTTGCATAGACTTTACATTGGGATCACGCTACTAACATAAAAATAGCTTTTTTCTAGTTTTATCAATATTTCACCTTTATACCATACGTTTTACAGGTGTCCCTTTATAATTCTGGTCTATGACTAAGGGGATTTTTTTAATTTGCAGTACTGCTGGCCTCTGGGACCAGTTGGCAGCAAGGCTGACTCGCTGACATGTTGGTGTATGTTGTGATTAATCCCAGCTGCTTCTTTCTTCCAGACACAGACGTATTCGGGAAGCCGCCCTGCTATGAGGAGGCGGTTCTGATGGAGGACCCTCCTCCGCCCTACAGTGAAGTACTGGCCGACCTGCGGGGGGGCACCTACCTGAAGCCCGCCCCGCTCCGAGCCGCACCAGCTGCGCCCCCGCCTCTGAGGGAACACCAGGATCCTGCTCCAGTGTTCACATCCGAGACCAGCAAGCCTCCAGTGAGGTCCGTGTTCCCCGACCGAGGTTACTCCTCCCTGATTCGCCTGCCATCGTCCCAGCGCTGGGACTCCCTGGGTCACCTCCTGTCCAACATGGACCTGAACCACAACAACCTCAGCCCGCCGGGGGCCCGTCCTATCCAGGCTGCCACTGCGATGGCTACCATGCCCCGCCGAGAGCCCAGGATCCACCACGAGGGACTCGGGCTCAGAGGTGGAACACAAGGGCTCCAAGGAAGCATACAAGGATTCCAAGGAAGCATACAAGGACTTCAAGGAGGCCTACAAGGACTCCAAGGAAGCATACAAGGACTCAGAGGTGGAACACAAGGGCTCCAAGGAAGCATACAAGGACTTCAAGGAGGCATTCAAGGACTCCACGGAGGATTACAAGGACTCCATGGAAGCATACAAGGACTCCACGGAGGCATACAAGGACTTCGAGGGGGGATACAGGGGTTCCAAGGAGGGTTCCAAGGTCTTCAGGGGGTCCATGGACTAAGGGGACTCGAGCCCAGCTGTGGCCTGCCAACAGCCTTCCCCCTGCTGGGTCGTAGCACCGCTGTCTAGACCGGGATGCTCACTGGAGGAGTTTTTACTAACCACTAAGGTGGTTCATCTCTTAAGAGCCTTCAAGCAGGGGGGTTTCTAAAGGCAGACTTCCTGTCTGTGTGCCTCCTTTGCAGCTCCGTATTTAGTAGTAGAGATTTAATGAAGAGCTGAAAGAGGGTCAAAGCGCTGCCGAGGTGAGGCGCTACTGGCAGCTATGGGCGAGGTTTAGGTGTGTTGGTTCAAAACAACAATGGCCGACGTGATTGACAGATGGTTCATTCGATTACCTGACAGGTATTTTTTTGAAAGTGCCTGCCCTTTCCCAAACAGTTTCCAATGGATGGTTCTGTGTCAACCGACCATCTGGCACGTCACGTTACTGCAAAGACACCAAGAGTTTGAGTCCCCCCCCCCCCCATGCAGCCCTGTGGGCTAAGGACTGGGACTGGGACTTTCAGCGCTGGGGGTGTGAGTAAAGGAGGAAATTACACACCATTTGACACCATTTGTGTTGTTGAGCTACAGATGCATGATGTCCCATCGACCTGCAACTTTGGGTTTTTCTGGGTCGAAATTTCAACCCGATTCCTATCCGATTTTTTGTCACTTTTGACATTTTTTTTTAATGTTTTAATTAATTTTTTAATTAACCTTTTTGTCGCTTTTTTCAAAACAATTTGTTCACCTTTTTAGCATTAAAAAAAAAAAAAATTGTGGATTTTTTTCCTGCATTTCTGTTCATTTTTCCCCCAACATTTGTCACTTTTTTTCAATTTCCTTTTGTCATAGTTCTGCTATAGAAAGTTTTTGTAAACAAGTCAAATTCGACCCGAGGACTACAGGAGGGTTAAAGCTAACCGAGTCCCAGGGACAGTCATGAGCAACAGGCAACAAATCCTCCACCTTTTATTTTTTTAATTTTCTACCCCCCCTCCCCGTGCCGTCCTCTCGTCCTCGTCATCCCTCCCCTCCCCTCCTCTCGTCTCTCTGTGCCAGAGCGACCTATTGAAGCAGTCTGCCGTTGCCATGGCTCCTGGGAATGTTGCCCACAACGACCTCTCCTCTTTTATTTCATCTGCTTTGATTTCTCTCCCCCGAAGACTGTGTTCACAGCTCGTCTCGTCTCCAGTAACAAAGGAACGCGTGGTGTCCTTTCGCTTGACCTCTGCCACGGCGTCGGTGACCTTAGAGCCCGAAGGCCAGTGTTCACAGTGAGACAAAGCTGAAAAAAGGTCGAGTACAACAAGCTCTCCAGAGACCCGAGCGATTTTGTAACATGCTGCTTCGTTGTTTTTAATATCTTTACTACAAATTGTCTGGGTGCCGCGGGTCCTTCTTGTGGAAGATGTACAAATTTATCATCAATCTTTTAAGCTTTGTCTGAAATGCATTTTCTCTTTGTGACATAAAACACACATTCAGCTGCTAGGGTTCTTTCAAAAATATTTTATGAATTCACAGAGTTAAAACAAAAGCCAAAATGGGAACAGCTAATTGTCTGTTTTTATGCTCACCGTTGTATACCCTAAAATATTGGATTCCTTCCTCTGGAGCCAAATAAAATAAAGCCATTAACTTCACTATGTGTCTTCTGGATTAAATTGCATTAACATCTCCTTTAAGGTGTCACATAGTACATACTTCTTTTAGCCTTTTTATTTTTTCTTCATCATGCTTTAATGGTATGTATTTACTATTCTTTCACCTGCTCGATGATTGTTTCATGTTTTTATTTGTAGTGAGAACTGTGAAGTGCAGGAAAAATGTAGTGTATTTCTTGTTGATCATGTTTCACTGAAAGATGATGGTGAAATACAACAGCATAGCCATGGAAGAAGTATTAGTATTCCTTCCTCTTGGGTCTGTTCAGGTCCACCTTATTTAAAACCTTATATATTCCTGAGACGATTTAACATCATTTACAACAATCCTCATATTATCTCGGTTTCTTTTATCTCTGCTTCTCTCAGCTAGAAACTGATTCTTCTGCAACGTCTGCATGTGCTTAAACAAGAAAGCCTTTATTAATGTTAATTGGGAATTCCAGTTTTTCCTTTGACTCCCTCGGTGAGCCTGGGAGTAGTCTCGAATTCCTAGACCTTCCTCCACAGCGCTGCGGAGGAGGGTCTGGCTAGTCCACACAACACTCTGGGATGGGAGAAAAAAACGTGGTTTATTGGCGTTTATTTAAATCAATCACAATCATCTTGGGCGGCGCTTAATGCCGGACGGAGCCACGGTGCCGCTGCAAAACAGCCTCGGGGAGGAACTGGTTTTGGTGGAACATGTACGTTTAAAAGTAGTTTTAGTCGTGCAACAAAAAACCAGATAGCTGTCTGAACCATAGTCCTCATAAATCCAGACTTTAAAAGGTCCCATATTATGCTAATTTTCAGGTTTCTAACTGTATTTTGAGGTTGTAACCGAATAAGTTTACGTGCTTTCAATTTCCAAAAACACCATATTTTTGTTGGACTGCATTTGCTGCAGATCCTGTTTTCACTCTGTGTGTTTAG
>NC_045745.1:8333698-8334041 GCF_008692095.1 Etheostoma spectabile | reverse complement strand
TAGCTCCAGAGTGAGACATCTCACTTCTATACTATCCAGGGACTGAAGGCAGAGGACATTCAGAAACCGTATCTCACGCAAAACAGCATGGATAGTTTTTTTTTTCTTCCAAGTTTGCATGCGTGTGGAAGCCCCGGAGACACAAAAAAACACCCCAAATCCCAGAAAGAGAGATTTGTTTTCATGATACGGGCACTTTAACATGCCAACACAAAGAAAGTGGAAGGTAATGGACATCCAGCCGAAAACGGGGGACATCCAGCGGGATTTCCATTGGCACCGGACCAATCCTGGAAGTGGAACGATGTCGATATAGACTAGCCTGTGAATTACTCTTTCTCTC
>NC_045745.1:8333193-8333688 GCF_008692095.1 Etheostoma spectabile | reverse complement strand
CGCCCTCACTTTCTCTTTTGACTGCAGTTCTACAGCATTTATTCTTTTTTCTTCTACCCCCAATCTACCCCCAACAGGTCTTGCTAATGCTGCAGCCTCATTGGTTTCATACGGAGCATTGAGTGATGAGAAAATGGATTCTCCCACTTTGGCCAAAAGCCATCCTTGCTTCCCCTCGTCCCTGGCGAAGGTTTTCATGTTCTTCTGCCTCTTTCTGAGCTCAGGACGACTCACTTGTTTCCCTTCATCTCAGCTCTCCACCCTGCAGCCGAGGAGACAGACAACCCAGGAGCTCCTGAAGTGATAGAAATCAAGAACTCAGACCTTTTTTTAAGCCCTCACGTGCCTCTGGTGACAATGAACAGTTGCATGAGGCAACAAAACAGCAACACAAACTAACAAAAAAACTTGTTGTAGCTCTCTTCACGACAACACACACACAGGTTGGTTCTTTTTGAACGGGCGTTTAATTGCTTGCTTCTTTCCTTTGGGCAA
>NC_045745.1:8333037-8333183 GCF_008692095.1 Etheostoma spectabile | reverse complement strand
TCACGCCGTGAGAACTATATGAATGAACATAGTAAGCACGTACAATAAATTACATAGGTAAACAAAAGGTACAAATTGCGCTTGCAGCAAATATAAATAAAGTGCACATGGAAGACAAATACCTCGTTGGCTGCTTGTCCTGAAAA
>NC_045745.1:8331252-8333027 GCF_008692095.1 Etheostoma spectabile | reverse complement strand
AGTCCTCAAAGTGCCTTATTGTTCGCCTTGGCCAGTGTAACCCTAACTTAACAGCACTGGAACATACGCTAACGTCGTAGCGGAAACCACAACCACACTTAAGTTCCAAGAAAACAAAAAACACAAATCTTAGTCCAAATCTTAAACTATAACATCTACAGTACTTTTACAACACATTTCCTATTTATTAAGTGCATGAAACCATAAACATGAATTAAATTTACTATGAATTGTGCATGAATAATGCATTATAACACATCACATGTTTAAACAGCACGTACACTTGTACCGTCCTTCGTTTCAAAAGGTTTAAATTGTTGGAACAGTATTTAAAAGAGATGTTCCTTCCTCCTAACGATTTGTTATTTAATTTAACCTCATAAGAAGGGATTCACGGTGGGGGATTCTTGCAGCAGCGCCTTTCAAAAGGCGCCATGCAGTTAATGTTTAGTGGAAAATGAAATGCTTGAGTCTAAGACTCAACGTCTCCCCGCTGATTGTAGGCGCACGGGCAATTTGGTATTCATGATTCTACATTTTTAACATGTTATTATAATATTGGGTTGTTCGGTTTTTGCATCTAACAGTGTGGAGTTGTATGTGGTCTCGGAGGAGTGTCAGAGATTCAGAGATTCAGCTTGTTTAGAGTTCTAGAGGGATTCATTAGTCAAATCCAAGGAGCCTTGCGAGGAACATTGGATGGAACCAGCCATGTAATCTTTGGGCAGACACTTGAAAATCCATGCTTTTCTCAACTTAATGTTTTACCCCCCCAAAAAAAGTGATACAGCGCCCACATACTGTGGCCCTCTGGGATGTGCCTCAGGTCATTGGGAAGTTAACACTCTCAATATTTTGTTCAGAGTATCAGTGTGACACTAGGCCTTACTGACTCAGAGCCAAAGAGGTTAGAATAGAGAATTTCTATTTCCGTCCACGTGAAGCTATATGCAAAAATTTATAGAGGGAGAAGAGAGAAGCAATCCAAATCCAGAAATGATGAACTGTTTAGCTTTGTTTCCGTTGAAACTCGGTCAGAAACTACAAGATTGTGAGGGGACCAGCTCGTTTTGGATAAAAATGGCTTGGATGTACTAACTCCTTGGATTGTTGGCAATGTAGGAAAAAGAAGTTTTTGGCAATCTTCCACCGCTGTGAATAAAGACACAAGGAAGAAGGTATGGATGCACTTGACTTTAGACAGAAACGGTGCAGAATCTTTCTGTATTTCTTTACTTTATAACGGGATTATAACTGCTATAAGTCCTCTTATGCTTAATGGAATCATGAGACTTTAAGCTTTCTAATGATGTGCTGCATGAGCGTGTTTACGAAGATTTAATGCTTGCAATGTATGAGTAGAGAATACGTTTTCTCCAATTAAATCATCGGTACAACATCACTAAAGAGGTTAAAAGAAACCTAAATGTCTGATGTGGAAACTTTGAAAAGAAATCAGTACAGTACTTCAGTAAATATGCTTAGTTACAGCTCCCCACGGCCTTGTTTTAACCCTCGTGGTGTCTTCCCCTTAACCGTGAACTTGTCCTTCCAGGTCAAAATTGAAAATTAAATTTTCTTTGTGCTTTTCCAATGTTTTTTTTCTCAGAATTTTTCTGATTTATTTGTCACTTTTTCCAGCTTTTGGTGTATTTTTTTTAAATTTATTCTTGGAATACATGGTCAACGAACCTCATTTGTATCAAATTATACAGACGTTTTTAGTTAAAAAGGCAGAAGTTATGAATTATTTTGACTAGTAGATAAGATCAGAG
>NC_045745.1:8330924-8331238 GCF_008692095.1 Etheostoma spectabile | reverse complement strand
CTCAGATGGGTAGATGTCAAAGTTTAGTCCGGATACTGTTTGGAAACCATAAAAAAAGAATTCAAATGCTATAAGATTAAATAAAACACCCAAAAACTTCAATGAAAGTAATCATTCATTTTACCTGAAGACTGTTGTATAACAAAAATAACATGTGTGATTCCTTATGTTCTTCAGGTAAAAATATTGATTACTTTTATTGAATTGTTTTGGTGTTTTATTTAATCTTATAGCATTTGTAATATTTTTTTAATGGTTTCATATCAGTATCCGGACTAAACTTTGACATCTACCCATCTGAGATCCACTCAACA
>NC_045745.1:8330812-8330914 GCF_008692095.1 Etheostoma spectabile | reverse complement strand
TTAACTATTAGTCAAAATAATTCATAACTTCTGCCTTTTAAACTAAAAATGTGTGTATAATTTGATATAAAATGAGGTTTGTTGATCATAAATTCCAAGAAT
>NC_045745.1:8328837-8330802 GCF_008692095.1 Etheostoma spectabile | reverse complement strand
AAAACCTGTTATTAAACCAGCTCAGGTTTTTTTAAAAAGCGACAAAAACATCGGAAAAAGCACAAAATAAATGTTAATTTTCAATTTTGACCTGGAAGGACAATTTCATGGATAACGGGAAGACAACACAAGGGTTAAACAGTAGAGCTGTTTGAAACTTTCACACATGCTTCATTTCTGAGAAACACTTGAATCAGTGATGTCGCAGCGGTGAAGCTGTGAAAGGTTGCACACCTGCTCCACATCATTAATTATGTGGCCTGAGGTGAAGCTTTTCCACACACAAAGGAAAGCACTTTTGCACCCTGCAGCAGGGGAATCGGTGTCGATTATCCCTTTAAACAGAGCAGCGAATTACATTCAACCCATTTTAAACTCAATCCCTGTGTGACCGAGAGACTACAGCAATTAGTTTAAATGTCACACGCTCTCGGCCCTTCTCGTTCCCTGCTTCCACAAAACAAAATTGGTAATGATGGTTTTAAAATTATTACAAATCATTTCCAACTCTTGGCTTCCATCGGGGTGGAGAGCCTCAATAACGTTGTCACAGCCCATTATCATCACAAGACACAAGGGTCAGGATTGATAGTTGGATAAAAAAAATATACAACAATGAGTGGCATAGAGCTCAACAGTATGGTTCTGGAAGTAACATTTTTTTTAAAGATTTAAAAGGGGTAAGGGGTAAGGGTAAGGGTTAGGGGTAAGGGTAAGGGGTAAGGGTTAGGGGTAAGGGTAAGGGGTAAGGGGTAAGGGTTAGGGGTAAGGGTAAGGGTTAGATGTAAGGGTAAGGGTAAGGGTTAGGGGTAAGGGTAAGGTGTAAGGGCAAGGGGTAAGGGTTAGGTGTAAGGGTAAGGGTAAGGGTTAGGTGTAAGGGTTAGGTGTAAGGGTTAGGTGTAATGGTAAGGGGTAAGGGTAGGGGTAGGTGTAAGGGGTAGTAGGGGTAGGGTTAGGGGTAAGGGTTAGGGGTAGGGTAAGGGTTGGGTAAGGTAAGGTTAGGTGTAAGGTAAGGGGTTAGGTGTAATGGTAAGGGTAAGGGTAAGGGTTAGTGTATGGTAAGGTGAGGGGTAAGGGTTAGGTGGTAAGGGTTAGGGTAAGGGTAAGGTTGGGGTAAGGTGTATGGGTAAGGGTAGGGTTAGGGGTAGGGTAAGGGTTAGGGGTAAGGGTTAGGGGTGTGAGGGTTAGGTAAGGTAGGTGTAAGGGTAGGGTAAGGGTAGGGGTAAGGGTTTAGGGGTAAGGGTAGGGTTAGGGTGAAGGGTTAGGTGTAAGGTTAAAGGGTAAGGGTTAGGGGTAAGGGTTAGGGTAAGGTAAGGGTTAGGTAGGGTAAGGGTTAGGTGTAAGGGTAAGGGTAAGGGTTAGGGTAAGGGTTATGTGGAAGGGGTAAGGGTTAAGGTTTAGGGGAGGGTTAGGTGTAAGGGTAGGGTTAGTGTAAGGGTAGGGTTTAGGTGTAAGGGTAAGTTAGTGTAAGGGTTAAGGGTTAGGGTTAAGGGTAAGGGTTAGGGGTGGGGGGTAAGGGTAGGGTTAGGGGGTAAGGTGTTAGGTGTAAGGGTAAGGGTTAGGGGTAAGGGTAAGGGTAAGGGTTAGGGTTAGGGGTATGGGTAAGGGGTAAGGGTAAGATGGTGAAATGGGATTCAGCCTTAACCCTTGTGTCGTCGTTTTGGTCATTTTTTTTTTCAACCTTATTATCGCTTTTTCTGACATTGTCACTTTTTTTTCAACGTCGTGGGTGCTTTTTTGAGTTTTTTTGGATATCTTTAATGCCGACATTTTTAGCGCTTATTTTGAAGGGCCCATTTTTTGTGACAAATTTTGGTTTTGTTTTACTGAAAACGGGTCAAATTTGACCCGAGGACAACACGACGGTTAAAGCCGAGGGAAAAAGTCCAACTGTCTCCTACGGGAGACGTTGCCCTTGTGTTCTCGTCTCCGTCTAAACCAGGGGTTCCCAAAACTTTCAGCCCA
>NC_045745.1:8313829-8328827 GCF_008692095.1 Etheostoma spectabile | reverse complement strand
AGTAACGGTGCAAGTGACTCGCGACCCCCCACTATAAATGTATGTAAACATTGTGCGCAACGGCGTACGCACTAAAGGCGCATCCAAACACGAGCATGTTGACAACACAAAATAACACAACAGTTTTATCTTGTGTTAAAATCTATTTTGAATGGTTTTTAATTTTTCTTTTAATTCTGGAAATCAACTTGTGACCCCCCCCCCCCCCTCTCTCGGCTCGCGACCCCCCCTGTGGGTCCCGACCCCCACTTTGGGAATCACTGGTCTAAAAGATCCACACACTTGAACTGCTTCTCCTCCCCAAAAAACCTCTGAAGGAAACCGTGGAAACGAGAGAAACGTCGGCCTGAAGTCTGTGTGAATGAAGAACCTGGACCGAGACGTAACCCCGGTTCTAACGCCCCGTCGGCCACGACCTGGTTCTCCTATCGGGTCCAAATTGAACATTTTATGTCGCTTTTTTTCTATACTTTATACACTTTACTATACTATACTTTAAAATAAAAAGATTTTTAATATTAGCCATGATGTCTAAACCATCGGAGGAAGACTAGCCACGAGCTACGTGGTTGCGCAACGACAGTTTCTGCTCCTGTAAGAGCTGGAAGTCTGCATGAAATCCACCTCGGATTAAGAAAAACACGTTTTACTCACGATCCTATGGGGAAAAACTACACTACTCACAATCCTAAGCCTGACAGCGACGTCTCCGATTGGTCCAACTTGCTGTTACCTTGGAAACATTGACAATTCAAGTGTCTATGATGGTGTCTCTACGCGGTCTCTACGCAGTCTATCTTTGGCTTTTTTGGCTAAATTTAACCCTGGTGTTGTCTTCACCTTCGGGACCCTCTCGTGTCCCTCGGGTCAAACTGACCCGGGACCTATTTGGGGTTTTAAAAAACAACTCTGAAATAAAATTTCACTTCGTAATCTATTAACAAATAGTGTCTTTATCTCAATTTCAAACATTTGAGATAACATACACACTCTAAGAAATATCTGTAAATGAACAGGTGTATGAATGTATGTAAATTTGAACAGACATTGTCCCTTATAGGTGATTCACAGGTATGTTTTTGTTAATTTACAATATACCAGAAAGTGTTGTCTTTTAACCATTGACACAGTTATTTAACTGAAAAATTCTGTTTTTTTTAATTACGTCAGAAAGTCCGTGTAATGAGCTGCCGGACGTTTTTCTGTTATTTTATTTTATTGATGATTTATTTCTTAGAGTGTAGTATATGTTTAGGGAATGCAATCAGTCTCAATTAGCACACAATTAAAAATGGAAGTGGGGTTCATTTTTTATCATAAGGTTATAATTCATGTTAAAAATCCACTATGGAAACAACATAAGTGGTCATATCCAGCATAATGTTCTCAGTCAGGAATACATGTTTATCACAGGAAATAAGGTAAAGCATTTTAATTTCAGGTAGAAAAAAAATGTATACACCATTATTCTTGTAAAAAAAATTGAAATGGGTCAATTTGACCCGAATACCACACAAGGGTTAAAAATGTTTTTTTGTGTCCTCAGATTATTAAAAAAGAAAAAAAAAAAAAGGACCAGATGCATCCCAGGAGCCGTCAATCACGTTGGAAGGCTGATGATTCACCGTGGATCAAACGTTACGTGCTCACACCTTCAGACAAGATATGATTTGGCCTTGAGAAAACTGAGAAATGGATTACGCAACTAGAAGTGGAGCACGTCACGTAGAAGATGTGCATTTCACCACGGAGACCAACGCCTCCATTATGATTCAGCCTGCACGGTTTTATAAAGAAAGGCCATTTAACCCTTGTGTTGTCTTCCCGTCAAAATTGAAAATTGACGCTTTTTATTGACGTTTTTAACTTTTTCTTAGGTTTTTTTGTCCCTTTTTTCAACACTTTTTTCAATGTTTGTCACTTTTTCGTCACTACTGAGCTGCAGCATCAATGTACGTGACATGTAGCTCAAATTCATGAATTATGTCTTTCTTTAAATATTCTAATCATGTCTGTGAGAAAGTGTGAGGTGGGAAAGCATCGTCCTCACAGCTGAAACAGCGCATTCAGTTATTCATAAAAGACGTGGATTTTCAAGTTTTGATGGCAACAATCCCAGGGTTTGACACCCAGCGTGACTCCACGCCACTGAGACTTCGGACAGAACCCCCAAAAACAGACAACGGAATGATCAAACTTATGCAGTTGCACTCCCTTTATCTACCCTTGTGTTGTCTACGTGTCGACCACGCAACCTTTAGATTTTCTGGGTCAACATTTAAAATGAAAACTTATTTTTCAACACTTTTTTTTTTTTTTTTACATATTTAGGAAGTAACCAGTGAAAAAACAATTACAAACTGAGACGGAGAACGCATCCCAGGGCCTTTTGTCACTTTTTACGATGTTTTCAAAGCTTTTTTTACGATGTTTCAGTCACTTTTTCCAATCTTGTTGTTGATTTCTTCCGTTTTGTTATTTTCCTTTGACGTTTGCCACTTTTTTTGAAATTCTTTTAAATTTTTTTTTTTCAAATTATATAACATTTAATAAAACACCCAATCGTTTTTTTTTGACAGTTTTGTTGAAATAAACCTGAAATTCTGATATAGAAACTTTTTAAAAACACATCAGATTTGACCCAAAGACAACAGGAGGGTTAACAAGTCCTTAGACCTTCATGAGGTAAAAACAGGTTTACCTGGTATGGGGGGCGACTCAGCTTTATAGAGGTGAGTCTAATCAGAGGGAAGTGGAAGCAGGTGAGTAGGTCAGATGGAGGACGGGGGAGACCAGGTGGATCAGGTGAGGGAAGTGGAAGCAGGTGTGTAGGTGAGATGGAGGACGGGGAAGGCCAGGTGGAGCAGGTGAGGGAAGTGGAAGCAGGTGTGCAGGTGGGTGTGGCCGTCAGGTGACGGGGGATGGAGGGAAAGACCGAGGACACGTGGGGGAAGGAAAGAAAATGGAAAGACTGGATATAGTAATGTGGCTAAAGTGGAAGGACAGAGGAACAAACTGTGACAAACACAGGCAGGGAACAACAGAAACAACTATTACAACAAATAAAAATACAATAAAGAAATGAAAGGGGTGACATTAAAACAAAAAGCTACAAACAAAATATGAACTACATTCCTTTATCTTAAACTATATAAATAAATGTGTCCATGCTACCACATAGACATGTGATTGTTAATTTCCAATGCCCATCCCCATTAAACAAATATGAATCATGGCCTCATAAAAACATAAAAAAGAACAAGCACAGAAACATACGAGGTCTATAACGCCTGTTAAAGAAATAATAAAGTGCTTTACAGGAAGAGAAAAAGTGGAGATGGAGGAGCTGTATGAGAAAACAAGCTGAATTTAAATGTATACTCTGCAAAATTAAAGGTAGAGGCTATAAATATAAAGTCATGAGAAAGAAATTAAATGAGTTGTTTCACATTTTTCTCACAATCTTACCCATACGTCTCCACCCAACTCTCTCTGGATTTCTCTGTGTTTAGAAATTGTTGTTGTCCGGCTCGAAACTCGAACGCATACATCACCTCTTCTGAAGAGTCCATTGTGTGTTTTTAATCCTCCGTGTCCTCCTTGGCTACTAGCAACTGAGTGGAGGAGGGGAGGGGGGGGGGGGGGGGGGGGGCGCACGGCACGATTACGACGGTTGTGTCACGTGGGACGCGACATGTCATTACTTAGAATTCCTAAATGAAGAAGACAGAAACTACGCACTATAGCGTTGAATAAAAAAAAGAATCATATCAAAAATGCATTTTTTTGTTCCTCATTAGCCTACATACTGAACTCAAAGTTCAAAATATGATGTAATATTGCATGAGGTAATAAAAAATGTGTTAAAACAAGATCATTTCCTTGTCTTAAGACCTGACAAACGTTGCAGAGAGAGGCAGTCCAGCAGTGGAAAGGGTGTACAAGGGCGACATCTAGTGGCGGAGGTGGGAACTACACCTCTCCACCTCTGACCACCAACACAGGTGATTTCACTCATTGTGGATCAGATCAGACCTCTACTCAAGTTGAAGGTGGGCCGGAGCTTTGATGGGTATTCATTTGTTAAATCTTTTCCTTTAAGATAAAGATAAAGATGAAGATAATGGTGGCCTTTATTTTCCTGCTTTAACAGGTGACTCAGGAAGTTGTCGATCAATCAGTCTAGACATGCTTACACTGTCCTGGGAAGAGGGCCAATCAGAAGGAGGAATTGAAAACACCTGTACAGGTGTCCAGGACCTTTTTGAAGTTTCTTGTCTTTTGGCATTTTTAAGGGTTTAGGGCTTTATTTCCAGATCATTCAGCTTTTAATTAATTGTTATTTTGCTGAAATAGGTTTGAGAAGTGCTGGTCCCTCTGGTGGGATCTGTACCTCGGATCCAAATTGCTTCATTTTGGTTGAAGTGATCATGTTTGTTTAAACAATTTTTTTTAACTTTAAATAACCTTATTCTTTAAAAAGAAATCCTACAAATGTTTTACAAAATGCAACACACACACACACACACACACACACACACACACACACACACACACACACACACACACACACCACACACCACCTCTTGTTAACCATCAGTTGTCCTCGTGTTGTTTGTTGTGTCTTCATGTTGTCCTCATGTTGTCCTCGTGTGGTTTCATGTTGTCCTCATGGTTGTCCCCCTGTTGTCCTCATTGTAGTCCTCATGTTGTCCTCATGTTGTCTCAGTTGCCCTCATGTTGTCCTCATGTTGCCTCGTTGTCCTCATGTTGTCCTCATGTTGCCCTCATGTTGTCCTCATGTTGTTCATGTTGTCCCCATGTTGTCCCCATGTTGTCCCCATGTTGTCCCCATGTTGTCCTATGTCTCCTATCAATGTTCTTTTTAATTCCCAAAATAAACATGATTGATTCCAACGCTCTTTGCCAAGTTAAATCTCTACTTCATTAATTTTGGGTCTTATTCTATTTTATAGCATTGTAAAACAAAGTGAAGTGTTGTTGAAATAGTGTTGAGTAAAGTTGACATATCCCGTCTGTGATTATCATCAACATCCATTCCTTTAATTTTAGTCTCAATAATTCCTAATTTCTGCTTTTCTAACTCAAAAAAACTGAAATTAATTTCCTATAAATGAGGTTTATTGACCATAAATTCCAAAAATAACTGTAAACTGAAGTTAATAAGTTAGTGTTACGTAGTGTTGAAAACGTCAAAAAAGTGACAACATTTTTTTTAAAAGTCATGCGTTGAAAAAAGGGACAAAAACATAAGAAAAAGTTGCAAAACATTGTTAAAAAGCGTCAACAAAAGGGTTGGTTTTCAATTTTGACGGCAAGACAACAACAGTTAAGGAACCTTCATCTTCAGCTCTGTCCTTAAACGAGCTGTTTTTCGGGCATTTGCTGTCATCTGATGCTGTCCGTTTTGTTGGGAAGACAGTCTCATATCAGTTAAATGTTAAGTGAATACATAAATTACGAACTTCAATCAATTTCCTGTATATTAAAGCAACAAACAACAACACACACCTTGCTTACTCTTGGACCTTGTAGTTCCCCCAGCGGCCCCTAGATGTCACTGCAAAGACAAACTGACTGCATTGGACTGAACATGGAAGGAAAACTCTTTCTCCAAATATGAAATAAACCTTTTTTTTTTTACCAAAATGCTTCAGGGCTGATCACTGATGTTTGTCTTGGTGGTGTGATTTTGAAAACAATTGTTCCACATTTAAGTCTAAAGACATTTGAAATGGCAAAATTTGCATCTCATTTCATTTACTCAAACTTAAAATTACTGGAATTTGTTAAGTTCCACATACTCAAAACTGCTGAGTGCCAGTAGCATTTACTCTCTTTTGAGTTTAGTGGATCTATTTTTTGATTAATATGACAAGATTGACTTGTACATTTAATTTGACTTGGTGTTTTGTAACCCTTGTGTTGTTTTCCCAATACCATGAAACACTATTATCGCGTTTTTTCCAACATTTTTGGAACTTTTTCATTGTTGTGGGTGCTTTTTTTGATGTTTTTTTCCAAAGTTATTTGATATTTCTAGTGGTGACATCTTCAGCGCTTATTTCGAAGGCCCTTTTTTTTGTGATAAAAAACCTGAAAAGACAACATGAGGGTTAAGTTATTAATACTGAATGCGGTTAAGGCAATCAGCGATATTTTAAGTTTTGAGGTAAAGGATTTTGAGTTTAATGAAGTCAATGTTGTTGAGTTAATTCACGGTTAATGAAAAAGATTGAACAAGAAACATTTTGAGTTTAGTCAACATGAAATGCTGAGTTTTTATACTTAAAAAAATTCGGTTATGTTAAATATTTGAGTTGTAGATACTGATAATATTTGAGTTGACTTAATTAGTACTTTAAGTTAACAGTAATCAAAAAATGCAAGTTCAGGTTACTCCAAATATTTAAGCTCTTACAAGCTTAGACTTTTGAGTTAACTCAAAAAAATGCTGTCAACTTATTACAATTTTAAGAGTACGGCTTACTTATTCAGGTTTATAAGAAATATCTGTGAATTAACAGTTGTGTGACTGTAAATTTGAACAGAAATTGTCCCTTGTACGTGAGTCACAGGAATACTTCTGTTAATTTACAATATAACAGAAAGTGTTATGTTTTTTTACCATTGACACAGTTATTTAACTGAAAAATTCTGTTTTTGAATTACGGTTTACGTACTCTACATATTCATGGAGTCCTTCTAGAAGGTAAAAAGTTGGTTTAAAGGAAACTTATTTAGACGTTGAAAAGGTATTGACAGTTAAAACTTGCTGTTTGTATAAACGTTTCAAACTTGTACCGATTGATGGGACTGCATCTTACTGACTGATACGATTTAAATGCTCATTATTTCTCTTCTTTTTGTTAATATTATGAAACTATTGTGATCTATTCATCTGCAAGTCACTGTCCGGGTGACACAGATATAAATGAAGAGACAAAATTAAACCAAGACATGGACATTTATTCACTAATTAAGACTCATTTTAAAAGATTTAACACAATTTAGATGATGTTGGATGTGAGCGTGTCCTCTTCCCGTCACCCGATCATTCAGGATGAAATACAAATTAACAAATGTCCATTTAAAAGTTGTAAATGTTAGGGAGATGTTTACAAATGTGTTTTTTTTTGCTATATGTAAATGTGTGTAACGCACTGACAGGTGTGTATTTATTTTATTTGTGGAACTTGTTTGTGTATTTGTAAATCAGTTTTATGTTTGCTTATTATTTTTGTGAGTTGACAACTGTTATTCTTGTAATTGTACAATGTGTTTTATATTTACGGATTATGACATTTACACACAGATTGACAATCTGTGTGTAAATGTGTAATCTATAACTATAAAAACAAAGTCCACAAATACAAAAATAAGATTTAACTCCCAAAAAATAAGTTGCAAATACAAGTTCCACAAAGAAATTCTGCTAGTGCATAACAACACATTTACAAATAAAATAAAAAGCAAATAAAGTTGTAAATGTTAGGGAGATGTTTACAAATGTGTTTTTTTTTTAATGTAAATGTGTGTAACGCACTTACAGGTGTGTATTTATTTTATTTGTGGAACTTGTTTGTATATTTGTAAATCAGTTTTTTGTGAGTGTGTGAACTGTTATTCTTGTAATTGTAGAATGTGTTTTATATTTACAGATTGAACATTTACACACAGATTGTCAATCTGTTCACACAAATTTGAGACACATCTAACCCCGTACCCGGGTTCAGGTGTTTTTGGGGAGCCGGTTTGATTTTGTTGAACAGCTGATCCTGGGGTATAGGATGACGATGATCATTAAAGGTGCTCTAAGCGATGTTGGGTGACGTTTGAAGTATTTTAAAACAAAACGAGGCTAGCTTGCCTCAACCCCCTAGAGATGTTTGCTGTATGTGACAAAAATTGTTGGAGCCGAAAAGACGCGTGACATCGTTTAGAGCATCTTTAATGATGATGATGATGATGATGATGATGATGATCATCATCATCATCATCATCATCATCATCATCACATACCCCAGGATCAGCTGTTCTGGAACGGACCAGCTAAATAATCTGCAGATGAACTTGTTCTGTTCTGGTGAACACACACAGTATCCTGATGCTCTAAAACACACACACACACACACACACACACACACACACACACACACACACACACACACACACACAGTGTTATTATTGCCTAGGAGTTTTTATTTTCTACAGGAATTTACAGCAAAAAAAAGTCTAACACAGTTGTTGCTAATATTCAAAAAGGTCCTGATAATCAATTCTAGCACACTCGTTGACAGGTATTAAAAACACACACACCTCCCGTACGTCTCGGGCCCACCCCACCTCTCACTCCAGTTTCCAGGGCGACTAAATATTGCATCATTAAAAAATAAAAATACATATGGTACTTTTTGTTGCATTGGCACAGAACAAAAGCAAAAGTCGGGCAGCAGGCGTGGGTCAGAGAGGATTTAAATCATCACTTTTAGTGTTTGTTTTAAGCTGCGTGGAGTAAAAGATGTCAGAAGGGTTTTTATTTATTGATATATTTTGGACCGCGGAAATGTTCTGGTATTTGTTGTCTTGGGGCGAATCGCTCCCGCCTTGACTAAAATGCAGCAAAGTTTCGTTTTAAATGCAGTTATGTTGGCTGAGCACATCGTTGTCTTTGTCCTCTGGATCTCCTCATCACCTTCTCGCTGCAGAAATGCTACATACAGTCACGTTTCACTTTAGCCCGTGTATGTGCTATATATATATATATATATATATATAGGTATGGTTACATAATCACTGATCAGTCTTCCTCCACAGCGCTGCGAAGGAGGGTCTGGCTAGTCCACGCAGCCTTCTGGGATGGGAGAAAATGTGCTCTGGTTTATTGGCATGTCTTTAAACCAATCACAATCATCATGGGCGGTGCTAAGCCACGGTGCCTCTGAAAAACAGCCTCAGGGAAGAACTTGTTTTGGTGGAACATGTGTACGTTCAAAGGTTGTTTTAGTTGTGCGGGAACAGGAAGCTCCGATTGGACAGAAAGTCTAGCTAGTTGTCTGGATTTACCCTGCAGAGACCTGAGGACCAGGGAACCATAGTCCTCAGATTGGACAGATAGTCTAGCTAGCTGTCTGGATTTACCCTGCAGAGATCTGAGGACCAGGTAACCATAGTCCTCAGATTGGACAGATAGTCTAGCTAGCTGTCTGGATTTACCCTGCAGAGACCTGAGGACCAGGTAACCATAGTCCTCAGGTTGGACAGATAGTCTAGCTAGCTAGCTGTCTGGATTTACCCTGCAGAGATCTGAGGACCAGGTAACCATAGTCCTCAGATTGGACAGATAGTCTAGCTAGCTGTCTGGATTTACCCTTCAGAGATCTGAGGACCAGGTCACCATAGTCCTCAGAAATCCTTTGCGTTGTAGAATTACAACACGATGATAGCGGAAGGTAACGGACATCCAGCCGGCAAGAGGGACATCCAGCTTACTGTCTGGTGGCACCAGAGCAAACCTGGAAGTGGACCGTTGTGGATATAGACTACTCTCTGATGGTCAAAGTCGAAGCAGAAGAGGCTAAGATATCGGAACTTTTATTCCCTAGCAGCGGTGGGCGGAAGGATTCAGACACTGCTGTCAATTGCATGGTCACTGAGACATGTCCATAATGTCTGTGAAGCGATGTCTCGACAAACTTTGGGGATCTATGATTAAAACTGACTTGATTTGACATCTCACTTGACCCACAATCCCACCGTAGGGATGTGGAGGACGTAAACATCTGGTTCTCACTGCAGATAAAAAAAAAAAAAAAAAAAAAAAAAAAAATGCGTGGCCGTGTCTGGTCCAGGGGTTTCATCACAAGCTTCCTCTAAATAAACGTTTAAATAATTAAAATTGAAAAGGCAGGGCGTCTGCCTTCAGCCTCCTAATCGGAACTGGATCTGGGCCCACTGTGGACATTATAAAGGGCCGGGTGAAAAAGTCTCATTTTTAGCTTTTGAAGAATCATACAAAGGATTCGTTGTTTTTCTTCCTACTGTGCACGAGCTAAAGGTTCATCACCTTAAAGCCACACTCTCCTAAAAAACTGTTAACACTTGGAAAAATATCTACAGTATATTTATCTAGGTGAGATGCAAAAAAAATGCTTCTTTTTTTTTTTCTTTTTTTTTTACACTTGTGTAAATATATACGTACGTGGGGTAAAAAATAATGAATTTTATGGACCCAGAGGGGAGGGTTAGATTGAGAAGCTGCAGTTCATTTACAGGGAGACAGAAGAAGAAATCAAAGTGCACTGAGTAAGCGTCCAGATTTACGAGCCGTTTAATCTTGAATTCAGTCTTAAAATCATACAAAAAAGGAGCGAAAAAGGTTAAAAACGAGTCACACTTTGACCCGTTTTCAGGAATTTCCTCTTGAGAATGCATATGATTTCTTCAGGATCCCATCAACCGTTCAAATACACCAGAATAAATTAAATGTTTCACCTTTTTATTACAATAAAGTAAGGGCTAAATCCAAGATTAAGTGACTTGCAGAGGTGAATATTTCTGGATATTTTGGGAGGAAGGCAGAAGGAAGGTGGGGGGGGAAATAAAAGGTAAGAAAAGAAACAGTGAGGAGATATACATGGCAGCTGTAATAATCCACTGTATTAGTTTTATAGGGTGTTATTAAAGCACTACAAACTAAGTGTGTCGGCTGCCTGCCACACATTGGGCTTCATGTGTCTAATATGCAGCAGTGCGCTACGTTAATGTATAATAAATCATTTACAAACAAAGGTCCCTCCCACAGCTCCCGGCTATTACATCTGCATAGCAAAATAATAAGAAAAAAAACAAACAAATAAATAAAATAAACACACAGAACGACCCATAACTGAGCCTTCAAACCACCGTCAACGTCTTCTCTGTGGCTACGGTTTAGTTTCCCTCTAAAAGATAATACAGAAGTACTTTTGATGCAAGATTTGTTATTATTATTATTAGTTTTTTTGTTTGTTTGTTGGTGTATTGTTTAAAAAAAAAAAAAAAAATCAGTTTCTTCATGAAGCGCACTTCCTACTTCCTCTTGGTCCGGTGGTGGTTTGTGATTGGCCGGTCAGTCATCGTCATCGTCGACCACGGGGTCCGTGTCCCAGCACGTAATGTCAATCTCTGGGAACACACACACACACACACACACACACACACACACACACACACGTTGATTTATTCCATAAAAGATAACTTTGATATCATGAGTTAGATGACATAGAAAAGGTGTTTATAATATTTTGGCTACCCTTATGTCTATAAATGGGATGAACGCAATAATAGAAACACCCATACAGTAAGTGAGTGGCTGCTTGTGGACATTGCCAGTCTGCATCCCAAATCTCGTGCAAGACACACAACCCCAAATAGCTCCCGTGTGTGTGTGTGTGTGTGTGTGTGTGTATGATTAGATACTGATGAGCAGAGTGGCAGCCTCTCCAATCAGTGTGTGTGGTGTAAAGGGCTTTGAGTGGTTGGACGAGTAGAAAGGCAGCGGTGTATAAATGGAGCACACACTGGAAACGTCCATTGTTCTGAATTTATCAGGACAACAGACAAACATGGAGGAGTGTTGAGTTTGCATAAACTAAATGACCAGGGGGTAAATAATTACTCATATGTACAGTATGTTACAAATCAAAAGCCCTGCTGTTGATTGTTACGTCATATTTAACTAGTGGTCATTTTCTTTGCGGACCAGTATCTTACCTGGTGGCTTGTTATAAAAGACCGGTGCAGGTTTAGCCGAGGACTCTTCTGGTTGTCCAAATTCTTCCTCCTGTGATTGGCTGAAATAGCCCTCACTGGCCTGTAAGAGCCAATAGACAGGCAGAAAGAGAAGGAGAGCAACTATTTACAAAGAACAACAGAGAAAAGTCTTGAATGCACAGCGGGGGGGGGCGGTGTTAACCGGTCTGACCTGAGTGCCTTCTTTCAGCAGCGTCTCGCCGTTGGTCAACAGCAGCTGGACATCATCCAGCTCCTTCCCCTCCACGGACGCATGCTGCAGTGCATGCTGGTAGCTGAGGGTCATCTGGTCGGGGCCCGTCACGTCCACGAGGCTGGCGGGGTCGTCCTCGGCGACGGGGGCCGAGCAGAAGGTCCCGTCCATCACGTCGTCGAAGCTGAGGAGGGGCTGGGGCCTGGCGCCGGTGGCGGAGGCGCCGGGCGGGACGGCGCCGCCCATCAGGTCCACCAGATCGGAGGACCCGCAGGTCTGGGAGGGGTCGGGGGCGGGGCCGGGGCTGCCGTCCCACAGGTTGACCAGGCTGTCGGTCCCGGACTCCCACGCGGAGAAGTCGGAGGAGTCGCGGGCCTGCGGGGCGACGCACTGCACGGGCTTGGCGGAGGCCGACTCCTGGACCGGCGGCTTCTGCTCCGGCTTCGGCACCGAGTCTGGAGAAAAGAAGCAAAGCGCCGATTTAATTCTACGTTTTCTTAACAAAGTCAACAGTTGATTTGATGATTTGGAGATTAACCCTCAGAGCCCAGCAGAGGGTTAGGGTGTTAGGGTGTTAGGGTTTTAGGGGGTTAGGGTTAGGGTGTTAGGGTTAGGGTGTCAGGTTTAGGGGGTTAGGGTGTTAGGGTTAGGGTGTTAGGGTTAGGGTTAGGGTGTTAGGGTTTTAGGGGGTTAGGGTGCTAGGGTTAGGGTGTTAGGGTTAGGGTGTTAGGGTTTTAAGGGGTTGGGGTTAGGGTTAGGGGGTTAGGGTTAGGGTGTCAGGTTTAGGGGGTTAGGGTTAGGGTAGAAACGTAGCGCCCTGGATGGGCGCTACAAGGGGCACGGGCACAAGGGGACCACCGGTGTGAATAAAACACTTAAAACCTCCTTTAAAAACCTGGTTCGGGTCTAAAAAGCTGTTCAAAAGAAGGCCACATGATCAGAGCCGGACCAAAGGACCACAGGACAGGACGGACAGCGGGGACATAAAACTTTAAATAAAAGGTCTCCTCCACTTCTGCTCCACATGATTATAACAAATAAAACTACAATAATTAAATATATATATAATGTACATAGAGAAAAGAAAGGGGGGGGGAGTTATTAAGTTAATAGAATAATTAAATAAATAAAATATATAGAAAGAGAGTAAGAGTTATGTTGATAAAATGCCCGGTGTCCAGTCTAAAAGAAATTCTATTAAAATATATTAAAATACATTAAAATCATTTTTTTGACATAAATTACTTTTGAAACCACATTTAAAAATACTAAAATACTGTTTGAATTACTTGCCCCTAAAGGATAAAAAGTACACATACCATTAAAATTAGTAAATGAGTGCTCAGAGGGTCAGGGTCCGGGTCAGGGTCCGGGTCAGGGTCAGGGGTCAGGGTTAGGGTCAGGATCAGATCAGATCAGGGTTAGGGTCAGGATCAGGATCAGGATCAGGGGTCAGGGTCAGGGTCAGGATCAGGGGTTACATTAAGTCAAATTTCTGGTTCATAACTCCCAAGAAAACTGTTTTATACAATAGAAATGCTGGTGTAGCGTTGCTGTATGTTAATAAATATCAATAAATATGGCATTACTGTTAGGATTGGCAAAAGCGAGATGTAAAGAGTTTGTCCACTGTGTTAGTTTTAATGTTAACTTTTCCACTGACACAGGAGAACTGTGTTAGACAACAAACATGGTTGTGTAGCATTGCTGTGTGTGTGTGTGTGTGTGTGTGTGTGTGAGATTCAATTTCACTTTAATTTTTTCCCTTGGTCCCATAATTGTCCTGTAACTTTTTTTTTTTTACATTCAGATAACATCACTGCAGCACAAATATGCTAATAACCCAGTTTGTCCTGAAAAACACATGTTAACAGATCAACTGTGCACTGCAGGGTTGTTATACAAGCTTATTTAAATATCCGAGGGCTCAGAACAGTGTTTAAATGTTAACTTGATACAATTTGGTCAAAGGATTCTTCTTACATTTGTTTTAACTGTATTTTTGTGCCTATGTATGTATTTAAACTCTCACTCCTACCCCAGGCGTCTCTGCAGTCCTCGTCCTCCTCCCTGCAGATGTCCTCTTTGATGGACGTGGTGACTATTTTGGGAATGGGCGACACGGCGGCCTTGTTGTGCTCTGTGCTTGCTTCATCGTCATCGCCCCCTAGTGGGGAGAGAATAGCACGACATCGAAAAAGGTACACAAAGATAAAAACAAATCCTCAGAAATACAGAAAAATTACACTCATGATCCAGATGTGTTGATCAACTGTAACACAGAAACTGACCCGGGTTTTTTTTTGCAGTTTGTTGTGCCAAAGCACTCCAGAATTATGGGAATAATACATTTATTTTTAGTAAGTCCACTTAAGTCTAAAGGGGTTTTCTTCATTTGAAAGTATCCTGAGTCAAAGCATGCCGATACCAGGCTGATAATCAGGTTTTCTAACCTCCGGTCACATCCTGTGTTACTTCAACACATTCAACACGTCACAGAATCACAGCAATCACGTCACGTTGGCCGTCACAAGACCCGAAAAACAGACAGGAACGGTCCCTGAGCCAATCAGACGCTTTGTGGATGGGACTCAAGTTGGAGACGTCACCAAGCTCCGTCAGACGTCGTCCTTAATCACATTCAAAGTTTTAGTTTGACGGACATTGATGAGAGCAAAGTGAAAGATGTGAAACTCCCCCTTTCGCACTCTCTAATGTTTGAGGAACACTGTTCCAAAATGTAGAAGTTTGATGTCCTGTATGCAGAGGTAGTCTGTTTCAACTTTTTAGCTTTATTTTTAGCCACGTTAGCAGCTGGTCTCTAGGTCTGGCGATGTCCATCTGCAGATCTGTCGGTCCACCACTTTAATTAAGACTGAACCATCACACCATGCATCAAATGGATTAATTGATTAATTAAATTTTGGTCCAGAAATATCCCATGTCAAGGATAAATCTTAATGAATTTGCTGATCCCCTGACTTGTCATGT
>NC_045745.1:8311656-8313819 GCF_008692095.1 Etheostoma spectabile | reverse complement strand
GCAGGTTGATGCTTTTTTTTTTTTATTTACATACCCATTTAAATATTTCATGATCTACAAAATGGATTGGCACACATTTTGGTATAGGCAGTTCTGGTCACCAGCAGATGTATCAGAGACATTTTGGTGTCCCTCTGAGCCGTCTTCTAGCTTCTCACATTTGTGGTCTTGAGTGAAATGTCTCGAGATCTATTGGATGAATCCCAAAGTCTTTGGTGATCCTCTGACTTTTCACCTGGCGCCATGATTGGTTTATGAGCAAATATCTGCAAAACTAACGGCATTTCCATCAGCTTCAGCCCGACTTTCTCTTACCTGCTAATTAGCAAATGCTGACAATATACCTGCTAAAATCAGCATGTTAGCATTCATCTTAAATAACCGCTGTGCCTAAGTGACGCCTCGCTAAGCTGCCAGCATGGTTGGAAACTTTTAATCATCAAGGAGTGGCTTTGTTGCTTTGTCTTATTTGGTGTGAGACTCGTGGCTGAAAGCAGACATCTGAGACGTGCCAACCCCGTCTTAAGCAGAACTGCAGAGTCAGACATAAGTCCATGAAGCCCAGGGTGCTTCTGGCTCCTCTCAAACGGGCCTAGTGCTGCATATGGACACCCTGTGGGCGAGTCACAGTCACAATGCCGACACATTCAGGAACACAAATCATTATGACCGACGTCAACAGTCAAGAGAATCACTTCCACGATGAAAACGTCACTTTCTCTCGGATGTTTTCGATGATTTCATGCTCGTTGGAGTCAGACGTTCTGTTCAGAAACCAGAACGAGATTTCCCGATGGACACAAACACAATGAAGCACAGATGGAGAACAACAGTGTCTCTCTGACTGTAATAAAGGATCTGACTGAGATCTGTCGAAATAACTAATCCCATCCAGCTCATTGGGTTCTTGCTTGGGGGGGTTCTCCGATTCGGCTCATGGCTCAAACGCCTCGGAAGGCCCTGAGGGGCCGAGGCTCATTGCTGGAAATAGTGATAATGAAATCAAACTTTTACTGATAATGGAAACTAGTTTAGAAGATTGTTAACCCTCACGTTGTCCTCGGGTCAAATTTGACCCGTTTTCAGTTTCTTTCAGAAAATGTTAGAAATTAGAAATATCAAATAACTTTGGAAAAAAACATCAAAAAAAGCACCCACAGCATTGAAAAAGTGACAAAAATGTCAGAAAAAGTGACTAGTGTTGACAAAAAAAAAACTTTTCCGTGGTTGATGGGAAGAAAACACAAGGGTTAACACCCTTTCATCTGAAATAGGAAGGTATACCCAGAGAACTGGTTTTGTTGATGAGCTGGTTCTCCGCCCCCCCAGCAGAACATCTGCCATCACAGCACCTACAGACATGCAGAAACCTACATGATTTTGCCCATTAACTGCATTAATGCTGTTCATTTTCCAAAGCATTTCACCAACAACACATTCTCTACCTTAACTTTAGCACGCTATGCAGATACTTTGTGTCTTTTGTCCAGGTTTTGAGATTACTGCATCCCACCCCGATTAAATGGAGATGAATGGGGCTTTTGTTTGTGAAGCTCACAGCATCGTACTGATATGGAGGCCGAGCGATTTCTCAAAACCTGCACACACAAAACAATCTGCATGGATGGATGCAACAAAAAGGTCAGTGAGACTATTTCTTCTGTGATCGGACACTTAAACTGATGACATTTAGACATGTAGTTGCCGTGATGTTTTGGAATGGAAGTTGTGAGAACAACAGATTGGAAATGTCTTGTTGGTTGATGCATTTAGGGAATGTGGAACATTTTTATTTGGCTGCTTAACAGCAACACAACAACCCACGAAACCAAGTCAAATTACTATTTTTTTTTTTTTTTTAAAGTACAGACTAAGATGTCTCTTAGATGTTTGTTTTGTATTAAAGGAAAAGGTCAATCCAGCAACATAGTGTCAGATGTTTGATATATGTAGTTAACAGGCTAAAATCACACATAACCACTGTTATGGTCTTTAAACACATTCCACAGAGATCCATATCCAGTCACAAGCCAACAAACAACGGTGGCGACTGACGGACGGCTCGACGACGTCTGACACACACACTCACACACGAGCACTCACAGTTCGGTCAGCCGGTCGGGATTTAGAGCAGCAGTGTGTATTTGAGCGTGTGTGCACGCG
>NC_045745.1:8311073-8311646 GCF_008692095.1 Etheostoma spectabile | reverse complement strand
GGGGGGGGGGGGCGATGCAGATCCAGGATCAGAGGCATGAGATTGAGGATCAGAAGAGGAGGGAGGTGATAGAAAACCAGTGAGATTCTGTAGTTAAAGCAACAGCTCGTTCTCCCTGGGAGAAGTAAAATCACCTTGTCGCTGTTTTAAAATTAGAAAATAGAAGGAAGAAACAAAACAAAAAAAACATTCACAAAAAACACACCAGCAGCTGACTGGACGACATCTGAAGGATGAAAAACTGAAGGGGGCTACAGACTCGACATCTACAACACAAACCAACAGACAGCTTTATGGTCCACAGCCATAAAGGATATTTCACTAGGAGTTGGTGAAATTCGCTCATTAGTAAGGAAGGTTGCAAGTGCATCAGCTGAAAAGGGAGGTGGGCGATGAGATGTTTGAGGTTTGATAGTGACAGTGAACAGGTTTGGTCCTGAAGATCAACGCATTCCCACGACCGGGTCCGCATGATATCGTACGAAACCATATGCAGACCAAAAAGTACGACACCCTACAAAATAGTTCTGTAAATAGTTATGCTGTACTAGTTTTAGACAGCTGGGGATTTCC
>NC_045745.1:8310538-8311063 GCF_008692095.1 Etheostoma spectabile | reverse complement strand
TGAGCTCCTCTCTCCTCTATCTTTCCATTTGTGTGCATTCACGTGTGAGTCCTTATGTTCTTTTTTGCCCAGCACGTTTCCTCGGATCAGGTAGGCTCCAAAATCATGTTTGCTCTCTCTGCTACGTCCTGCAGGGCCTTGTAATGCCGCACAGTGCCCTGCTTTGCCATGAACTACTACAAAGAACTACTACAAACTACTATTTTTTGTGACTGTTATTGCCACTCTTCATTCTAACCCCAACCGGCCCGTCAGACACCACCTACCAAGAGCCTGGGTCTGAATCTGGGTCTGGGCCTGGGTCTGAATCTGGGTCTGGGCCTGGGTCTAAATCTGGGTCTGGGTCTGGGCCTAGGTCTGGGCCCGGGTCTGGGCCTGGGTGGGCCTGGGTCTGGGTCTGTCCCAGGTTTCTTCCTAAAAGGAGGTTTTTCCTCACCACTGTGGCACTGTTGCTTGCTCTGGAGGAATCTACTAGACCTGTTGGGTCCTTGTAAATTCTGGAGTGTGGTCTAGACCTGCTCTATC
>NC_045745.1:8305536-8310528 GCF_008692095.1 Etheostoma spectabile | reverse complement strand
CTTGAGATAACTCTTGTTATGAATTGATACTATAAATAAAATTGAATTGAAATTAGGAGACTACATGCTGGCTACGAGCTCCATGACCCAGAGCCACAGATGCTAATTGTTGAAGCCGCTACAGAGCTTTGTGAGGGCGGCTGGAGACCTCCGTTGTATCAGCGGTTGTGGTTCAGTTACCCAGAGATAGGTGACTTTGAGCGGGGTGCAAAGCACCGCCAGCAGCCCGTCGTTTCGGCGGACATAACGGTTAAATTTTGTCCTCAAAATAGGAGCGTTTTCCCGTGACAAAAGTTAAGATTAGGCACCAAAACGACCAAGTCACTCGAGTTAAGATTAGGAAAAAGATTTTTACGTGTTCTCAACATATTATTTACATTAAAATATGTGTTCTTGTATTTTATCCTATTATTATTTCATGTACTGTATATTGTATGTATGCATGTTGTATCCTAGTATTTCATTTGTATTCTGTGCTGTGAGACTGATATTTTGCTGCTGTAACACTAGGATTTCCCATTTTATTGGGATCAATATCTATCCATCTATCTATCTATCTATCTATCTATCTATCTATCTATCTATCTATCTATCTATCTATCTATCTATCTATCTATCTATCTATCTATCTATCTATCTATCTATCTATCTATCTATCTATCTATCTATCTATCTATCTATCTATCTATCTATCTCTATCTACTATCTCTACTATCTAACAAACACACTTTCTTTCTTGAGGTTTGGTTTTCACCCCCACTCACCAAGTCCTTATGAGGATTTAGTGTTTGGAGCCACTGCTAAGTAAAAACTTGTTACTGCCCAATTGAAATTGATAGAAGCTGAAATATCCGTGCTTAAAGTGAAAAAATTAAATTAATCCATGTTAGGACCAAATTGAGAATAAGCTACTTTTTGTAACTGAAGAAGTCAGGGGAGATGACGTTGACTTCGGTGTGGGTAACGGAGGGCGGTTCGGGGGGGGGGGGGGGGGGGATTCTGCGGGAGGTGGTGGGGGTGGGGGGGGGGGGGATTGATGGTGTGTGTGCTAAGTGGAGTGGAGTACGAATATGAAAATTGAACTGATGAAAATGCATGTGGACTTAGAAATGTGGCTAAGAAATGATCCATTGGCTGCTGTCTTTTCATTATTAAGTGGTTTTTTTTTTACGTCCAATAATTTCTGAAATGTTTAGTTTTGTTAATAATTTAGACTGGAAACAAAATATTTTAACTAATCTAAATAATAAAGTCTCAGCTTTCTTCAATAAAGTCTCAGTTTTCTTCAATGATACTGTTGAAGTTCGGATGAAGTCAGGTCTGCTATTTCCAGTTGAATATACTGCCACGCTAATTCCTGATTAATATGAATCATTATTAATTAATTATTAACTACACTTCTTGTCATTTAAAAGGCTTTTTCAGAAGTCTTTCTTGTTCCAAAGTCAACGTGTAACTTTTATTGACTCTCTGTCTGAGTATTTGGAGGTTTACCTGCACACTAGTACCCCGCTGGGAGCAGGTTTCTGGAGTTTTCCGATCAGGTTTTTGCATGTTAGCATCATATCCTGGTTTTGGTGAACCTGGATGAGACGTTATTCTGGTTCTGAGAAACAACGGGCCTCATGGAAGAACTTTTTCTTTTCTTCTCGATCCGACAGGTTTGAAATCTTGACTCATCGAACTCTCTAAACTGAACAAATTTGTTGTAAATATTGATTTTCATTCATTTCATTAATGACATTTAATCATGAGCTTAACACACGTTATCAGGGATTCTGATCACTAGACATCGTGTTACGTAAAAGGGTGAAAAAAGGTGTTGCTTGGGCAAAGAAACATTATCTGAAACCCAGATAATGTTAGACTCATGCATGCAGGAGTTGTTTAACGTGATCAAAAACCAGAATACGACTGGGATATTAGTGTGCAGAGACTTAGTGTCTTCGGAGACTATTTAATCCCTCACATTTTTAATTCACATGCATTTCATCCTCCATTTTTCATCCTTTCATCTTTGTTATTCAGGCCTCCTTTTCTGGGGAAGGGGAGAGATGTTCGACCAAGCTGCTGGTGTCCATCTGCCTTCTTCTTCTGCTGTTTGTCGGCTACGTGCTGTACCTACCGGCTGCGGCGGCGGGCTGCGTCCGCGCGTGTGGCGGGGTGCGGAGGGGCGAGGCGCCCCGGGGTGGGGGGGTCGGACTGGGGCTGCTGGGACTGTGCTGCTGCTTCAAGAACGGGCTGTCCAAGCGGCCTGGCAGTCGGGAAGATGCACAGCCACACACACACACACACACACAAACGGACACACACACACACAGCACACACACACACACAGACACACCCACACACACAGCCACACACACAGCACACCCCCACAGACACACACACACAGACACAGACACACACACACACAGACACAGACACACACGACACACAACACCACAGCACACACACACACGACCACAGACACACACACACACACAGCCACACACACACCACACACACAGACACACACACACAGACACAGAACACACACACACACAGACACACACGACACGACACAACACACACACCACCCACACGGACACCAACACACACGGACACGGACACGAACACACCACACACACACACACACCACACACACACAGACACACACACCCCACACACCCCACACACACACCACACACACACACACCACACACACACACACACACACCGGACACACACAAGGAGTCAACACACACACACAGCCACACACACACAACACACACACTACCCACACAACACAACACACACAACGGACACGAACGACACACACACACACACACAACACACAAGAAGAGTCAAACACACACACACAGCCACCACACGGACAGCCACCACACCACAAACGTGCAAGAAGCATTCAAACAAACACACACGCACACACACACACACACACACACACACGGACAAGAAGAGTCAAACAAACACACACACACACACACACACACAAATGTATAACATGGACACGAAGCGACGCACCAGGACAGAGATATGTGGGGAAGACGGACAGGACGGAGACAGGAAGACAAGAAAAAAAGCAAAAGAGGGAGCGACAGTGCAAGGAAGACAGGAGAAGTCCGAGTCAAGACACAAGGAGTTCACCCCCAGAGGGAAAACAAAGTAGAAAGCAGAGAGGATTGTGGGAAAGTCAGAGAGACAATTGGGAGCCCATTACAAGAGAAAGAGACAGAGGAAAGGAAAACAAGTCGTTCCACAAAATGAAGAAATCAAAGAGTGGAGGAGTAAATGAATAAATGCATGAAGAAGTGAGTGAAGTATGAGAGGTATGAGGATGGGGAACACACATGTGGGGTCAAATGAGTGCAGAGGTGGAAGAAGAAAACCGAAAGGGGAAAAAGAAAAGAGACAGAAAGAAGAAAGAAAAAAGAAGCAAAGAGAGAGAGAGAAAGAAAAGTGGTTAGTGCGGCTTCAATCAAACGGAGTGCAGACAGCGTGCAGATAGGCAGAACAGAAACGCTGACGGAGCTCGTTGCTTTTTATCCTCTAACTTCTGTTTCTGCTCCTTTGGACCAACAAATCCATATTTCTGACTAATAAATCCCCAAAAAAATAGGAAAACATCATTTTGAAAGGTGAATAAATGTTGGTTTTTGGATGACATGAATCTCCTGCTTCTTTGCTTGTTGGAAAAATAGCACATTATAAAGAACTTTATTGTTATCATGAGTCACAAAATAATGTCTCCAGGATTAGTGCACCAACCCTACTTACAGTATATATTATATATTTCATATTCAGCTCCACTGCCAGAGACCCGATTATGGATATGGATTACAGATAAAGGTGTATTTAGGCTTTTATTAATATAAATTATTACAATAACTTGGACTTTTATAGCGCCTTTCAAGGTACCCAAGGTCATTTTACAAAGGGGGGGGTTAGGGGGTCAAAGGATTTTGTGAAAAGAAAGAAATGTTTTGAGGTGCTTTTTGAACATGAGCAGGGACATGGAGTAATAGACTCCAGGTGCCCAGAGACACATGTAGTATTTAGACATTAGTGGACTTACTGCCTGGATATCTTATTGAATGCACAGGTGATTAAAATGTAACATTAATGTACTTCTTTCTTCTCACACAACACACTAGAGAGATTTAAGTTTAGAGAAAATCATCGTGAAACTGTGGAAGTTGGGGCCAAAAAATATAGGGACAGTGAAGGGGACATGTTCCCCAGGGGACATGACATCCTTGTCCCTGGGACTTTGAGTCCCTGTTTGAAGCAGGACCCCAACAAACACTAAACGCTGCACACACACACATACAACAATGTGAATTAAAAATAAAAAACGTCAACAAAGCTTAGAGGGTCCACAGCAGCCAACAAACAGCGCCAACACAGATTCTCTGGTGGTTTTACAGTGTCGGCTCATTTACAGCACGCTGGGATTCCAGAAGTGAAAACAAAGCTTTTTCTCATTGTTGTTCTTTAAAAACCTTTTGGGATAAATGAGCATCTCGGATAAAATGGCAAAATGTAAGGTCTGGTTCGAAGGCAGCAGCAGCTGAGGAGATGTGAGAAATACCACGTTAAACCTGACACAGTGATTTAAGATGTCATAAACCCCCCCTCCCTAAAGGACCTCCCCTCACCCTAACCCTCCCTAAAGGACCTCCCCTAACCCTAACCCTCCCTAAAGGACCTCCCCTCACCCTAACCCCCCAAACCGCCCTGTCATTGGACAAAGCGGGGGAATCATCAAGATGACTTTCTCATCACTTAACCCCCCCCAACCCTCCCTAACCCCTAATCCCTAATCCTCCCTAACTCCAAACCCCTAACCCGCCCTAACCCCCTGACCCCTAATCCTCTCTAACCCAAACTCAAAATTCCTAACCCCTACTCCTCCATAACCCTAATCCCCTAACCCCTAACACCTAACCCACCCTAACCCTAAACTCCTAACCCTCCCTAACCCCTAAC
>NC_045745.1:8299945-8305526 GCF_008692095.1 Etheostoma spectabile | reverse complement strand
CCCTAACCCCCTAAACCCTAACCCACCCTAACCCTAAACTCCTAACCCTCCCTAACCCTAACCCCCTAACCTTTCCTAACCCCCTAACCCCTAATCCTCCGAAACCCTAAACCCCTACTCCTCCCTAACCCTAACCCTAACCTTTCTGTTGCTTTTTACCACATTTCTGACAGTTCATCCAAAATTTTGGTGTCCAAAATGGCATTTTCTTTGTCATTTTTACCAACCAAACTGTAAGTGACAAGACTATATGAGACATGCATTAATACTATCAAAGATATTTGACCTTTTCGATGACATAACAGCAATAAACTATACATGTCTGACCCTTGATGTGGTTTTAATTTCCCAGTTTGGCCCTTAGTGAAACTGAGCTTGACACACACGGATGACAGCCTCAGACTTTTAGAGTCTCAACGTTGTTCCAGTTTTTACACAAGACCAAAATGCGACCCTACAAGATGATTGTTAGGCGAGTTTAATCGTGGTTACCGGTCCTGTGGATGGAGACGGGTGAGGTGTCGACGCTGATGGTCATGGCTCTCTCTTTCTGCTTGAAAAACTCCCGAGGGTTTCCTGACCGCTGAGCGATGATGGCCTTCGCCTCCTGGAAACACACACAGATGAAGATGGTTTACGCTGTTCAGAGCTGCTTGGTGTTCAGCAAAAAGGAAGAGCAAACAGACAAGGCGTTGTGAAATGATTTAACAAGCTTAATCCTGCAGGAAAGTTCGATTTCTTCACTGAGGACTACAGTAGAAATCCTTTATAAGAGTAAAGGTCCTCCCGAGAAATGACTTTTTGATTCTGCTTTTTGTTTTTAAGTTTTGTTTTTAAAGATACTCAATCAGACTCACCTCCACCTCAGTCTCTTTCTTATCCAGGTTCAGGTCGTCGAGGCTCAGCTCTGCCGCCTAAAGAGAGGAAGAACACAAATAAAGATGCAGAAGAAGAATTGAATTCAATTCAGTTTTATTTATGGTATCAATTCATAATAACAAGAGTTATCTGGAGACACTTTACAGATAGAGCAGGTCTAGACCACACTCCAGAATTTACAAGGACCCAACAGGTCTAGTAGTTCCCTCCAAAGGAAGCAGCAGGGCCACAGTTGCGAGGAAAAACTTCCTTTTAGGCAGAAACCTGGGACAGACCCAGGCCCAGACCCAGGCCCAGACCCAGACCCAGACCCAGGCTCTTGGTAGGCGGTGTCTGACGACCGGTTGGGGTTAGAATGAAGAGTGGCAACAACAGTCCCAAAAAATAGTAGTTTGTAGTAGTTCTTTGTAGTAGTTTGTGGCATAGCAGGACAAAATAAGAAATAACCTAGCGGCAAAACAGTTTTTTTGAGGATTCAAACCTATAGCTGAGAAAAGGGATTCAAAATCCAGACTTTCTGGGAATGTTTCCTGTCAAAAGAAGCATCAAAATGTTTCTACACTGTGAAAAGTACTTACTTGTATCAACTTAAATAGTAAGTGAACAAGATGCATTAATTATTTTAAGTTTTAACAACTGTTTTTCGGATTGTGCTGCCAATCTAATTATAATAGTTGAGGGCGAGGGTGTTTACGTTGGTAAGGTCCCACTTTATAAGGTTTTTTAACATTCCCCCTGCCTGCCTATGGGGCTAGAAATGGCAATTGTGGGACTGGCTCTAGTGGCTGTAGTCCTGCATCAAGGCTGGATTTTGGGAAGAGACTTCAGATTTGGTATTAGGGGACCACTAAGGCCACAATGTCATGGGACCTTTAAAAAAGAAAAAAGGGCCCCAGAAGATTGTCAAAAGTGTGAAACACTTAATTTCCTGCATTCTGGTGAATTTGTACTCATCAATGTATGGTGCAATATCTTTAATTACTATTAGATTTTTTTAAATAGTCTTCCTTATTATTAAATGTTTTGCATATTCCAAACATCACTAGTGAGAAAGAAAAGAGACGTATGTGCAAGGTTAAGATGGTGTGGTCCACTAAGGGTCTAAGTCTGAAGTGGTTGGGAAACTATTCACAGTATTTCCAGGTCAGGAGGATCTATGGTCGGCGCCCCCTGAACGGTTCCTATTACCTCTTTTGGGATTCGTCGTTTCAATTGTCTTAAGGGGGGGACAAATCTACGGGAATCTAATTCTTTGGACAAACAAACAAGACACTGCTCTCTTATTGCAGCGCCACTAGAAGTTATGATTAGGATTCCTCGGGGTGGGATTATTTGGCGAAGCAGCCAAGTCACTGACGCCCTGCTGGTTGTTTTTCCTCTTTCAGCAGTCACAAAGCACGGCAAAGTCACCGCTGTGCCTGTAGGAACTCACCTTGAGGACAGAGATTCAAATCTGGCTGAAAAATAACACACACACACTCCACTGATGGATGATGAATACTCTGTCACTGCCAGACTTTAATATTTTGTAGAGCACACACACAGCGCATGACCACTCCCTTAAATTACAAACCCTACTCTCAGACAAATTGATTTCATTTTTTGTGGCACAGCGTGACAAAAGAAATCTGACATCTTCACTTTTTTTGGGGGGGAAGGCAAGTGATGGTTTGATGGGCCGAGGAAACAGAAACAGGAAGAAAAAGCATTTACACTTCCAAGAAGAAGAAGGGAGTCTCCAGGAGTGAGGCCTTTCACATATAGTACAAATATAAGACGGATCGTTATGTTATGATGATGATGATGATACAGTATATGATGTTGTAATCTGACTAGGATTAACTCATTCATATGCAAAATAGGACAAATCTATCCCTAAAATCTGACTCAAATAGTTTTGAATAGTTTTGAATGTTTCACCACAATGAGTGATGAATAACCAGCGGAGTCATAATTGCAGATTTACAAAGTCAGAGTCAAAAGTCCTTTTACTGGTCTCCTTAAGGAGAAATCTGTTTTTGACATTGAGTAACTTACTTAGCTGCAAGAGTTACAGATACAGGGTTAAAACCAATTAAAAGACAAATGGACAGTCGACATATGGGCGACTCTAAAAGGGGGCCGTGCAGATTGCAGATTTTCTATACTAAATAAGATAAAAGCCATACTTCAAAAAGACTTACAATGGTGGTCTGGCTCCGCAACCTCTCTTTGGCCTCTTCCTCTTCCTGCAACTTCTTCCTGTTCTCACACACATAAACACACAGCTTAGATGATAATAAACACTCCTGAGACCCGGGACATACTGCGTCAAACCCAAACCAGAGCCCCGCGGTCCGATAACGATCAGTCTTGGAGGTTAACCCTCGGAGGTCTAAGGGCATTTTATTTCCACATATTCTTAAATTTACCTTTTTAACCCTCATGTTGTCCTTGGGTCAAATTTGACCCACTTTTTTTTTTAGAATAGAATATATATATAAATTATATAAAAATTGCAAGTTGTACAGAATGCAGAAGCAAGACTTTAGTCTAAGACCAGCAGGAGATCACACATTACTCCGATGCTGAAGGCTCTTCATTGGCTACCAGGAGGTTTTAGAGTGCATTTTAAAATTTTAATCCCTGCATGGTCAAGCTCCCCCTTACATCCAGGATCTACTACACTCCTGGTCTCTCTCTGAGGTCCTCAGACCAAGACCTTCTAATTGTCCCCAGAACACGTTTTAAAACCAGAGGTGATCAAGCCTTTTCCTCTGGACCTCTCTCCTTTAGCTTTGAGAGCTTTGGATTCTGTGGAAACTTTTAAAAAAACACCAGAAGACACGTCTTTTTAGACAAGCTTTCAACCAGCAACACGGCTCAGTATTTTATGTGTTGCCGTTTTATTTGTTTTTTTACAGTAAAGCACTTCGTGACCCTTCTTGTCTGTGAAAGGTGCGTTAGAAATAAAGTTTACTTACTTACAAAAAATTTGTCATCAAAAAAAGCACTAAAAATATCAAAAAACTTTGGAAAAAACACCAAAAACATTTTTAAAAAAATCACCCACAACATTAAAAAAAAGTGACAAAAATGTTGGAAAAAGCGTTCATAATTAAAAAAAAAAAAAAGTGACCAACGTGTTTTTTTTCCATGGTCGACGGGAAGACAACACCAGAGGTAAGGTATTTGGATATAACCGATCCACGTGTGTTAGATCTAACTCATGCTAGTGATGCCCAGATGTCTTCTTCTAGAGCAATGTGTAACGAGACAATTCGGCGTTGAAGTTGGCTTCACGAAATTCCTCAAATCTCTTTAGAAAACCAACCTTAACTTATGATGGGTTCACCAAAGTCTAACGCGGTTCTACAGCCGCCCCCGTGGAGGAGGCGGTCCTCGTAATCCACCGCAGTTTCAAATGCCGACACAAAGGAAACGGACATTGGCGGAGCTACAGACATCTGGCATCAGTGTTCGTGATAAAAGTACAGACTTACACATGAACTGTTTTAATCTTCCAGCAGGTCCTGGGGACTCTCTCGGTCACGGTAGCCGGTTTTGATCTTAACCCTTGTTTGGTATACAGGTCAAATTGACCCATTTCAAGAAGAAAAATGGTGCAAGTTGCATGTTTTCTACCTGAAATCAACGTCCTTTCCTTATTTCCTGTGATAAACATGTATTCCCGACTCATTACAGAACATTATTCTAGATATGACCACTTATGTTGTTTCCATAGTGGATTTTTAACATGAATTATAACATCATGACAAAAACCCCACTTCCATTTTTAATTGTGTGCTAGTACAGACTGATGCAGTCCCTAAACATAGATGTTATTTAATTTACGAGAGGGTCCCAAAACTGAAGACAATACAAGGGTTAAGCTTTAGAAGGTTTGTGAGATTAATTTCATGACCATCATAATCTTTATTATCGTCAGTGAGTGTCCTGATTTATTAAAAATGCAAAATGAGATATCTTTTCAATCATATAATCGCCCATTAGAAAAACATTACCAGAGCAATATGAATACTAATGTGCAAGGGAGGCCATCTAGTTTATGAAAAACAGAAAAAATAAGTAATATAAACTTAACAATTTCAAATACCACTTACAAAACATAATCATTTCCCCATTTTAAAAAAGCCTTGCGGTAATTTCGGCAGGTTTGCAGCTCGAGCATGTACAACTCCGGCAGGATTCACTCATTCATATGCAAAATAGGACAAATCTATCCTTAAAATTCTGTTCATAATAGTATTCATCTCTATATTTCTTCAGTACATATCCATGTCCTGTACCTATGGAACCAGTGTATATCCTGCACCCGTTGCTATTGCACTTCTGGTTAAACCTACCTGGACCTGGACCTGTAAAGTACCTGTGTAATGACAATAAAGTTGAATATATTCTAATCTAATCTAATCTAATCCAAATTATTAAAAACAATCATGTGTATAATGGAGACTCATGTGTCTTTTCCACCAAGCCAGTTCTGGTGCTGGTTCAGAGTCAGTTCCAAATATTAAACCGGTTCTTTGCTTTTCCACACGAATAAACCTGGTTCTGGGCCAAGAAAACAGGTTCCAACTCAGCACCAACTCGGCGCTGGTCTAGAGATAAGAACCGGGTACATCAGGTGCTGGGGGGGGGGGGTTATCATGACGTTCAAGAACAAAAACTTCTGGTGGCCATTTTGAAAACCCCGGTCAGC
>NC_045745.1:8299862-8299935 GCF_008692095.1 Etheostoma spectabile | reverse complement strand
TTAACCATAGAGAGCTGTTAATGTTAGCTTTGGTACATCGGGAAACCAGAACCACCGTGGTCTGGGGAGGAAA
>NC_045745.1:8299702-8299852 GCF_008692095.1 Etheostoma spectabile | reverse complement strand
ACCACCGTGGTCTGGGGAGGAAACCAGAAACCACCGTGGTCTGGGGAGGAAACCAGAAACTACCGTGGTCTGGGGAGGAAACCAGAACCACCTTGGTCTGGGGAGGACACCAACGGTCTGCTGGCTCTCAGGCTGGGGAAGATCCAGCTG
>NC_045745.1:8295057-8299692 GCF_008692095.1 Etheostoma spectabile | reverse complement strand
TAGAGAACTGGAGAGTAGAACCAGCACCGAACTGGCACCAGAACCAGAACCTGGTTCGCCTTGGTGGAAAAGACATATTAGTGCTTCCTTTTTCGGTTTGCCAACGTATGAAGCTGGGCCACGATTTTTTTGTAGAAGAATTCTTTACAGATGTTCCTCCTGACGGAGATGTCTTTAATTGCAGAGTGTGACGTTGAGTGGGGGGGCATCCGTTCCTCACCTGTGCTCCTCGATCTGCCGCTCCCTCTCGCGGTACCGCTGCTCCCGGCTCTCCTGCTCTTTCCTCTCCAGCTCCATGCGCTCCTCCTCGAAGCGCTGCCGCTCCTCTGCTGCCTTCTTCTTCTCCTCCTCCTTCCTCACCTCCTCCTCGCGCTGCACAGCAAACACACAGAGAAAAAGAAGAAGACCTGAGTGGAAATGTACACGAGCTGCAGCTAAATGTAGCTCAGCGTAAATTCTTTCAGGAAGACCTAAAAAAAAAAAAATCATTGCTCTCTTCCTAAATCAGATCAGCTGTTGGAGGCGTTCACCTTCATGTTAAACCAATCAGAATCGGCCACAAAGTCCAAGGGCCAATCACAGCGTCACAATCCTGCTTTGAATCCGTTTCTCTCCCTGCTGCTGTCAGCTGTCATTTCAGACAAAGCGTGCAACCCTCCACCTTCCCTCCCACCTCCAGTCATCGTCCCCCAAAGGCACCCTGGGTCCACCTTCCCTCCCACCTCCAGTCATCGTCCCCCAAAGGCACCCGGGCTCCACCTCCCTCCCACACTCCAGTCATTGGACCCTGGTCCACATCCCCCTCCACCTCCAGTCATCATCACCCCAAAGGCACCCTGGGTCCACTCCCTCCCCCAGTCATCGTCCCAAAGGCACCCTGGGTCCCACCTCCCCTCACCTCCAGTCATTGGCACCCGGGTCCACCTCCCACTCCACCTCCAGTCATCATCACCCAAAGGCACCCGGGTCCTCCCTCCCACCTCCACGTCACGTCACCAAAGGCACCCTGGGTCACCTCCCCTCCCACCTTCGTCATCGTCACCCAAAGGCACCCTGGGTCCACCTCCCCTCCCACCTCCAGTCATCGTCACCCAAAGGCACCCTGGGTCCACCTCCCCTCCCACCTTCAGTCATCGTCACCCAAAGGCACCCTGGGTCCACCTTCCTATCCCACCAGTCTACCGCACCCAAGGCACCTGGGGGTCCACCTTCCCCTCACTCCAGTCTCTGGGCACCAAGGCACCCTGGCGTAAACCTCCACTCCACCTTCAGTCATCGTCACCCAAAGGCACCCTGGGTCCACCTCCCCTACCCAATACCCCAGTATTGACACTACCCCAGTGTCTAGACTCCATCGGGGTGGGGGTGGGGGGTTGTCTTGGCTTCCTTACCCTTTTAAATAATGGTTCTAACAATGGAGTCTAAGCTCCAAAGACACTTGAGTATGCTTATGTTTAATAAAACTTTGCATATCTGCTAACAGGTCTCTGTTGATTTAAATAGCTTTAGAGTTCCTCAGAGTCCGAGTTGATGTCTTCAGATGTCTGACCAACTGTCCAACCCCAAAGATATTGCGAAAGTACTGTCAATTATCTGTCGTTCAACTAATGCAGAGGTCTCTAATGTTTTTTAAGTAAAGGATCCGTTAACTGAAAGAGAGACGGACTACAGATGTTGTATGAAATTGAGTTGCCTTTTAAACTTGGGCCTGTTAGGGTCTCTGAACGAGACAACGTTTAGGGAAGTGCCGGCGGTAGCCTACGCTGCTCTACCTCGAAGGTGGAAACTAGGGCAGAAAGACATGGAGCGCACATCTGCCGAGGCAGAGCGTGCCGATTAGGGCTTCTGCACACTGTCTGCGTGGCATGTCCGTTTTTTCCGGCTCCCGTGTTAACAGGTCGGAGCTTGCACACTGCCTGGAACGACCTCTCTATTCTCTATGGGCCAATCAGAAAGAAAGATGTGCGTGAGTTCAGCCCATGCAAACAAACCTAAATCTAACAGTTTCTGACAGTTTACAGACCCAGCGACTGACTGACTGGGTTCACTGTAGTTAAGTAGCTTTGCAGGTTGATGATCTGCAAGATGCAGAATGCGTTGGAATTGTTTCTTTTCCCTTCCCGTGTCTCATTCAGATGTCTCTCCTTCCCTCCATCTTTTCCTCCTTTTTCCTTTCTTTAACCTGACTGGCTTCCTCCTTCTTTCCTCTTCCACACATACCTTGGCTTGCTCCCAAAACTCCTCTCTATTGATTTTCTTCATCTCCACCTCTGCATTGGTCTTCTCGTACACCGTGCCCTGCATCAGAGGAGAGAGAGACATGAAGAGAGGGACGGACACAGATTAGTCTCTACATAGTCTGGCATTGCCAGACCTTCCTTCACAGGGCTGTGGAGGAGGGTCTAGTCCACACAGCATTCCGAGATGGGAGAAGAACGTTCTCTGGTTCATTCTTTAAACCAATCACAATGGTCCTGGGCGGTGCTAAGCGCCGGACGGAGCCACGGTGCCGCTGCAAAACAGCCTCGGGAAGGAACTTGTTTTGGTGGAACGTTCAAATGTTTTAATTGTGCAACAGAAAACTCAGATTGGACAGACAGTCTAGCTAGCTGTCTGGATTTTACCTGCAGAGATCTGAGGACCAGGTAACCGTAATCCAGATTGGACAGATAGTCTAGCTAGCTGTCTGGATTACCCTGCAGAGACCTGAGACCAGGTAACCGTAGTCCTCAGATGGACAGATAGTCAGCTAACGTCTGGATTTACCTGCAGAGATCTGAGGACCAGGTAACCCGTTGTCCAGATTGGACAGATAGTCTAGCTAGCTGTCTGGTTACCCTGCAGAGACCTGAGGACCAGGTAACATAGTTCAGATTGGACAGATAGTCTAGCTAGCTGTCTGGATTTACCCTGCAGAGATTGAGGACAGGTAACCGTAGTCCTCAGATTGGACAGATAGTCTAGCTAGCTGTCTGGATTACCCTGCAGAGACCTGAGGACCAGGTAAACCGCAGTAGTCCTCAGGACTGGACAGAAGTCTAGCTAACTGTCTGGATTTACCCTGCAGAGATCTGAGGACCAGGTAACCGTAGTCCTCAGATTGGACAGATAGTCTAGCTAGCTGTCTGGATGTACCCTGCAGAGACCGGAAGACCAGGTAACCAGAGTCCTCAGAAATCCACAAGAGTTTAAAATTCCAACACAAAGAAAGAGGAAGGTGAGGGACACACAGCAGCACCGGAGCAATCCCGGAAATTAAACGTCATGGACGTAGACTAAAGGCTAGCTGACGTGACGCTGATGTCCGCCTGCAGTACTTCCACACTGACACAAGGGGGAGCACTAACTTGGCTCTACAGCAGTTTGGTGGTCTTGTTTGGCAGCCTTGTGAGCCCGCGGCCGGCACCAGCCGATCTCAACCTGGCACTAATCACCCGAATAATTGGTGCATCACTAAAAGTAATGAACATTAAAGAAACACCAATGGCAAGCCCGGCTTAGTTACTTCTTTTTCTAATTACAACTTTATTATATGATCAGACTTTTTATTGTGACTGATGAACTAGAAGTGACTAAAAATGTGCTAAGGGAGACAAGGGTGTAACTTTTTGTGTGTGTGTGTGTGTGTGTGTGTGTGTGTGTGTGTGTGTGTGTGATCAACTTAAATAATTAAGTTGATCATAATGATAAATTCTTCCAGAGAAAACAGTAAACTATGTGAAAGAGAAAGATGTCTTACTTTCTTTATTGTTTGATATAAAGGCCGTTACGCGTAAAAAGTGAAGCAAGTGTCTGCATTGGGCGTTTTAAGTTGTGTTTACTTTTTGTGCTTTTTTAACGTAAAACACACACTGTAATATTGCTCATAATGAACCCACCAAAATCAAGTACTACCGATATCAGATTCTTAGTAAATGTAACACACTGGTGCGTGATACACACACTAGGAAAACCAGTACAGGTTGCTTGTCGCCACCTATAATTTAAGTTTGATGACCTTCATTTTCTTAATAAACCTAATCACACACATGAACTACGGACTGGTCTAAAAACTCAGACTATTTCTCTGTCCTCGTACCACGTCCCTGTGCTCCTCCTCTCGGGTTTTCAGGCGGCTCAGGACCGGACTCGCCACCACCGCGGTCCCGTTGGTGAGCCGCTGGCCGATGGCCGACGGGTCGATGTCGTCCAGACTGCTGGCGTTCACGGTGACCTCCACGCCCTGCAGAGAGGGATCGGATGGGATTTAGCATTATCGTTTGGACTCCTCTACTTGATATCTTCTCATTAGTAATATTGTTCTTTAGTATATCAAGTGCACACACACACACACACACAAACACGCACACACATGCACACAACGTCTGTTATGTTTAGTTATTCTTTCTAAGTTACGTTTTTGATAGTGTTTTCAAAAAAAGATGTACGATCTGCAGTTGCACTGTTATAAAAGTGAGCCAGTTTTCAGAATTGTTAACCCTCCTGTTGTCCTCGCGTCAAATCCGATCCCTTTGAAAAATGTCTACATCTGAAATATGAGTTTCTTTTTAACCAAATTACCACAAAAAAGGGATTGGATTCCTTCCAACGCTATTTGCAAATACAATTAATCACTTTCATTCCTCTGATCTTAAC
>NC_045745.1:8294410-8295047 GCF_008692095.1 Etheostoma spectabile | reverse complement strand
AATAATTCATAATTTCTGCTTTTTTAGGTCAAATTTATAATAAACATAAGTCTAATTCTATATAAATCAGGGTTATTGACCATGAATTCCAAAGAGTAGTAAAACTCGTAAGGTGGCGTTAGTGAAAACTAAAACAAGTCTGAAAAAGGGACAAAAATGTCAAATACTTGTCCCTTTTTGACCCGGGGAGCACAATCTAAGGGTTGATTATTACAGTTCACAGCCCACATTCATTTTTTACCAACATACTGTACATATGTAATAAACTAATATCAGTAGTCTCAGTATTCATGGAGTGCTTTGGCAATACTGAATCAGATGGTCGGGCCAATGAAGCCATTTCATTGATTAATCCACTCCGTCTTATTCAATCCTATTCAGTGCAAAGGTCCTTCTAGATTTTACGCCACTTATTGCTCCTGATGCCGCAGCATCGGTGTGTGAACGTTTATCTGGAAGTTGCTTTGGATAAAAGCTAAATGTGATGTACTATACCACAATGTAGTAGTAGTAGTCAGTACGTTTGTGGGTGTGGGTGTACTATCCTGAAAAGGGCTGCGGGGGAGAGAGAACTGCCACTTACAGTAATGACACTTGAAAACACACACACACACACACACACACACACACACACACA
>NC_045745.1:8293695-8294400 GCF_008692095.1 Etheostoma spectabile | reverse complement strand
ACACACACACACACACACACACACACACACACACACACTTGATCCTCCTACAGATTCAATGTGCTGTGGCTTCTTTTTCCACAGTTCTTCATGCACAACTAAACAAACCCAATCCCTTCCCGTCTGCTGTGCTGGATCAGATATATGGTTTTTCTCCTTTTCTGTCTTTCTCGAGTCAGAAATGTAAATGTGAGTTTGATACTTACAACGCCGTTGCCTTCATAATATCACACGTGACGAAAGAGTTCAACTTTGAGAAGGAACAACGTCATGACCGTAAACCTCAGTTAAAGCGGGCGTTCTGCAGCTTTAAGGAAACCGCAGAAGCGGCAGCGACATCTAGTGGCGTTCAGGAGCAGCACACAGCAGATGGGTTCAGACTACTTTAAAGTTTAAAGATGGTTTTAAAAAAGGACAAAAAACGCAGGTTAGGCCTGTCTTTAACCCTTGTGTTGTCTTCCCATCAACATCATCTTTTGCTTTTTCCAATGTTTAAGCTGTTTTTTTCTACGCTTTTTTAAATCCATAGCCTGATTTTTTATTCAGCGCTTTTTGTCTCTTTTTTTTGTCATATCATCCGAGGTTTTGGTCACTTTTTTTTTTTAAATGCCATAAATTTCAATAAAACAAACAAAATTCAGTGAAACTGATCATAAATTTTACCTGAAGAACAATGCATGGCATCCATGTTATTTTTAGGCCATT
>NC_045745.1:8293249-8293685 GCF_008692095.1 Etheostoma spectabile | reverse complement strand
GACAGAAAGCCAAGTTCCTGATATTAAAAATAAATAAAAAACGGGTCAAATTGACCCTGAGGGCGACACAAGGGTTAAAATTTAAAACTGCAGCCCCACATTTCTTACTGTTTGACCTACTAATGTCCAAATAAATCTATTTCCAGAGTCAATGTGGTCCTCCGGAGCTACAGTAGAAGCTAATAAGGCTCCAAATGAATAAAAACAAGAAAATAAAACAAATGTTTAAACACATTAAAGATCATTTGCATACTTGTTGTAAGGTATTTTATTGAGGAATGTGTTAAAGTACCGTGGCAGGTCTGACCTGTAAGAAGTCTGCGATGGTGGCCACGTGGCTGGCACAGGCACACTTCCTGGCATCCGGCACATCTTCACCCACCTGGGGGGGGGAGAGAGAGAGAGAGAGAGAGAGAGAGAGAGAGAGAGAGAGAGA
>NC_045745.1:8284726-8293239 GCF_008692095.1 Etheostoma spectabile | reverse complement strand
GAGAGAGAGAGAGAGAGAGAGAGAGAGAGAGAGAGAGAGATGGTGACCTTAAAAAAGATGCAAAAAAAGTTCAACATCACCAGTTATGGACGGATTATGAGACATCGGGCCCCTGGCACAGACATGTAATAGCTCCCTATGTATACTATATATATCCCTATATACTAATTTTGCATCCCTTAGTTGTTTTGCATTTTTGTTTAGTTATTTGGCATCCCTTTGCAGTGATTTTGCATCTATTTTGAATGACTTTGCATCCCTTTGTAGTGATTTAGCATCTGTTTTAATCATTTTGCCCACTATTCTAATCATTGTGCATCCCTTTGTACTGATTGTGCATCCGATTTTAATCATTTTGCCTTTTTTTTTTTGTTTACTCTGCATCGATTCGCATCTTCCAGTCATTTTGCCTCCATGTTTAATCATTTTGCATCCCTTTTCTACTCGTTTTGCGTCTACTTCCAGTCATTTTGTGTGTATTTGTTGTCATTTTGGCTGGTCGTTCTGTGTATGTTTGTGGACATTTAGCATCTCTTTTTACTTTGTTTTGTGTTGTTTTTCAGCACATTTTGTGAGTCAGAGACCCTGACCCTATGGGCATACCGGGCCCCCGGTTCCGGGGCCCGGTATGCCCATTCAGTAATCCATCCATGGCACCAGACCCACTCAACAGCAGCGGATGTGTTCTTCTGCTGCTTTCTGGGATTTTCTATTGTTCAGGAGAGTTCCCCCCCCCCCCCCGTTCTGGTCTCATTAGGGCCTTTTGTTGAGCTGTGGTCACGTTCAGTTATTGAAATGTGTTAACCGGCTGGATTTCATTCAGTAATCACAACTCACTCAAACGAACACAATACAAACACAGGGAACAGCATTTACAGAGATAAAGAAACTCAGAAAAAGGCCTCATCTCCTCTCAAATCACCGCAATTTCTCTCTCAATAACAACATGTGACCACTTCATCTCTCCGGGCCTGCGGGTCTGAATTAAAAATGGAAAGCAAGGAGGTTTTTGCAGCACACCGCACACGTATTTAAGACTTGTGGTACATTCCAACACTGTTAAATGTATTTTTGGTTTTATTTCTGTTCATTTTTGACAATTTTCGTCAATTTTATGGCCCATTTCAGCCCGGTTTGGCCCGGTTTGCCAGATCTCTCTATCTCTTTCTGTCCGTTTTTTTCATTCCACCCTGTCGCAAAATCCCATTTATATTCTGCTAATTTGCAACAGCAAATATGCTTTAAGACAAACGCAATGCCACCCAGATCGCGTTTTTGATTAACGTACTAATGAAACGTTTTCAGGGTCATTTATATGTAAAAGATGTTAAAATCTGGAGGAAGAAATCGAATGAGGCTGGGGAAATGTTTAATCTGTTAACTACACCTGCAAGGATTATTTTAGACTTGTCAGATATATTATTTTCATTACATTTGCTTTGAAACATATCCGTAAATGAGAGGATACAGGGTTGGCATGCGGTTCAAAAGGTTACTATTACTTTAAAAAAACACAGCTGGTGAACAAAATCCAGGCAGATATTAGAGTTTTCCCTTTAACAAATGAGTACCGTAGTATATGAACTTGATTTTCAGGAGATTCGGTTGATTATTTGCACCACTCTCCTCCTATTTTCCCTCCTTCTATCCACTCTACCTCTCTCTTTCTCCAACCTTTAATATATCTCCCCTCTCTCTTTGTGCTGACACACTGGCTCAGGGCGCTCCAGCTGTTGTCAGGTTGCGAGAGTAAAACATTCCTCTTTAGGCTCTCAGATGAACTCAGACTGGGTTTTAAATGCTATTAACACACTCTGGTGGAGACTTCTGAGCTTCGACATCACAAATTATTCATTCCTTCCTTCCTGCTACGTTTCCTTTTCATCATGAATTAATTGGTGGACAAGTTTCCCCGGCTCTGCTACGCTGGGGGTGACTCAGCAGCTCGACGCTTTTCCTCTCCATTTGGCCTAGAACTGGAAAGTTCAATCTCTGAAACACTCATTACAGCAGGAAAGTCCGCCTCTGCTCCCTTATTGAAAGACATAATACAGCGTGAAGACTAGAGACGCTCCGATAGCTTTTTGCTTCCCGATTCTGATTCCTATCCCTGACCCATCAGATACCAGTGTGTCATATATGTCATTATGTCTTAACAGCTGTTTACTAGTCACGCTGTACAGATATAATATGATTTCTTCTCTTTGTGAAAACATGAACACACACTTTCTTTTATTATCCAGTTTGGCAGTGAGTCATAATGAAAAAACAATACAAATAAACTACTTTAAAGGGCTAAATGACGTGGTATTGGATACCGACGCCAGCGTTTTAGGCGGTATCGGAGGCTTTTCCAGTGTAAAGACGCCTCCAAACACACATCCATCAAACTGTCAGGAACACCTGAGACCAATTACAGATTAGCGCCGCCTGCTGTCATGGAGACGTATGACGGCGCGTCACTTCGGTGTGTCCCGAGGCATTTTTTTGACCAATTTGCCAATCTGACTTTCCTGCCGAGAGTCGGCCGTCTGGGTGGTGTGTCGGGGGCTTAACACATACTTTGAACTGTGTGGTGCGAGAGAGTTGATTGCAATGCATGATCTCAACGCTAGATGGAAGAAATTCCTGCACAATGGACCTTCAAGAACTACATATGCCTTGAAGAGTGCACTGTAAAAACATAGATGCTCAGAAGTGGTGTTAGGGCCCTAGTTGCCTCAACTTAATTCCAATAGTATTATAAATAAATGTCAAATTACTAGTTTAGTTATATTGTCGAAGAAATTGCTCGTGGGCGGAGCATCCACATTGTTGAGGACCCCTCTGCGTCAGGCGTGCATGCGTGTGCGTCTGTGTGTTGAGGTGCGTGTGCGTGCTTGGGTGAGTGGGTGCATGCAGCTGGGCATGTAAGAGGAGAAACAGAGAAAGGAAGATGAGCGCTGAATAAAAGAGGAAAGATCCATGAAAAAATGGAAGGATGAAAGAGACAGGAGAGGAACTAGAACAAGGATGAGAGCGGGAAAAGAAAAGTCAATGAAAGAAGAGAAGGAGACGTCGGAGTGAGGGAAGTGAGTGTGTGTGTGTGTGTGTGTGTGTGTGTGTGCATGCACGTGTGTGCGTGTGTGTTGCCTGCGTCATGCATAGCCCCTCCCCCCTCTCTAACCCGGCGACTCACCCAGTTGATGAGGATGTATCGTGGCAGAGCGGCGGTGGGCTCCTTCAGGCTGCAGAAGCCGTACATCACCCTGGCGCTGTCAAAGGTCAGCGTGATCTCGGCCAGACCGCCTCCTGCACCACAGAAGAAGAGGATACAGTAACGTCCTCTACCAGGGAGCAGCTGGGCCGCTCATCAACAACACTGCACGACAACACGTCGTGGTTGTACTGTCCGCCATGCTTAACTGTCTCCATAATTGAGCGTTCATTAAATGCTCCTGTGTAAGTCGTGTGTCTCAAAGCTTCTCCATGTAATTTGTGGAATGAGTTGTGCTGCTCCTGAGTTTTCCTCAACACGCCCAATCAATAAGCAATGAGTTTCTTCACAAAGAATCATGCAACAGCACCACTTTATATATTGTGATTATCAGAGATGTGTTCATAATTGTCCTGGAAATGAGTCATTCAGTAGTAAAAAAAAAAGGCATAAAAAGTGACCAATCAACTAAAGAAATCCTAGTCGATTAAGACCAAAACAACTGATTAATCAACTAACAGGACGCAGTCCTAGTCCACACACACACACACACACACACACACACACACACACACACACACACGTTGTGTTGCAGTCTCAACGGCAGCAGACGGAGACATTTGGCAACTCCAACACTAAGGCATGTTTCCTCGGATCAGGGAGGCTCCAAAATCATGGAAGCAGCCATGATCCCGCTACACGTCCTGCTACGTCCTGCTACGTCCTGCTACGTCCTGCTACGTCCTGCTACGTCCTGCTGGGCCTGGTAATGCCACACAGTGCCCTGCTACGCCATGAACTACTACAAACTACTATTTTTTGTGACTGTTATTGCCACTCTTCATTCTAACCCCAACCGGTCGTCAAACACCACCTACCTTATTAACTTTAGTTTTACAGTTATTTTTGGAATTTATGGTCAATAAACCTCATTTATAGGAAATTATACCTAATGTTTGAGTTAGAAAAGCAGAAATTAGGAATTATTGAGACTAAAATTAAAGGAATGGATGTTGATGATAATCACAGACTGGAATATGTCAACTTTTACTCAACACTATTTCAGAACTCATGTCAATCGGCTCAATTTGACCGGAGGACAACATGAGGGTTAAAAACCAAAAGATAGGGATGTAAATGTAGCCCCAGATTATGATCCTGTTCTCCATATCTCGTCTAACGATGTCTACGCCACACAGACCAGGCTGTGGTCTGCTGGTTGTGAGGAGGCGGATAGATTTCTCCGAGGCTTACAGTGCAGATGAACTAACCGTGTTTCCTCTGAAATATTCAAGTCTCTCTGAGGAAATGCACGCCGGCATGAAGGAAAATAAGACCGCTGCTGGCAGAAGTGGCTCTTTATCCCGCAGCTCTGCAGCATCAGTGATGCAGACGCTGTCACGTGATCACAGCTTTTTGTATTCGGGACTTCTGATTAAATTAGACTCTCAGAATGAGCTGTGCATTAAAGTAAAACCACAAGACACGTCTAACTTCACATTGTCTCTCAGTACTTTTCCATGTTTCCAGGTTCTCTGGGTGGGCAAAGCACAGAAAGAGGAGGTAACCTTTCCCCTTATGACATCATAAGGAGCAAGTTCCAGATCGGCCCATCTGAGCTTTAATTTTCTCAAAGGCAGAGCAGGATACCCAGGGCCGGTTTACACCTTCACCCATTTTGAGCCACTGGGGGACAATTAAGGGCAGGTGGGGGGGGGGGGGGGAAGCATAGTAATTTAAAAAACAGCATTGAAGTGACATTTCATGACCATGGGACCTTTAGGAACAGTATCATAAACGCTAATGGGATTATGTTTGTATGACCTATTAAGTTCCAGTTGTTTGTTAAAATAAACTAAATTGCTGAATGTATGTAATTACACTTTTACAACCAACTATCTATAATATATATATATATATGAATATAAGTATATACTATATATATGATATATATATAATGTTTCCATAACTGTGCAGACAACCTATCATTGTTTTCTCCATGCAGTATGTGTATGTCAACCTTTCAGGCGGTTTTTTATCTATTAATTTTCTTTCTTTTTCTTTTTTTTTACTTATCTATCATTTTTGCATTTTGTTTTGCATGTGACTCTTGATTTTGCTGGTTTACACTGCACAGTTTCCCCTCTGTGGGACAATAAGCATTATCCTATCTATACATTAGTTCTATTTAACATTTCTGCACTGGTACTGCTCAGATAATAAATTAGTAATGTAATTTCCTTCCACTGTGTGTGCTACACAGATAAACCCCCAGCCATGTGTTTTTGGTGAAATAGCGTAGAAAATATGTGGAGTTCTGGATCCCAACACAGTAGAAGACTTCATTATTATATAGAATAAAGTGGCTGAATACATGTTATTGTGACAGACCTTCCGTAGATTTGTCCCACATTTATTTGACTAATACACATTCCACGATGCAAGAATGTAGTTAATGATTTTAGGAAGACTCTTCTTCACTGTGGGGTGCAGACAGAGAGTTTTATTAACCGTCAAGATCATGCCTGCGTGCGTCCTAACCCTAATAATATACATAAATAAAATATCTAATGATACTAATAAGAACGCTCTCTGAGGTCAGTAATGATCGGAAACAATATGTCATCAATTCCCCCCCTAATAGCACAGCAGAAAACAACCTGAAGGCTCAGAAGAGTGTTTCAGAGCTTAAAACCACACACACACACACACACACACACACACACACACAAAGACACTCACACACAATGCTAATGTGCTTACAGTGTATAGGCATGAGACGAATTAGAACAGCAAAAGGAAAAATATTTGATTATTGGACTGGATTGAGACAAAACAGAAACAGCAGAACCTTACCTCCTGATGATGCCAGTGTCAAATCATTGCTCTCATCCTCATATGTGTACAAGGCCCTGTTAGAAAGAGAGAGAGGGGGAGGGGGGGGAGAGAGAGAGAGAGAGAGAATGTCAAGTTTCAGCTTCATAAACGACTGTTTGGGGCATTAGGTGATGCGAGACTCTTCTTTTGTCTTGTGATCTGAAGAGGAATTCAAAACGTTCAAACAGGACAAGTATTTAGGGAAATTTCACAGTTCAAGGTGTTTTTTCACTGTTCATCTTCCCAGAAGTCCATAAGAATAATAAACCGTGTTAGACACCCCCCCTGGCCCTGATTGGTGCATCTGAAAAGGGAGCGGTGGATTTTTGCAACTTGCACTCCAGGCTGTAGGTGGAGCCAGAGGAGTTGGATTCATTTTTATTTTTTTTCAATTACCTGCTTTGTGTAGTTCTGCTCGAACACAGGGTCAGTTTCAGCAAATATGACAGAAGGTTAGTTTTTATAAGGCTTAGCTTCTGTACCTTCATATACATCTCCATGGGTGTGACACCATCATTTGACATAAAGCATGTGTTTAAATGATGGTCAGGTGGAGGGGAAGAGGATTTAAACACGGCCGTGCTTTAGCTATTAACCCCTTGTGTCATCTTCCCGTCAAAATTGAAAATCAACACTTTTGTTGACGGATATTATTTTCGATCGCTTTTAAATTTGTTTATAGTTTTTCACTTTTTGGACCTTTTCGAAACCTACGTACACTAACTATCTAACCTTTGAGTTTTCACAGTTATTTGGGAATTTATGGTCATAATAACCCATTATAGGATAATTTATACCTAAATTTTCTGAGTTAGAATAAAAGTGCAGATATCATAGGAGTATTGGGACTAATAATGTAATTAGGAATGGATGTTGAGGATAATCACAGGCACTGGGGAATATGCAACTTTGTACTCAAACTATTTCAAAACTACTTCAAGTTGTTTTTTCAAATGCTATAAAATTGAATATCAGACCCAAATATTAATGAAAAGAAGAGATGTGTACTTGGCAAAAGAGCGTGGAATCAAATCAGTGATTTTGGGGAATTAACGGAAATGATATAGCACAGAGGAACAGGGTCAACATTGACAAATGAGGAACTAACAACATGGCACATGGGACAATGGGGCATGGAAGAGGACAACATGTGGGAATGAGCAACATGAGAAAATGAAACACATGAGGTACTAAATGGGGACAACATGCAGGACAATCATGGGGACAACATGAGGACAACATGAGGACAACATGAGGACAACATGAGAACAACATGAGGGTTAAACATGGGATGTGGATGAATGAAAGGTGTTCACGTTGTTCTCTCTAACGACCGACGCTTCATCCAATCAGGAGACGGAAACCAACAGCACGAGACCGCGATCAAGATCAAAATGGAGTTTTCTACATATTAAAAACGCGTCCTGGGATTGAGGTTAGAGAAATTGCCCTTTATGATCTATCAGGAGATTATAAACTGGAGAGCGGCGTAGACCGTAGACTGTAGATTAGTGAAGATTATGTTTTATAAAAACTAAATTAAAAACACCTGCAATATGTATAAAACTCCTCACCAAGCTCTCAATCAGCACAAAAGCTCAATGGTTGCATACGTTTATATCAATTTAGGGTTTCTGCGTGTCATTTAAGTGGGAGTGGGGAGGGGTTTTATATATATATAAAAAATATATATACATATAAAAACTAAAAAGCATAGCTTTGACAATCTCTCGTGAACACATAACTTACACTCAAATGTTTTGGAGTTTACACAAGTCTCGGGTTCACAAAAGTAGCGTAATATATGAATAAAATAGTCAATAAATGTCTAATATTAAATTTTGTAATATATTTCTTATATTTTCGTGTCTTTGGTCCTCAGAGGGTTGAGCAGGATCAGCCATTTTCAAAAAGATTGCCTGAACTTTACAGGCTGCAGCTGCTTGTTTACATTTATATTTCACAGTAACATGTCAACACGTTATAGAAATCCATGACAATAAAGTCGAGTATAGAGATGTAGAGGTTAAAGATAAAACGTGCATGTGCAAACACACCTCCATCAACAAAGAAGAATAAAGGATAGGAAGTGCAAGAAATGGACATATATACTGTATATATATATATATTAGTGTGTGTGTGTGTGTGTGTGTGTGTGTGTGTGTGTGTGTGTGTGTGCGCACTCAAAAAAACCTCTCTCCTCTTCTCAGTCTCTCTCTCTCTCGTCTCGCCTCTCTCGCTCTCTTGCTCCCTACTTACAGCCCCATTACCAAAGTGTGCATTTAGCAGCTGGATGGACCAAACTGGGTTTAAAGAAGAGGATAGTGGACGACATTCATGTACTTGGTTAGAAATACCACTCCAGTGATGTTCCTATAGGTTGAACCTTGGTTCTTGTAATCGGCTGATCATATGACGTTTTGCTTAGCAGCCTCGCCCC
>NC_045745.1:8283405-8284668 GCF_008692095.1 Etheostoma spectabile | reverse complement strand
GTCGGTCCAAAATGACCCTCTCTTATTCAGCCTGAGGGTATAGTCTGGCCACCGCCTGACTTTATGCTGCCCCCCCCCCCCCCCCCCCGGAAAAAATTAAAATCAATGCCTACGTCTCGTAAAAAGTCAGAGAAAATTGTGTTGTGAGAAGTGTCCGCACCTCCTCTTGGCTCTGTTATTAGGCTTTATATAACACAGACATGGCGGGAGACTTTGGCCAATCACAGCTCTTTTCAGAGAGAGAGAGAGAGAGAGAGAGAGAGAGAGAGAGAGTTTCTTCTTGAGTTTATATTGGCAAATGTTCTACAAATGCAGATGTGCATCCCCTCAGACGGTGAAAGCCTGATTCATTGGAGGAAAATCCTGCAGAAACAATTGCTACGTCAGCATTGGCAACAGTTATTATTATTATTATTATTATTATTATTATTATTATTATTATGCATTGTCCCAATGAAATGAAATGAAATGAAGATGAAGGGAGGGGCTGAGGGCAAAGAGGGGAGGGAGAGCTGCAAGAGAATGGCCGGGTTTTAATATATTAGTGTTTGTTTTGCTTTTTCCAGAAAACTGCCGACCCCAGCTGTCCCGGTTGGAGGGGGGGGGGGGAATGAGGACAGCTCTGAGTTTCACTGGTGTCTGCAATCACCTCTGACTGATGTGAAATGCATTCTGGGGTATACTCGTGACGGACATTTCGGAACATACTTGTTTATATGCAGATTTTAAATAGGAATGCTTGATCTGTGACTGATGAATGAGAAGAGAAGGACAGGCAAGAACAGATCGAGTCACGTCACGCTTTCAAAACGAAGGAATCTGAGGAGACGGGGCTCTGAACGCCTCACAGTGGACAATATCTAAGTCTATGCTGATGACACTGATTACTACTACTACTGTCATCCCAACAAACTAATAGAAAAGCAAATTCCCAGAAGCAGGGCAGGAAAGGAAACGTTGAAAGGCGGATTACAGATGGAAAAAGGGAGCCTATTACTCAGGAAATAAAACGATTACAGATACTAAAGACAACAGGGTGTAAAAAGCATGGATGAGAAAGAAAAAGAGGATTTAAGATTGAGAGAGAGAGAGAGGGAGAGGGAGAGAGAGAGAGGTGAGGAGAGAGGGAGAGAGAGAGAGAGATCATGGACGAGTCTCCCTCGATCCTTTATAAATAATTCTCTTTAAAGAAGACAGCTGTTTATTATTCATATAAAGCCCCAATGACCTAGAAAACGGTGTGTGTGTGTGTGTGTGTGTGTG
>NC_045745.1:8283246-8283395 GCF_008692095.1 Etheostoma spectabile | reverse complement strand
TGGGCCTGGGTCTGGGTCTGGGTCTGGGTCCGGGCCTGGGTCTGGGCCTGGGTCTAGGTCTGGGTCTGGGCCTGGGTCTGACCGAGGTTTCTGCCTAAAAGAAGTTTTTCCTCTCCACTGTGGCCCTGTTGCTTGCTCTGGAGGAAACT
>NC_045745.1:8282593-8283236 GCF_008692095.1 Etheostoma spectabile | reverse complement strand
TTGGGTCCTTGTAAATTCTGGAGTGTGGTCTAGACCTGCTCTATCTGTAAAATGTCCCCAGATAACTCTTGTTATGAATTGATACTATGAATAAAATTGAATTGAAGGCTCGTATCATGTAGACGCGCCTTAGAATTCCTCTTGAGGGAGACCAAAACTACACACTATAGCTAACTAAGCAGTTTTGGTGCCTTAACAACCAGATTGTGACCGTATCCCGGCGTTGACGGTTACATTGTAAGGTCATTGGAGGGCAGGAACACATGACCTATATCATTATATATGGTTTGGTGGACTACAGACATCTGTGGCATCAAATCTCAAATGCTTCCTCAGATTACTTAACAGGATTGGTTGGCGTCTGGATTAGTATTTCGGGAATAACTTGCTAGTTAGCAACAACAACAACAAAAAACACTGGGAATTTTTGAATCTGAATGGATCATTACAAATTGAAAATTACATTTCCGCCATTTTCAAACAAACAGAAGCTTGAATTTCAAATAACAAGTAACAGCACCAAAGCAGACGAATCTATGCAGGTCACAAGGGCACGCTGAACAATTCAGATGTGAATCATAAGCTGTATACTGAATATAGCCTGTGTGTGTGTGTGTGTGTGTGTGTGTGTGTGTGTGTGTGT
>NC_045745.1:8249228-8282568 GCF_008692095.1 Etheostoma spectabile | reverse complement strand
GAATGTCTAATGCTAGTGACAAACAAGAAAAAAAAAGGTGCGTTGTTCGGGTTTTCAAACAAACAAAGACACTGCTCTCTGTATTGCCGAAGGCATAGTGAGGAGGCGCGGGCCGACTAGAAGTTTAAATGATTTATGGGAGAGTGATGCGACGAGGTGTTTTGATAGAGTTGATTTGGTATTTTGGCGAAGCAGCCCAAGTCACTTGTTGGACTCGATCCTGTGGACTTGTGTTGTCCATTCTTTTTCAGCAGTCACAAAGCGGACGTCAAGGTCGACGAGGCACTGGTAGGAAGGCTCACAGACTTGAGGACATGGAGAATTCCAAATCTGGGCTGAAGAAGAAAAATAACAGAGGGGAGGAGGGGGCACCACACACAGCGGGACCCCACCCATGGAGGAGGATATAGTCTGTCACTGCCAGACTTTAAAGTTTTGTCTAGAGACAAGACGCGACAGGCGAGTTGGGCCATGTGTACCACACCCGTCTTAAAGCTTAATAGCAAAGTACCAGGAAGGCGTACCTCGACAATTTTTTTATTTCATTTTTTTTTTTTCCCGCATTAGCATAGGCGTTGACAAGCAAGAAATCATTTTACATTTCTTCACTTGTTTTTTTGTTTATGTAACGGGCAATAGCTGGGCATTTGATGTTGTGAGAGGAGGAAGAGGTGGGGCCTATGTTAACAGTAGTCGGAAACAGAGAAACATGAAGAAAAAGCATTTGACAGGCTTCTCAAGGAAATGGAAGAAGGTGGGTTCTCCGGAGGAGCGGTAGGTCCGTGTCAATATAGTACAAATATAATACTATCGTGATGTTATTATTATTGTGATGGATACCATGTATATGAGGGGGGTCATCTGAACAGTGAGGATGTAACTCCAGTTCATAGCCGAATAGGACAAGATTATCCGCTAAAAATCTATCTGTGCAATAGGGTTATTGAATAATAGTTGGAAGGGTTTCACCACAATTTCGTGATTTAAAAGAGAGCGTGGAGTAAGTAAAGTTAGCAACAGGAGTGGTTGACGCATAAGTTTCATGTAGTTGCAAAGAGATTCCTTTTCATTTGTAATGCTTATGCCTCCTTAAGGGAGGAGTTCGACAATCTGTTTGTGATCATTGAGTGGGTAATTGAGCTTAGCTGCAGAGTTACAGATTATCAGGGTTAAAAACAATTTGAAAAATACAAGATGAGCAAGTCTCCATGGGAGGGTTCGGTACCTTCCTTAAAAGGGGACCTTTGTCTATTTCAGATTGTCCTATACTAAATAGCTAAAAGCACATTCAAACTCAGAAAAGAGGCGGAGGGGGAATACAACTTGGGGTATCGGGCCGCAAGCCTCCTGGCGTCTTCATTTCCTGACAACTTCTTCCTGTTTCACAAAACCAATAAGACACACCGCTGACGTTTTAGACTGAAAATAAACCAACCCTTGAGAACCGGGGGGAGGCATACTGCAAGTCAAACCCGAAACGCAGACCCGCTTCCGGGGAACATCATTCGTTATTTTTAACCATCCGCTGGAGTTGTAGGGCTTGTCTAAGGGTTCATTTTATGTGTTCCATCAATGTATTTCTTAAATTTCACGACCTTTTTGTTAACCTTAATTGTTGTGCCTTGATTTTGGGCGAAATTTTTAAGAACCCACTTATCTTTTTTCTCTTTTTTTTTAGAAGTATTATAGATATATTATAAGTATATTTACAAATTTTTGGCAAGGAGGTTTTACATACATTGGCATATATATAAATAATCAATACTTAGTTGACTTATAATGTAGCCAATCAGGTATATGCACACGATGTTACATCCTAGATTTTAATTCTCTTATTTTCCTTACCATTAGATGATATTTTTATCTCATTTCATTATAAGTAAAATACTCCATCTTCACTGTTTCAAAGCTCCGACTAGATCCAATTGACTCTAACGACTACTACCTGTTTTGTGTTCTTTTTGCCATTGGAAGGGTCTCATACCAATACTTCGAATTTCCCCATCAAACGTTTTTTAAAAAACAGAGGTGAATTACAAAGAACTTTTCCTCTATGGACCCTGCTTCGCCTCTGCCGTTATGCTTTGTATAGGCGTTTGGGATTCTTCTATGTGATAACTTTTTTTTTTTTAAAAAACAGCCAGAGAGACGGTTCCTTTATAGGCAAGCCTTTTCTCAAGGCATCAACCTACTTGGCTCAGTATTTATGCTATAGTTGCACGTTTATCTTGTTTGTTTACAGTGAAATCACTGGACCCCTCTTTTTGTGGAAAGTTATGCGTGTAGAAGAGTTAAAGTTTTACTGTTACTTACAAAAATTTGTCAGCAAAGAAAATCACGCTAAAAAAAATACAGACAAAACACTTTGGGAAAAAACGACCAAGAAAACCAAGTTTTTTAAAAGGAAGACTCACCAAGAACATTAAAAAAACGTGACAGAAAATGTATGGAGAAAAACAAAGAGGTCATACTTAGAATAAAAAAAAATAAAGAAGTTGACCAAGTTTATGGGCGAGGGATAGACACAACACCATAGGAAGGTACTTATTTAGACAATCCTATCCTCCGTGTGTATTTCTTATATTCTTTAATCCATGTCTAAATTAATTCCCCATGAGTGCTTACTTTTTCTAATATTGCAATTTATTTGTAACTTATACAAAATTATTCGTTCTGTGAAGTTTTTCTTCGACTTTAAATCTCCTTCAAATCTACTTCAGTCTGAAAACCAACGGCTTAACTTTTATTTTATGAACCATAATCTTAAATCGGAATTTTTTCGTCACATCCAGTATCCTCCCCCTGTATTAGTAGGATAGGGCGGCTGGGGGGTATGCGTATCCACCTCCCCAATGTGGGACAGAACTCCGACACAGGAAGGTGAAGAAAGACCTACAATTGTCGGAGGGTACAGAGCATTCTAGGAGAGCAGTTGATGTGTCGTTTATAAATTCCGAGTAGAACTTACGACATGAACGTGCTGTATAATCTTCGCAGTAAGTCCATGTTTGTACTCATCACGCGTGAGTTGTTTCGGACAGGTTATGGCTAGATTTTTATCGTGAGACCCTTCGATTTTTTATAACATTTCAAGTACCCAATTCAGATACTAAAATGAGATAAAGGGAATGGTTTTGCGCAAAGTTTCAACTGTTCACCTTAAACAGACTCATCCTACCTTAGTTCGGTGTTGGTTCACACATTGGTACAACCTGAGAGCACTCATTAGCATAACATTTTTACAACACCCCACGTTCCCACTGTAAATTTTTATTTTCTTTCTCTTAACTAGCCTTAAGGATTCGGTAAGTGATCGCAAAGCAGACCATATATGTTATGTTTTGAATTTAGCTAAGTTTTCCCCAAAACCTTCAAATACAATTAGCCAATTGTTGATTAATCGCTTAGAAGGGTTTTTTTTTTGATTATTAATCTGATTGTACTCTCATAATCTTAGACATCCATTTATGTCTTGCTGCTTCTTTATCCACACTGACGCAAAAATATATATTCTTATGGACTTTCCGATCAATAATCGCCCGCATGTTATGAAAAACCCATACCGAGAGCGAATTCAAACTATTTCAAGTTAGTCCATCTATTTATTAAAAATACATAAACGAAAATAAGTGAAACAAAACCTTTTAACAACAGTATTCAACGTCACGCACTTACGAGAAAACATAGACTTTTCATTCGTCCGATTTTTACAGTAAAGTCCTTTTCTTTCAAGACTTGTACCATCATTTTTTCAATCGAATCTATCAATTTTTACAACCCGGACTGGTTTAACTGTTTTCACTCAATTTCAATCACACAAATATTTACAAATAATCCATAAAATTATTTTTCATAAATTCTCATCTCTAATAGCAATAATAAAATTACATGTCTCCCTTACTCTATTTTGAACCGAGTTTGAAGGATTCTCTTGAGCGGACCCTCGTCTTTTTCGGGTCTACTTTTCGTAGTTAAAAACCTTACCTTTAACTGGTACCTTTTTTACATTTCCGACCTTTCTTAATTTACAATAAATTTAATTATTATTCTAATAATCCAATTTTCATCTAATAAATTCCAAATATTGATCTAAAAAACTAATTGGGTTTAGAATTATGTATCCCGTTTTCTTGAGCCACCAATCCATTATGGGCGGGGGGACTAGATTCAGAGGGAGCTTCCAAGAACGTAATTGAAAACGGGGGAGTCTGCGGTCCAGCGAGAACGAAAAAACAGTGGGGTATGGGACAAGGGAAAAACATGGTGGTCCAACGCTCACGTGGGAGCACTCAACTGCGGGCGTCTTGGTCATAGTACGGGTTTCAATCTGAACAACAGAAAACGAAAACTTACTGGTGAGCGCATATTAAAACCCGTGTCAGCTTGTAACATGAGATTGTGATTAATGGATGCTGGGTCGAGGAGCATCGGAGGGGTTGGAGGGAGTGGAAACCAGAAGGCCACCGGGGCTGTGGGGAGGAGGCAGGGAACGCCATGAACACCGGTGGGGCGATGAAGTCGGGGATGGTAAGTGAGGGAAGGAAAAAGGTAAATTGTGGGGGAGAACCAGTAAACCAACTTTGTCGTGTTTGTAGGAAAACCGAGATAAACTCCCCGTGTAGAGTGCTGGAGAGGGGGAAAACAGAGACCACCTTGCGTTCTGGGAGGGGAGGACCAAGCGGGGGAGGACACCTAACGGTCTGCGGTACTCGTCAGGGCTGTGGGGGGGGAAGAGCCCGCTGGTTCTTTAGGAGAACATTGACGAGTAGAACCGGATACCAAGAGAAAGGGCACCAGAACCAGAACGCGGTCGCGCTGTGTGGAAAAAGGGGACAATTAGGGGCTTCCTTGTTGCGTGTGCCAACGAATGTATGAAGATGGGCCGACCGATTTTTGTAGAAGAATCGCTTTAGCAGAGTTCCCCTTGCGGAGATGCCTTTGAATGCAGAGGGAGTGAGTTGTGAGTTAAGGGGTGTGGGGGGGCGATCGCCAGGTTTTCCTCAGCCTGTTGGTTCCTCTATCTTGCGTCCGTTCTCGCGAGGGCATGGAGTGTGGGTGGGTAGGCGTCTATTGGTGCCCCGGCTCGGCCCTGGCCTTTCGCTCTCTCCGAGCTCACAGCGGATCCTCCCTTCGACAAGGCGCGTGTGGCCCGCTCCTTGCGGCCCTATTCTCTCCTCCTCTCCTACACCTCCTCCAGGCGCGAGCTAGGGGCGATGGCCACAAGCACCACCACCCAGAGACAAAAAGAAGGAAGACCTGAGTGGAAATTACACGGAGCTTCCGCTAACAGTGTAGGCTCGAGGACGTTCAATCTTCTAGTGAAAATACCTAAAGAACAAGAAAAAATAACCATGGCGTCGCGTCCGAAATAAGGATACGTTCTGTGTTTGGATCGGCGTCACTTCATGTAAACCAAGCAGAATCGGGCCACAAAGTCCAAGGGCAATAAACAGCGTCCCAATACTGCTTTGGAATCGTTTCTCTCCCTGATGCTGTCAGCTGTCATTTCAGACAAGCGGTGTTGCAACATCGACACCTTCCCTCCCAACTCAGTCATCGTCGCCCAAGAGGCACCCTGGGTCCAACCTTCACCTCACCCACATCCAAGTCATCGTCCACCGAAAGGCACCCTGGGTCAACTCCCCTCACCCCTTCCAGTCAGGGCCCCTGGGTCCACATCCCCTCCCAAACCAGTAATCACACCCAAAAGGCACCCTTGGGTCCAACTCCCCTCACACCCCAGTAATCGTCACCACAAGGCACCCTGGGTCACCTCCCCTCCCACCCTCCAGTCATGGCACCTTGGGCCACTCCACTACCCCCTCTCAGCTCCATCACCAAAGGCACCAGGGGCCACCTCCCCTCCCACCTCCGAGTTCATCGTCAACCCAAAGGCACCCTGGGCCACTCCACTCCCACCTCAGTCATCGCACCCAAGAGGCAACCTGGGTCCACCTTCCCCCACCACCTCCGTCACGGCAGCCCAAAGGCCCTGGGTCCACTCCCTCCCCACATTCAGTGCATCGTCACCCAAAAGGGCAACCCTGGGTCACCTCCCTAGAACCCATCCAAGTTACAGTCCCACCCAAAGGGCACCTGGGTACACTAACATACCAGCCTCCAGTGTATAGGTCACCCAAAGGCAACCGGGTCCACCTCCCTCCCCCTTCAGTATCTTACCCAAAGGCACCCTGCGGGCAAGATCCCCTACCAATACCCCGCCGTATGACACGTACACACAGTGTTAGAGCTCGACCATCGGGTTGGGGCTGGGGTGGGGGGTTGTCTTGGACTCCTTACCGTTAAAAATGGTTCAACAATGGCGGCTAAGCTCCAAAGACATTGAAGTTGCTAGTTAATAAAACTTTTGCAATCTGCAGTAACAGGCTCTGGATTTTAAAAATAGCTTAGAGTTCGTCAGAGTACGAGTGATTTGTCTTCAGAGCGTCAGATGTGCTCTGACCACTACTGTGCAACCCAAAGATTATTGCGAAAGGAAGTACGGTCCAACAGACTTGTCGTCAACTAATGCCAGAGGGGCGCTGGGTCTCAAGGTTGTTTTTTTGTAAGTAAAGGGATCCGTTAAACTGAAAGAGAGAAGGAATAGCGTGTATGAAATTGAGTTGCCTTTAAAAATGGGCCTGTTTTAGGGTCTCTGAACGGAGGACAACGGTAGGGAATGAGTGGCCGGCGGTGGTAGGATATTAGGCCTACGCTGCTTCTACCGACTCGAAGGTGGAGAAACTAGGGCAGAATAGGAAGCATGGAGCGCAGATCCTGCCGAGGCAGAGCGTGGCCCCGATTTTAGGGCTTCTGAACATGTCTGCTTGGCATGTCCGTTTTGTGTCCGTGCATCCAGTGTAACAGGGGTCGGACTTGCGACACTCTGGAATCGACCTTCGCTCTATTATCTATGGGCCACACTCAGAAAGAAAAGATGTGCGTGGAGTCAGCCCAGGCAAAGAAAACCTAAACTAAACAGTTTTCTGACAGTGGTACAGACCGAGCACTGACTACTGGTTCACTAGAAGGTTAAGAGCTAGCCTTTGCAGGGTTGGAGGATCTTGCAAGGCAGAATGGGTTGAATTGTTTTCTTTTCCCTTCCCGTTGTTTTGTTTCTCTTCAGATGTCTCTCCTTCCCTCCATCTTTTTCCTCCTTTCTTTCTTTAACCGGCCTGGCTTCCTCTTCTTTCCTCTTCCACACATACCTTGGCTGCTCCAAATCCTCTCTATTGATTTTCTTATTATGCTCCACGCTCCTGCAGTGGGTCTTCTTAGTCACGTTGCCCTGCATCAGAGGAGAGAGAGACATGAGAGAGGACGGAACACAATTAGTCTGCTACATAGGTCTGGCAGTTGCAAGACCTTCCTTCAGGGCTGGTGGTGGAGAGAGGTTAGTCCACACAGGCACATCCGAGGGATGGGAGAAGACGTCTTCTGGTTCATGCTTTTAACACATCACCCCCAATTGTCCTGGGCTGTTGCCTAAGGCGGACGGAGCCACGGGCTTTTTGCACCTGCCCCCAAAACAGACGATCGGCAGGAGGAAACTGTTTTGGGCTGGAACGTTCAAATGTGTTAATTGGTCAAACCCCAGGCAAAACTCAGATGGGAGCAGACAGTACAGCTAGCCTGGATTTACCCGCAGAGACTGAGGACCAAGGTAACCCATAGTCCCTCAGATGAAACAGGATAGTTCTAGGCCTAGCGTGTCGGATTTACCCTTGCAGAGATATGAGGACAGGCTAACAATAGTCATCAGATGGACCAGATATTACAGTCTAGCTAGCTGTTCTGGATATATAGACCCTGACAAGGAGACAGGAACAGGAACCGTAGTCCGTCAGATTGGACAGATATTCTAGCTAGCGTCGGATTTACCTGATTTGCCGGACCGGATGTACCAGGAACGTAATGGCCTCAGAGGGCGGACAGGATAGTCCTAGCTAAACGGTCTGGATTTCACTGCAAGGAGATCTGAGGAAGGTAACCGTAGTCCTCAGTGTGAGACCAGATATAGTCTAGTAGCGTCTGGATTTATCCGCCCTGCGAGGGACGAGTACCTCGGGAACACATAGGTCTACAGATTGGACCAGACTCGTCTAGCTAGCTGTTGGATTTTACCCGCAGAGATCTGAGGACCAGGTAACCGTGATCAGTCCTCAGATTGGACCAGATAGGTCAGTCTAGCTTTCTGGATTTACCCTGACAGAGACCTGAGGACCAGGTAAACCGTTAGTCCTCAAGGGAGATGGGACAGATAGGTCTAGCTAACTGTCGGGATTTACCAGCAAGAGATCTGAGGACCAGGTAAAGCGTAGGCCTCAGAGTGGTACAGATCGGCCTAGCTAGCTGTCTGATGGCTACCCTGCAGAAAGAGACCGGGAAAAAGAAGAAGAAAAAAAAGACCAGGTAACAGAGATTCCTCAGAGAGCACAAAGAGTTAAAATTCCATCACACAAAAGAAAAGAAAGAGGAAGTGTGAGGGACACCCCAGAAGCACCGGAGCCAATCCCGCGAAATTAAACGTCATGGACGTATAGACTAAAGGCAGGCTGACGTGACGGGCTGATGTCCCGCACTTCAGTACGCTTTGCCACACTGCACACAAGGGGGAGGCACTAACTGGCTCTACAGCAGTGTGGTGGTTCTTGTTTGGCAGCCTTGTGAGCGCATGCGGCCGGCACCCAGCCGATCTGATCAACCTGGACTAATCCGGGCGAAATAATAATTGGTGCCAGCACTCAAAGTATATGAACATTAAAGAAACACCACATGGCAAAAGCCCGGGCTTAGGGACTTCTTTTCTAAGGTAAAATTGATTATTATTATCAGACTGTTTATTGTGACCTGATTGGAAAAACTAGACGTGGGACAAAATGTGCTAGGGAGACAAGTGGTGTACTTTAGGTGGTGGTTGTGGGTGTGTTGTGTGTGTGTTGGTGTGAATGTGGTGTGATCAACTAATAATTAAGTTGATCATAATGATAAAGTCTCCAGAGGATAAACACATAACACTATGTTTGAAAGAGAACGGATGTCTTACGTTTCTTTATTGTTTGATCTAAAGGCGTAAGCGTTAAAATAAAAGTGAAGCAAGTTTCGCATGTGGGCGGTTCGTTTTTAAGGTTGTGTTACTTGTGTGCTTTTTGTAACGTAAAACACACACTGAAATGCTATAATGAACCACCAAAATCACGTAATCCCGATATCAGATTCTCGAAATGTAACACACTGGTGCGTGATACAGGACATAGAAAACCAGTAGTATCAGGTGTTTGCATTTGCGCTCACCTATAATTCAAGGTTGCTGACTTTCAATTTTCTAATGTAAACCTAACACACACATGAACTATGATGGTTCTCTAAAAACTCAGACTATTCTCTGTTTTTTTTTTCCTTTTTCGTTACCACGCGTCCCCTTGCTCTCCTCGGGGTTTTCAAGGCCGCTCAGGAACGGACCTCGCCACCATCCGACGTCCAGTTTTGCGTGAGACTGGCGATGGCCGAAGGTGGGCTCGATGAGGATGGCGTCCAGACTACTGGCGTCCGGGACCTCCACGCCTGCAGAGAGGGATCGGATGGGATTTTAGCATTACGTTTGGACTCATTCTACTTGAATCTTCGCATTAGTAATATTGTTCCTTTCAGTATATAGTCAAGTGCCCACACACACAACACCACACCAAAATCACGCAACACACAGTGACACAACGTCGTTAGGCTTAGTATCTTTCTAAGTACGGTGTTTTTTTGTAGTGTGTCAAGGCTAAAAAAAGATGTACGAATCGCAGTTTGTAACGCTTACTATAAAAGGAGCCGGCTTTTCAGTTTTCAGAAAGTGTGAACCCTCCTGTTGTTACAGCCGTCAAATCGATCCTTGAAAAAGGTAACATCGAGAAGATTAGTGAGTTCTTTGAGAACCAAAATTACAACAAAAAAGGGATTGGAGTCTTCCAAACCTATTTGCAAAACTACAAATCACTCCATTCCTCGGATCTAACTATAGTCCAAATTAATTCATTAATTGCTGCGTCTTTCGCTCTTGTAGGCTCAAAAGTTATAATAAACATAAGTCTGAATTCTTTCTTAAATCGAGGGTTTATGACCCATATGAATTCCAAAGAGTAGAAAGACTCGTTAGGTGGCTTTAGTGAAAAACTTCTAAAACAAGTCTGAAAAGATAGGGACAAAAATGGTCAAATACCTTGTCCCTTTTACCCGGGGAAGGCAATCAAGGGTGATTATTACAGTTCGACAGCCCACATTCATTTTATTACCAACAACTGTAAATATGTAATAAACTTAATATCAGTAGGACTCAGTATGTCATGGAGTGCTGGGGCACGACTGAATCAGATGGCGGGGCCAATGAGACACACCATTCATTGATTAATCCACTGCAGTCTATTCAATCCTAGCAGTGCAAAGGTACCTTCTTAGATTTACGCCACTTATGGCTCCGAGTGCCGCAGCACGGTGTGTGTGAACGTATCCTGGAAGTGCTTGGGATAAAAGCTAAACAATGTGATTGTACTATACCACATGTAGTAGTTAGTTAGTTCAGTACGTTTGGGGTGTGGGTGTACTATCATGAAAAGGGGCTTGCGGGAGGGAGAGAGAACTGGCACTTACCAGTGAATGACATTGGAAAACAACACACACACACACCCACACACACACACACACCACTACCACCACACACCACACAACACACACACCACACCCCCCACAACCAACACACACACACCCCACACTTGATCCTCCTACACGATTCAATGCTGTGGGCTTCTTTTTCCACCGTTCTTCAGCACAACTACACAAACCCAATCCCTTCCAGTCTCTGCTTGTGCTGGATCAGATATATGTTTTCTCCTTTTTCGTCTTTCGAGTAAGAAATGTAATGTGACGTTTTAAATTACAACGCGTTGCCCATAATATCAAACGGACGAAGAAGAGTTCACTTGAGATAGGGAACAACGCAGACCGGTAAACCATTTAAAGCGGGTCGTCTGCAGCTTTAAGGAAACCGCAGGAAGGCGGCAGCGACATCAGGGGAGTTGCAGGAGCAGCAGCACAGGGGGGGCAGGTGGGTTCATGACTACTTTAAAGTTTTAAAGATAGGTTTTAAAAAAAGGACCAAACACCGCGAGAGGTATCGGGCCTTGTCTTTAAACCTGTGTTGTTTTTCCAGCCAACATCATCTTTTGCTTTTTGCCAATATTTTTTTAGCTGTTATTTTCGACGCTTTTTTTTTTTTTTTTTTTTAAATCATAGGCCTGAGTTTTTGTAGTCAGGCTCTCTTTGTCTCTTTTTTTGTCAATCATCCGAGGTTTTTAGATAGTCAATTTTTTTTTTTAAATGCCCTTACGCATAAATTTTCATAAAATTAAAAACAAAGCAAAATTCAGGTGGGAAACTGATCCTAAATTACCCTGAAGAACAAATGCATGGCATCGCCAGTTATTTTAGGCATGGTTGACAGAAAGCCAAGTTCTGATATTAAAATAAATAAAAAAAAAACGGGTCAAGTTATAATTGACCCCCGAAGGGCGACACTAAGGTGGGAGTGTTTTACGCCCCCCAAATTTAGAAACTGCAAGCCCCACATTTTTTACTTGTTTGACCTATAATGGTCAAATATACATCTATTCCAGAGCAATGTGGTCCTCCGGGAGCTACAGAGAAGCAATAAGGCTTCCAAATGACTAAAAACAATGAAATAAAAACAAATGTTTAAAAACATGTAAAGATCATTGCAACTTGTTGTAAGGTAATTTATTGAGGAATGTCTGTAATTGACCGTGGCAGGGTATGTGACCGTAAGAAGTAGTCGGCGATGGTGGACACGTGGCTGGCACACTGCACAGCAACACTTACTGGCATCCGGCCCCACATCTTCACGCCCACCGTGGGGGGGAGAGAGAGAGAAGAGGGAGGAGAGAGAGGGAGGAAGAGAGAGCGAAGAGAGACGAGGGAGAGGAGAAGGAGAGAGAGAGTGGAGAGAGGTGCGGGGAGACGAGCGGGAGGGGGAGAAGGAGGCCAAGGGGCAGCGTAGCTGAGACGGTTGTGATGAAAGGCGGAGGGGGGGGGAGAGAGGAGAGAGGATGGGGACCTTTAAAAAAGAGCAAAAAAAGGTCAACATCACAAGAGTATGAGGATATGGACATCGGGCCCCGGGCACAGCATGTAATAGCCCCCTATTGTATTAATATATATCCCTATATACACTATTGCAATCCCTAGTTGTTTTTGCATTTGTTTCGTTATTTCGGCATCCCTTGCAGTGATTTGCATCTATTTTTGAAGGATCTTTGCATCCCTCTTTGTAGCGGTGGATATGGATTTAGGCGGTAATCATTTTGCCTTTTAATCATTGTGGCATCCATTTGTACTGATTGTGCACGTGATTTTAATCCAGTTTTGCCTTTTTTTTGAGTACTCACATCGATTCGCAATCTTCCAAGTCATTTTGCTCAGATATGTGTAATTCATTTTGACCATCCCTGTTTCTACCTAGTTTTGCGTTCTACTTCCAGTCATTTGTGGGTAGGTGTTGTCATTTTGGCGGTCGTTCTGTGTATGTTTGTTGGAAATTTAAGCATCTCTGTTTACTTGTTTTGTGTGTTTTTCAGCACATTGTTGTGCGAGGGTCAAGCGGAACCTGACCCTACTGAGGCAATGGGCGGTGTACAGGGCCCCCAGGTTTACGGGGGCCCGGTATATGCCCATTCAGTAATCCATCCAGAGGGCACCAGAAACACTCAAACAGCACGGATGTTGTCTTCTGATGGCTTCTGGGATTTTCTATTGTCATTGAGAGCCATGTTCCCCCCCTCCCCCCCTTACGGTTTAGGGTCGCATAGGGCATTTTGTTGAGCTGTGGTCACGTTCAGGTATTGAAATGTGTTAACCGGCGGGACTCATGTCAGAAATCACAACTCACTAAAACGAACACAAACAAACACAGGGGGAACAGCATTTACAGAGATAAAGAAACTCAGAAATAAGGCCTCATCTCCTCTCAAAATCACCGAAATTTCTATGCTCAATAACAACATGCGACCACTGCATCGCCGCGGGGCGCTGCGGGTCTGAATTAAAGAATGGAAAGCAAGGGAGTTTTGCAGCACACCGCATCACGTCTTTAAGAATGGTGGGTACATTCCGACCTGTTAAAATGGATTTATTGGTTTGATTTCTGTCATTTTTGACAATTTTCTGCAATTTTATGCCCGCCATATTTCAGGCTACCGGTTGGGCCAGTGTGTGCCAGAGTCTCTCTATCTTCTTTCGTGTCCGTTTTCATTCCACCCTGTCGCAAAAGTCCCAATTGTATATTCGTCATTGCAACAGCAAATAGTGCTTTAAGACAACGCAATGCCACCCAGATCGCGTTTTGATAAACGTACTAATGAAACGTTATTAAGGGTCATTATAAGTAAAAGGATGTTTTGTTTAAAAGTCAGGAGGAAGAAACTCGAATGAGGCTGGGGGAAATGTTTATCTGGTAATAACTACCTGCAAGTATTTATTTTTAGGACGGCAGTATATTATTTCATACATTTTGCTGTGAAACAGATCCGTTAAAGAGAGGATACAAGGGTTGGCATCGGATTAAAAGGTTACTATTACTTTAAAAAAACACAGGCTGTGTGACAAAACCAGGCAGAATATTACGAGTTTCTCCCTTAACAACAGAGACCGTAGTGGTATTAGTAGTAGGATGAACGTGAGGGTTCAGGAGATTCGGTTGATATTTGCACCACTCTCACCATTTTCCTCACTTCTATACACCTAACCTTCTGCTCTTTCTCAACCTTTAAGATATATCCCCATCTAGTCTTGTGCGGGACACATGGCTCGCTCAGGCGCTTCCAGCGTGTCAGGTTGCGAGAGAGAGATGGTGGTTTGTTAAAACATTCCTCTTTAGGCTCGCAGATGAACCGCAGACTGGGGTTTTTCAATTGCTATCTAACACACTCTGGTGGAAGATTCTGAGCTTGACATCAAAATTATTCATTCCTTCCTTCCGCTACGTTTTCCTTTCCCTGAATTAATTGGTGAAAAGTTTCCACGGCTCTCTGCTACATGGGGGTGACTCAGCAGGCTCGACGCTTTCTCCCATTGGCCTAGCATGGAAAGTTCAATCTCTGAAAACACTCATACAGCAGGAAAGTCCGCATATGCTCCAGATTTTGAAAAGACATTATACAGCGTGAAAGACTAGAGACGCGACCGATAGCTTTTGCGAGTCCCGATTATGATCCTATCCCTGACACATAAGATACCAGTGTGTCAATGTCGATATGTCTTATACAGCTGTGTTACTAGTCCACGCGGTACAGAGTAGTAATAATATTGTTTCTCTTTGGAAAAACATGACCCACACTTTCTTTATTATGCCAGGTTGGCAGGCCGTATATGAAAAAACACTACAAATAAACGACTTTAAAGGGCTAAATGGTACGTGGTATTGGCATACCGACGCCAGCGTTTTAGGCGGGATTTTATCGGAGCTTTGCATGTAAAGACGCTCCAAACCACCTCCATCAACATGTCAGGAAAACACCGAGACCATATAGATTAGCGGCACGCCTGCTGCATGGACACGTATGACGGGCGCGCAACTTCGGTTGTGTCCCCGAGCATTTTTTGACACAAGTTTGCAATCGACTTCCCCTGACGAGAGTCGCCGTCTGTGGGGTGTGCGGGCGGCTTAAACAACTTTGAACTGGGTGGTGCAGGAGAGTTGATTGCAATGCATGATCGCACGCTAGATGGAAGAAATTCCTGGCACAAGGACCCTCCAAGAACTACAGTATGCCTTTGCAGAGTGCACTGTAAAAAACATAGATCTGCGAAGTGGTGTTAGGGCCCTAGTTGCCTACATTATATCCACATAGTATAGATAAATAAATGTCAAATTACTAGTTTAGTTATATCTGCGAAGAAATGCTCGTGGGCGAGCTTCCACATTGGTCGAGGACCCCTCTGCGTCACGTGCATGCGTGTGCGTCCTGTGTTGATGTGCGTGTGAGTGCTTGGGTGGAGTGTTGCAGCAGGGGCTTTGCTGAAGAGGAGGAAATAACGAGAAGGAAAGATAGCCTGAATAAAAGAGGCAAAGATCCATGAAACAAAGTGAAGGATGAAAGCAGACAGGAGAGTAATGAGAAAAGGATGTAAGCGGGAAAAAAAGTCAATGAAAGAAGAGAAGAAGACGTCTGGGTGAGGGACAGGTAGTGTGTGTGTGTGCGTGTGTGTGATGGTGTCACGTCACTGTGTGTGCGTGGTGTGTTGCCTGCGTCTAGCATAGCCCCTCCCACCCGTCCTAACCCGCGACTCCCCAGGTGATGAGGATGTAATCGTGGCAAGCGCGGGGGCTCCGTTCAGGACTGGCAGAAGTCCACAGTACATCACCCGGCGCTGTCAAAGGTCCGCAGTGTCTTCGGCCAGGACCGCCTCGCACCACAGAAGAAAGGATATACATAACGTCATCTACAGGAGCAGCTGGCCGATCATCAACCACACTGCACGACAACACGTCGTGGTGTACTGATCCGCCATGCTAACTGTCTCCATAATTGAGTCCCTTAAATGCTCCTGTGTAATCGAGTGTCTCAAAGCGTTCTCCAGGTAATTTGTGATGAGTGTGCGCCCTGAGTTTCTCACAAGACGCCAATCATAAGCAATGAGTGTTCCTTCACAAAGAATCATGCAACAGAACCCACTTTATATATTGTGATTATCAGTAGATGTGTTCCTAATGTTCCTGGCAAGAGAGTCTTCAGTCAGTAAAAAAAAAGGCATAAACAAGTGACCAATCAACTAAGACATCCTATCGATTAAGACCAAAACAACTTGATTAACAACTAACAGGACGCAGCCTAGTCCCACACACACCACCCACACACCACACCACACACACACACACACAACACGTTGTGTTTGCAGTGCCACGGCAGCGACGGAGACATTTTGGCAACTCCAACACTAGCAGTTATCCTCGGCATCAGGTAGGACTCCAAAAATCATGTAAGCGCCAGAGCCGCGCACACCCGTCCTGCTCAGTCCGACTACGTCCTGCAACGTCCTGCTAACGTCCTGCGTAACATGGGCCTGCTGGCCTTATGCACACAGTGCCCTGCTAACGCATGGACTTACTACAACTACTATTTTTGTGACTGTTATCTGCCACTCTTCATTCTAACCCCAACCGGTCGTCAACACCACCTACTTATTAATTTAGTTTACAGTTATTTTTGGAATTTATGGTCATAAACCTCCATTATAAGAATCTAACCTATAGTTGAGTTAGAAAAGCAGAAATTAGGAATTATTGAGACTAAATTAAAGGAAATGGAGTGTTGATGATAATCCCGATGAATATGTCAACTTTTACTAACACTATTTCAGTTAACTTCTGTCAACGGCTCAATTTGGACCGGAAGGCGAACAACATGAGGTTAAAACCAAAAGATAGGGATGGTAAATGGCCCCAGATTATGTCCGTTCCTCATATCGCGCTAACTATGTCTTACGCCACAGCAGACCAGGCTGTGGTCTGCTGGTTGGAGGGGAGGCGGATAGACTTTTCTCGAGGCGTTACAGTGCAGATGAACTAACCGTGTTTCACTCTGAAATATTCACGTCTCTGGAAACTGCCGCACGCTGAAGGAAATAAGAACGGCTGCTGGCAGAAGTGGTCTTTACCCGCGATCTCTGCAGCATCAGTGATGCAGACGCTGTCAAGCGTGATCACAGCTTTTGTTATTCGGGACTTCTGATTAATCTAGACTCTCATAATGAGCGTGTGCTTAAAAGTAAAACCCATCAAGACACTCTAACTTACAGATGTCTCTCAGTACTTTCTGTTTCCATGTTCTCTGGGTGGGCAAGCACAGAAAGAGGTAAACCTTTCCTTCTGACATCTAAGGAGCAAGTTCCAGACGGACCCACTGAGCTTTATGTTCTCAAGAGCAGGAAGCGAATACCCGGGCTAGGTTCTGACCACCTATCGCCCATTCTAGACCACTGGGGGACCCATAGGCAGGGCTGGGGTGGCGGGGGGACGCAATTAATGGTTAAAAACCTCATGAGTACATTTTCATGCCATGGGAACTTCTGGAACCGTACATAAAACGCTAGGGAGATGTTTTTAGACCTACTTAAGTTCCCGTTTGTTTTAGTTAATAATAAACTAAATTGTGAATGTATGTATTACACTTACAACCAATAATATATATATATTATAATATAATATATATATATCTATGATACATATATATATGATGATAATATATATCTATATATATATATACATAATGTTCCATAACTGAGCAGACATCAATATCATTGTTTTCTCCATGCCCGTAATTGGTCCCTTCAGTCGTTTTACCTATGTAAATTTTTCTTTTCTTTTTCTTTTTTTTTACTTCTATATTTGCATTTTTTGCATGCTGACTCTGATTTTGCTGCTTACACACTGCACATGTCCCCCATGTGCGGACAATAAACGCATTATCCCATCTCTCCTTAGTTATATTTAAATTGTCCGGCACTAGTAAACTGCCTCAGATAAAATATCTTCATTTAATTTCCTTCCACTGTGTGTGCTCCACAGTATAAACCCCCAGCCATGGTTTTGGTAAATATCGAGAAAATATGTGAGTCTGGATCACAACATCAAGTAGAAGAATTATTATTATTATAAGATAAATGTGGCTGAATCATGTTATTGTGACAGACCTTCCAGTGAGGATTTGTCCACATTTATTTGCTAATTAACACATTCCACGATGCAATGATGTTATTAATTATTTTAGGAAGACTCTCTTCTACTGTGTGTGTGCAGACAGAGAAGTTTTATTAAACCGCAATGATCATGCCGTGCGTCACTAACCCAATAATATAATAATAATATAAATATCATAATGATAAATAAAATAAGCTCTGATGGCTCAGTAAAATCACGGGACACAAAATAATGTCTCAATTCCCCCCCTAAAGCAACAGCAGAACCAACCGAAGAGCTACATCAGAGTGTTTCAGAGTTAAAACCACACCACCACACACCACACACACACCACCCACACACACACACACACCCACCACACACACACACACACAAAGACACTCACACACAATCGAATGTGCACAGTGTAAGGCATGAGACGAATTAGAACAGCAAAAGGAAAAATATGGTTATTGGGACTGGATTGAGACAAAACAGAACAGCGGAACTCATACCTCTGATGATTGCCAGTGTCAAATCATTGCTCTCCTCCTCATATGTGTACAGGCCCTGTTAGAAAGAAGAGAGAGAGGGGGGAGAGGGGGGTGCGGGAGAAGAGAGAGAGAGAGAGAATGGTCAAGTCAGCTTCATAAACGACTGCGTTGGGGCATTAGGTGATGGCGATGACTCTCTTTTGTTCTGTGATCTGAAGAGAATTCAAAACGTTCAAACAGGACAAGTATTAGGGAAATTTCACAGTTTCAAGGTGTGTTTTTCACTGTTCTCTTCCCAGAGTCCAAGAATAATAAACCGTGTTAGACACCCCCCTGGCCGTGATTGGGTGCATCTGAAAAGGGAGCGGTGGATTTTTGCAACTTGCACTCAGGCTGTAGTGTGGAGCCAGAGGAGTTGGATTCATTTATTTTTTTCAATTACCGCTTGTGTGTAGTTCTGCTCGAACAACAGGGGTCAGTTTCAGCAAATATGACCAGAAGGTTAGTTTATAAGGCTTACTTCTGTACCTCTATACATCTCCAAATGGGTGTGACACCATCATTGACATAAAAGCATGTGTAAGATGTAGTGGTCAGGTGGAGGGGAAGAGGATGTAAACCCGGCCGGTGTTTAACTATTAACCCCTTTCTGTCATCTTCCCGTCAAAGTGAAAATCAACATTGCTTGTTGCTTTCTTTTTCTAGTTTTACATTTTTTGACCTTCAACAATACGTAACACTAACTATTAACGTTTCACAGATTATTTTGGAATTTATGGTCAATAAACTCATTATAGGAAATATACCTAATTTGGTTAGAAAGCAGAAAGAAATTAGGAATATTGGGACTAAAATTAACGGAATGGATGTGATGGATAATCACAGACTGGAATATCGTCAACTTTACTCAATACTATTTCAACAACTTCAATTGTTGTTTTCAAAGCTATGAAAATGATAAGACCCAAAATAAAATGAAGAAGAGATGTGTACTTTGCAAAGAGCGTTGGAATCAATCAAGTTATTTTGGGAATTAAAAGAACATTGATAGTAGGACAACATGAGGACAACATGGGACAACATGGGTGCAACATGAGGAACACAGTGAGGACAACATGGGGACAACATGAGGACAACATGGGGACAACATGGGAAACATGAGGCACAACAGGAGGCAAACATGAGGACAACATGAGGACAACTCGATGAACAACATGAGGGTTTTAAACAGGGGATGTGGATGAATGAAAGGTGTTCACGTTGTTCTCTCTAACGACCGAACCTTCATCCAATCAGAGACGGAAACCAACAGCACGAGACCAGCGATCAAGATCAAAATGGAGTTTTCTATATTAAAAACGCGGTTCCGGGATTGAGGTAGAGAAATGCCCTTTATGATCTATCAGGAGATTATAAACTGGAGAGCGGCGCTAGACCGTAGACTGTAGATTAGTGAAGAATGTTTTTATAAAAACTAATAAAAACACCTGCAAATGTATTTAAACTCCTCACCAAGCTCTCAATCCGCACAAAAGCTCAATGGTTGCATCGTTTAATCAATTGGGTCTGCGTGTCACTTTAGTGAGGAGGGGGGAGGGGGGTTATAAATATAAAAAATAATATACATATAAAAAACTAAAAAGCTAGCTTTGACAATCTCTCGTGAAACACATACCTACACTCAAATGTTTTGGAGTTTACACAAGTCTCGGTTCACAAAAGTAGCGTAATATATGAATAAAATCGTCAATAAATTGTCAATATTAAATTTCTGTTAATATATTCTATATTTGGGTCTTTGGTCCCAGAGGGTTGAGCAGGATCAGCGCTATTTTCAAAAAGATGCCTGAACTTACACCGGAGCAGGCTTGTTACATTTATATTTGACAGTAACATGTCAACACGTTATAGAAATCCATGACATAAAGTCGAGTATTAGAGATGTAGCAGGTTAAAGATAAAACGTGCAGTTGGCAAAACACACCTCCATCAACAAAGAAGAATAAGGATAGGAAGTGCAAGAAATGGACCTATATACTGTATAATATATATTAGTGTGGTGTGTTGTGTGTGTGTGTGTGTGTTCGTGTGTGTGTGTGTGTGTGTGTGTGTCGGTCCAAATGACCCACTTATTCAGCCTGAAGGGTAGTGGCCACCGCTCTATCGTCTGCTGCACTCACTCTCCTTCCTCCATTCCCGTTGTCTGCTGAGTAACTCTACCTTAAAAACCTTATCTCTCTCCGTCTCTCTCTCTCTCTCTCTCTCTCTCTCGTCTCTCTCGCTCTCTCGCTCTTCGCTTCTCGCATCCTACTCACAACTACAAAAGTGGCAGCTTAGCGCTGTGGGACCAAACTGGAGTGTTAAAGAAGAGTGAATAGTGGAACGGACATCATGACTGGTTTAGAAAAAACCACTCCAGTCATGAACGGATTTGAACCTTTTTCTGTATCGTCGATCATATTGACGTTTTGTTTACCAGCCCCTACGCCCCAGTGCCACCCCGCCCCCCCCCCCGAAAAAATTAAAATCCAGCCTACGTCTCGTAAAAAGTCCGAGAAAATTTGTGTTGTGAGAAGTGTCCGCCCCTCCTCTTGGCTCGTTATTAGGCTTAATACACACGACATGGCGGGAGACTTTGGCCAATCACAGCTCTTTCAGAGAGAGAGAGAGGAGAGAGAAGACGAAGGGAGAGAGAGAGAGAGAGAGAGTTTCTTGAGTTTATATGGCTCAATGTTCTACAAATGCAGATGTGGCATCCCCTCAGACGGTGAAAGCCGATCATTGGAAGGAAAATCCTGCAGAAACAATTGCTACGTCAGCATTGGCAACAGTATTATTTTATTTATATAAATATTATTATTATAGCATTGTCCCAATGAAATGAATTAAAAGGAAGAGAAGGGAGGGGCTGAGGGCAAAGAGGGGAGGGAGAGCTGCAAGAGAGAAGGCCGGGTTTAATAATTAGTGTTTGTTTGCTTTTTCCAGAAAAACTGCGACCCCAGCTGTCCCGTGGAGGGGGGGGGGGGGAATGAGGACAGCTCTGAGTTCACTGGTGTCTGCAATCACCTCTGACTGAGTGAAATGCATTCTGGGGTATACTCGTGACGGACATTTCGGAACACTACTTGTTATATGAGTTTAAAAAGGAATGCTGATCTGTGATGATGAATGAGAAGAGAAGGACAGCAAGAACAGATCGAGTCAGCTCACGCTTTCCAAAACGAAGGAATCTGAGGAGACGGGGCTCTGAACGCTCACAGTGGACAATATATAAGTCATGCTGATGACACTGATACTACTAACTACTGTCATCCCCAACAAATAATAGAAAAGCAAATTCCCAGAAGCAGGGCAGGGAAAGGAAACGTTGAAAGGCGGATTACAGATGGAAAAAGGGAGCACTAACAGGAAAATAAAACATTACAGATCTAAGAAACGGTGTGAAAAAGCATGGATGAGAAGAAAAAGAGGATTTAAGATTGAGAGAGGAGAGGAGGGAGGAGGGAGAGAGAGAGAGGGAGGAGGAGGAGAGAGGGAGAGAGAGAGAGAGATCCTGGACGAGTCTCCTCGATCCTTTATAAATAATCTCTTTAAAGAAGACAGCTGTTTTATTATTCATATAAAGCCCCAGACCTAGAAACGGGTGTGGTGTGGTGTGTGTGTGGGGTGTGCGTGTGGTGTGGTGGTGTGGTGTCGTGTGTGGCCAGAGTATGCGCTTGGCGTGTAAGAGGAGAAGAGAGGAAGAATGAACGAGGATAAGATCCATGAAAAAAAGGGCGAAAAGTGGAAGAGAGGAAATGGACGAGGCATGAGAAGAGGAAAATAAGAAGCAGATGAAAGAGGAGAGAAGAGAGGTCGGAGTGAGGAAAAGGAAGAAGAGACGGCACAAAGGGAAAAAATGGTGGCGACGGAGAGGAATAATGAGGGATTGAAGGACTGGAACCAATCAGCCAATCAAAGCGAGTAATGCCCACAGGTGCCTGCTATGCCATGACCTACTACAAAGAACTACTACAACTACTATTTTTTTTTTATGACTGTTATTGCCACTCTTCATTCTAACCCCAACCGGTCGTAAGACACCGCCTACCAAGAGCCTGGCCTGGGTCTGGGCCTGGGTTGGGTCTGGGTCTGGGTCCGGGCTGGGTTGGGCCGGTCTAGGTCTGGGTCTGGGCCTGGGTCTGAACGAGGTTCTGCCTGAAAAGAAGTTTTCCTTCATGTGGCCCTGTTGCTTGCTCTGGAGGAAACTACTAGAACGTGGGTCCTTGTAAATTCTGAGTGTGGTCTAGACGCTATCTGTAAATGTCCCCAGATAACTCTTTTTGAATTGATACTATTGATATAATTGAAAGGCTCGTATCATGTAGACGCGCCTTAGAATTCCTCTGAGGGAGGACCAAAACACAACTATAGCTAACTAAGCAGTTTGGTGCCTTAACAACCCGATTGTGACGTATCCCCGGCTTGACGGTTACATTGTAAGGTCATTGGAGGGCAGGAACACATGACCTATATCATTTATATGGTTTGGTGGACTACAGACATCGTGGCATCAAATCTCAAATGCTTCCTCAGATTACTAACAGGATTGGTTGGCGTCTGGATTAGTATTTCGGGATATAACTTTGCTAGTTAGCAAAACAACAACAAAAAACACTGGGAATTTTTGAATCTGAATGGACATTACAAATGAACAATATAATTTCCGCCATTTTCAAACAAACAGAAGCTTGAATTTCAAATAACAGTAACAGCACCAAGCAGACGAATCTATGCAGGTCACAAGGGCACGGGAACAATTCAGATGAATCATAAGCTGTATACTGAATAGCCTGTGTGGGTGTGGTGGGTGTGGGTGTGTGTGTGTGTGGCGTGTGTGCTGGTGATGTGTGTGTGTGCGTGCGTGCGTGCGTGCGTGGGTGGTGTGCCACGCTGCCTTTTTAGGGCAGCAGAATCACTGTAGTGCTTTCAACTTGGAGGCGCGGACACCGGTTTTCCACCCAATCTGCTCTTTAATGTAGGAGGCTGCTTGTGCGTGTGGTGTGTGTGTGTGTGTGTGTGTGTGGTGTGTGGTGTGTGTAACTAAATGAACTAATGGTGACTTTCATATCCAGCTGGTTTAGTCCCTTGTTCAGGTTGCTGTGTAGAGGTGTCAAACACAAAGATGTTACGTGACGTTAGCATTAATTTTCTTGTTTTAGAGTTAGCAGAGCTCCACGACACGCCCCCTCACACAGGTGTATATATAAGAGCAGCAGTGCTGACATACAGCCTGAGTAGGGAAAAACTCTCAGGATGTAATCGCTGCAACGCTCACAGAGTAAACACATGCAAAACAATCTCATGCCAAAAAATGTGTTCTCTCGCTGGACCGAGTCAAGATTCACGAAGACAGACCAAACATAATGACAAGGTGGACTTTAACATTTCAAACAATCTTTATGCTTGTATTCCTGTCTCCTTCTTCGTCTCTCTCTTTCTCTATAATCTAACAACAACGCCGCACGCACGCACGCACGCACGCACGCACGCACGCACGCACGCACGCACGCACGCACGCACGCAAGCACACACACACACAACACACACACACACACACACACACACACCACACACACACCACACACACACACACACACACACACACACACACACACCCACACACACACACACACACACACACAACACACACACAACAACACACACACAACAACACCACACAAACACACACAACACACACACACACACACACACACACACACACACAACACACACAAAGCAGACTCAATCTTTCTATCCATTCAGTCCATTAAAAACTCTGGGAGTCTCAACAGGAAGAGGCTGCGAAGCACAGCGCAGAGAGTATTTTAAGCTGAAGCTGACCACACCGTCAGACTTAAAAAAAAAAAAAAAAAAAAATCAAAAATTCCACACCAGGAGGCAACTAACCGAGCTGAATGTGAAATATTCCAAAGATGAATAAACAGAAGCAGGTAGGAGGAACTGTGGAGACACTTCCAGGAGCAGGATGGCTCAGGACTGAACACACACCTCCCTGACGCAGGACGCTGCCAACTCTACTAATCTGTTCTTATCTTCACAAAGGTTGTTTTTTTAAGCATAAAGATGCCCAAGCTGGCAGTTCAGCACATGGGGAAAAAAAGTAGTCTGGAGAGAAATGTAGGGGTACGCATGGAGACAGACACACAACCCCCCCAAACCACGTGGCAACGTGTTGCAGAGACGCCTTCAGCTGCTTCACCCGTCTCTGCTCTGTGTTATTCTGTCTCCTGTGTCTATCAGCAGTGCATGGTCTGGTTTTTGCTGTTGCAATAAAAAGAGGTTGCCAGGATAAACCAACCCCCCCCCCCCCACCCCCCTTCCATAACACACACACCCTGCGGAGAGCGTCACCATGGCAACCGGGCAGCCCCCCTCACCCACCCCCACTTTATCTCGTCACACGCAGTTTGGACCTGAGGGGACGATGATGTGGAGATATGGATGCTGGGGAGGAGGGGGCTGGGGACAGCTGAAGGGCACAGGCGCGCACACATAGCATCGCACGCGTGTGTGTGTGTGTTGTGTGTGTGTGTGTGCATGTGTGTGCATGTTGTGTGTGGTGGTGTTGTGGGTTGGAGATGATCCTGCCGGACTCACTTCACAACTTCCAAAGCATACTGCAGACCTGATGCAATGAGCTCTCGTCTGCAGAGTCTCCTTCACACAGTAAAAACGGTAATCAAACAAAAGGTCTTGGAGTTTCATCTTAACCCTCTTGTCGTCCTCGGGTCGAATTCGACCCATTTTGGAAAAAAAAAATCTTTATCAGAGAAGTGTCTTTCAACCAAATTTTCCGAAAGATAACGCGGATTGTTCCACACAACGCTCTCCACAAGCAAAGTAAACGATCAGCCCACTGCTTTCTTCAAATGTGGATGTTTCATTCAGTTTTTTAGCATTCAAGAGCCTTTACCGTTGAACAAAGTGACTAAAATGTCCAAAAAAGCTTCAAAAACATGGGGGGGGGGGGGACCCACAAAAACATCAAAAAACGCACAAATAATTGACAGTAACATCAGGGGGAAAAGCAACAAAGGGTTTGGAAAAAGACGACCGAAACGTTGAAAAAAAGCTTTCAATTTTGACCCAGAAAACCAAAAAGTTGCGCGAAGACAACACAAGGGAGAAGCTTATAGAGTAATGTTACGTACGGGGTCGTAAAACCTTAAATCTTTGCACAGCAATCAAACTAAAATGCTCTTTTTGTGTTCCTGACCTGAGCCTTCAGACGCAGTGAGGCAGGCTGGGAGTCATTTTAAATATTTCTTTACCAGTGGTTACTTGATGACAAGGCTTCGGTATCGAAGCAACGCTTGTTTTTTGGGAAGTTGAAGCATGCTTTTTTTTTCTAACATTTCCCGTTCAACAAAAGCAGCAAAAGTTCTCAAATGTTAAAGTTTTGTCTCAACACAAGCTGCCATAGAACGACTTAAAATACAGTCTTTTAGTCAAGATCGAAAGTTACCACCTTAGTGCGGCTTTCAACTTAAAAAGGAAAACAATGCAGTTGTTTTAGCGTAATTTAACCTAATCTGTACTGGTACTGGTAATCGGTGATTATCCAGTACCTTCATTCATTCCTTGATTCCTCACCATTCCTTCATCATTAGTCAAAATCATTTATAATTTTGGGCTTTTTTCTTACACGCAAAATAGAAAATTTCATCTAAATGAGGTTTATTGACCATGAATTCCCAAAAAGTAAGTGTGAAAATAAATGCAAATAAAGTGGTGGCTAGTGGTGGATACACGAGTGTTAATAGTGAAAGTGCCAAAAACTTTGAACTAGTCGACAAAAATGTAAAACAATTAAATACCCGGGAGGACGAGACAAGGGTTAAAGTAGGCCAACATGTCAGCATCACTTTGTAGGCAGTTGCTTCTGGATTTATTATTCATAAATGAGATGGTTAACATTTAAAGAAGCTTTTTTAAAACGAGAATTTATGACCAGAACCGAATCGGCGATGTGGATTCAACCGTCTTAATGACATCAATTCACTGTGAAAGGTCAATTTGTGAGTTTTTAAAATCAGATTTACATTCTCAACCTCCGTGTGTAAGAATGGCACCGGTTACCATGAAAAGCCAATAAAAATTAGCAGTAGGCCAATTAAAAGTACCACGGTGATAAATACAGAAATAGGCAATAAAGCTGGCCGGACCAAGCATCCTTATTTTACCATATACATGACCAAGCATCCGTATTTTACCATATACATGACCAGCACGATTAATAACATGACCAAGCATCCATATTTTACCAACACATGACAAGCATCCGTATTTACCATATACTAGACAAGATCTGTTTTACAAACGACCAAGCATCTGTATTTAACCATATACATGACCAAGCATCCATATTTTACCATATACATGACCAAGCATCTGTATTTTACCATATACATGACCAAGCATCCATATTTTACCATATACATGACCAAGCATCCATATTTTACCATATACATGACCAAACATCTGTATTTTACCATATACATGACCAAGCATCCATATTTTACCATATACATGACCAAGCATCTGTATTTTACCATATACATGACCAAGCATCCATATTTTACCATATACATGACCAAGCATCGTATTTACCATATAAAGCCCAGCGTATTTTACCAATAAATGACCAAGCAGCCATATTTAACATACACATGACCAAGCCTGTATTTACCATATACATGACAATCCGTTATTATTACCATTACATGACCAAGCATCCGTATTTTACCATATACATGACCAAGCATCCGTATTTTACCATATACATGACCAAGCATCCATATTTTACCATATACATGACCAAGCATCCGTATTTTACCATATACATGACCAAGCATCTATTTTACCATATACATGACCAAGCATCTGTATTTTACCATATACATGACCAAGCATCCATTATTACCAGACAATGACCAGAATCTTTTTACCATCACAGACCAGAACATCATATTTTACCATATACATGACCAAGCATCCAATTTACCATATACATGACCAACATCTGTATTTACATAATACATGACCAACATCCATATTACCATATACATGACCAGCATCTCGTATTTTACCATATACAGACCAAAGCATCCATATTTTACCATACACATGACCAAGCATCTGTATTTTACCATATACATGACCAAGCATCCGTATTTTACCATATACATGACCAAGCATCCATATTTTACCATACACATGACCAAGCATCTGTATTTTACCATAACTGACCAAAGATCGTTATTTACCATATACATGACCAAGCATCCATATTTTACCATACACATGACCAAGCATCCGTATTTTACCATATACATGACCAAGCATCTGTATTTTACCATATACATGACCAGCATCTGCATTACCCTATACATGACCAGCATCGTTTTTACATATACATGACCAAGCATCGTATTTTACCATACAGACCAAGCATCTGATTTACCATATACATGACCAAAGCATCAATATACCATAGCATCAGATTCCAATACAGCCATATTACCATATACATGACCAAGCATCCGTATTAACACTACATGACCAAGCATCCTATTTACCTAACTATGACCAAGGCATATGTATTTTACCATAACATGACCCGCAACCGTATTTTACAATACAGACCAAGCATCGCTATTTTACCATATACAGACCAAGCATCTCGTATTTACCCATATACAGAACACAGCATCATGTATTTTCCATATCATGACACAAGCATCTGTTTTACCATATACATGACCAAGCATCTGTATTACCATATACATGACCAAGCATCGTTTTACCTATACATACATATGCTACTGACAAGCATCCATATTTTACATATATGCATGACCACGAGCCTCCGTTTTATACCATACAGACCAAGCATCATATTTACCATATACATGACCAAAGCACCATTTTTACCATATGCATGACCAAGCATCCGATTTTACCAATACGACCAAGATCTGTATTTTACCATATACATGACCAAGCATCCATATTTACCATATTACATGACCAAAACTCTCATTTACCAATACGATGACCAAGCATCCATATTTACAATCATGACCAAGTCCTATTTTCCATATACATGACCAAGCATCTTTACATTCATAACCACATCCGTATTTTTACCCGAACCATGACCAAAACACGTATTTTACCATAAACATGACCAAGCATCTTATTTACACATATACATGACCAAGCATCCGTTTACCATATATGACCAAGCTCCGTTATTTACCATACACATGACCAAGCATCGTATTTTACCATATACATGACCAAGAAGCATCTGTATTTAACCATACATGACCAAGCATCTATTTACCATATACATGACCAAGCATCCTGTATTTAACAACACTGACCAAGCATCTGTATGATTACCATTACATGACCAAAGCATTCCCAAGTATTTACCATAGCATGACCAAAGCCTCCTCTTTAATACCAAAATACCAATGACCAAGCATCCATATTTTACCTATACATGACACAGCAATCATATTTACCATATCATGACCAAGCATCGATTTACCAAAACTATGACCAAGCATCTGGATTTTACCTATACATGACCAAGCATTCATATACCAATAACATGGACCAAACATCCTGTTTTACCATATGCATGACCAAGGATCATATTTTACCCTATACATGACCAGTCATTACAATCAGACCAAGCAGCCTATTTACCAAAACAGGACCAGACATCTGTATTTTAACAAACCATGATCACAAGCATCAGTATTTAACCATATACACTGGACCAAGCATCTGATTTACCATATACAGTGACCAAGCATCCGTATTTACCAAATACAGACCAAGCATCCTGTATTTACCATATCATGAACCAAGCATCCGTATTTTACATATACATGACCAAGCATCCAATTTTAACATATGCATGACAAGCATCAGTATTTTACCATATACATGACCAAGATCTCCATATTTACCATACACTGACAAGCATCCGTTTTACCATATACCTGACCAAGCATCCATATTATACATACACATGATCCAAGACCTATCGTTATTTTACCATATACATGACAAAGCATCTGTTTTACCAATCTACATGACCACAGCATCCATATTTTACATATACATGACCAAGCAGCTTATTTTACCATATACATGACAAGCACTCCATGTTTACCAATACAGACCAAGATCCATATTTACAATACATGACCAAACACGTATTTTCTATACATGACTCAAACACATGATTTCACATACAGACCAAGCATCTGTATTTTACCATAACAGGACCAAGCATCCATATTTACCATACACATGACCAAGCATCTGTATTTTACCATACATATCATGACGACCAAGCATCCGTATGTTACCATATACATGACCAAGCATCATATTGACCATACACAGACCAAGCATCTGTATTTTACATATACATGACCAAGCATCCTATTACCAATATACATGGACCAAGATCCATATTTTACCATACACAGACCAAGCATCTGTATTTTTACCATATACATGACAAGACATCGTATTGTATACCATTATACGGACCAAGCATCTGTATTTTACCATATACATGACCAGAGCTCGTATTTTACATAGCATGACAGCACTATTTACCATACATGACCAAGCATCTGTATTTACCATATACATGACCAAGCATCCAGTATTTACCATAACATGGACAAACATCCATATTTACCATCATACCTGACCAAGCATACCGTGATTTACCATACTACATGACCAGATCCATATTTTACCAAATGACATGCAAGCGATCTGTATTTCATATACATGAAAGCATCGTATACCATATACATGACCCAAGCATCATATTTTACCATACACATGACCAAGCATCACGTATTTACCATTATACATGACCAAGCTCTGTATTTTTACCATAACTGACCAAGCATCGTATTGTACCATATACATGACCAAGCATATGTAATTTTACATATACATGACCAAGCATCTGTATTTTACCATTATACGACCAAGCATCCATATTTTAACCATATGCATGACCACGCCCTCCGTATTTTACCAAATACATGGAACAAGCATCCATATTTTACCCATATACATGACCAAGCATCCATAGTTACCATAGCATGACAAGCATCCGTATTTTACCAAATACATGACACAAATCTGTATTTTTACCATACATGGACCAAGCATCCAGATTTACCACATAAATGACCAAACTCTGGTACTTATACCATATAAATGACCAAGCATCCATATTTACCATATGAGCATGACCAAAGCATCCATATTTTTAATACACGAGCCAACGCATCTATAGTTACCATATGCATGACCAGCATCGATTTACCAAATACATGACCAACACTTGGATTTTACCATACAATGACCAAGCATCCGTATTTACCATACATGACCAAGCATCGTATTTACAAAAATTGACAAGCATCTGTATTTTACATATACATGACCAAGCATCTGATTTTACACATACATGAACAGCATCGTGATTTACCATATACATGACCTAGCATCCATATTTTACCCATAAACAGACCAAGCAGTCGTATTTACCATACATGACAAGACCGTATTTACCATATAATGACCAAGCGCAGTATTTACCATAACATGACCAAGCATCCGTATTTACCATTATACAGACCAAGCATCGTATTTACCATATACATGACCAAGCATCTGTATTTACAAATGCATGACCAAGCCTCCAGTATCTATACCAAAAGTACATGACCAAGCCATCAATAGTTTTACCATATAAGACCAAGATCCAATTACCATAGCAGACCAAGCATCGTATTTTACCAATATAATGACCAAGCATCGTATTTTCCAAACATGACCAAGCATCTGTATTTACCATATACATGACAAATGCATGTATTTTCCTAACCACATAGATTTTACCAACACATGACCAGCATCTGTATTTACATATACATGACCAAGCATCCCTATTTTTACATATGCATGACCAAGCCTCCGATTTACAAATACTGACCAAGCATCCATAGTTTAAAAATACATGACCAAAGCATCATGATTTTACCAGAGCAGGACCAAGCATCCGTATTTTTACCAAAAACATGACCCTAGAATATGTATTTACCATATACCGTACCAAAAGCTCCATATTTTACCATAACATGACCAAACATCTGTATTTTTACCATAACATGACCAAGCATCTAGTATTTTCCATACATGACCAAATCCATTATTTTACCATAACAGAACCAAAAGCATCTGTATTTACAATATGCTGACAAGCATCCGTATTTACCCAAACAGACCAGCAACTGATTTCTACCATATACATGACCAAGCATCTGTATTTTACCATATACATGACCAAGCATCCATATGTTACCATATACATGACCAAGCATCTGTATTTTACGCGATAGGAGAGGGAGAATGTGTTGAGCCCGTGTAGACGTGTAAATAATAATAATAACAATAATAATAATCTGTAATGTTTCCACATCAAAATATGTCAGTTTTGCAACCATATTATGCAAGTGGATATCAGACCGGCATGTTCCACCGGGGTCTTCACATCGAAGCTGAAGACTTGTTCCCCGCTGCGTATGAGTCCTAAATGTTCATTTATCATCGATGGATTTGTACGGTGTTATTTACTTTTTTACTGTCTCGATTTTAAATTTTTGCCGTACTGTTTGTATTTAAAAATTGTATTTTTGCTGTAAAGCACTTTGATGGAAAGCGCTCTATGAATAAATGTATTATTATTATTATTATTATTATTATTATTATTAAGTTACTTATAACAGAGGCTGTATAAATTGGTGTAGTTAGTTCCCTTTATGTTGCCCAGAACACCAGACACTCTCTGCATAGAAGAGACAGTGAGCATTGAGTTTATTTTGTATAATAAAGCCAAACAAAGTGCATCTAGGGGCAATAAATCACTGAGGGCAACATGTGAAAATAGACTACTGTGATCAGGTACAGGACACAACTTTGTGTCCATTGTTTCTCTCTTATGTCATTGGTTCTAATTTAGAAGTGAAGCACGCTTTGTTCCCAAAAAAACGCAAATTCCAATATTTATCTTCTGGGGTTTCAGAGTTATGGATTCCTCTTGGGGGGGTTTCTAATGGCCAGGGGGAAAAGACAAATATGTGTGTGGTTAAAGAGAGACGCAGAACCGAGAGACTGTAAAGACAGACAGAGAGACGCGAGGACAGAGAGACTGTAAAGACATACAGATGAGACGAGAACCGGAGACTGTAAAGACAGACGTAGAGACGCAGAACAGAGAGACTGTAAAGACAGACGAGAGACGCGCGGAGAGAGACGTAAAGACCAGACAGAGAGACCGACCAGAAGACTGTAACTCCGACAGAGAAAAAAAAAGACCGAGGGACAGAGACTGTAAAGACAGACGAGAGACGCAGAACCGAGCGACTGTTAAGACGACAGAGAGACCGAGGTACAGAGAGACTGTAAAGACAGGGCAAGAACACGAGGACAAAGACTGTAAAGACAGACGAGAGACGCGGACAGAGAGACTGTAAAACAGAGCAGAGAGAGACACTATGACAGAAGACTGTACTACAGAAGAAGCGCAGAAAACAAGTGACTGTAAGATACAGAGAGAGAGAACGCAGAAACGTAACGAAAATCTAGTAATAGAAAGCAAACAGATAGACGCAGAACGAGATAGACTGTAAATACCGCCATAGAGACGCGAGGACAGAGAGACTGTAAAGACAGACAGAGAGACGCAGAACAGAGAGACTGTAAAGAGAGACAGAGAGCCGCGAGGACAGAGAGACTGTAAAGACAGACAGAGAGCCGCGAGGACAGAAGCAGGCCGGGCGGAGAGAACTATTTTAACTACTTGATTAACTACCCCGGCTAGGGGCTGTTACTCCTGTGGTCGGGTAATGCAGCGTGATTCAAACCCACATGGTGACTTAATGCAAAAGAAATGAGGTAGACAGACATGAGGACAAAGAATTATGGGTAATGTTTC
>NC_045745.1:8245462-8249218 GCF_008692095.1 Etheostoma spectabile | reverse complement strand
AGTGCATTAGGGAACAGCCGTGACTCCTGTTCCTGTTTCGTCTGTCTGGGAATGCAGAGATCTGATGAGTGGTGTGAAAGACCGAGACGGGAGACCAGGACTAATAATCTGCAGCCGTGTTGACGCCATGATGTGCATTACACAGCAGAAAAGAAAAGGACTGGAAGAAGCAACTTTATCTATCATTTCATTTAATTATTAATTAACTCCTTCTGTTACATTCGTTATTTTTTAAGCACGGTAAAAATGTCTTGATGTGTTTTTTATGATTTGCTTACATAATGCAATTGTAAAAAAACAAACAATTGGTAATTGGTAATTTAAAAAAAAAATAGCAAACACATTTTACTTATATATGGCAACAAATTAAATTTAGCCTTTTACAGAAAACAAATATGGCAATTTAACTGGTTTAAATGATGAAAATTAAAGGTTTATTTATCCCAGATAACAGTTGAATTTTTTTTTTGTTTGTTTTTTTGAAAGAAAAGCTTCTAAAAATTAAGAAAGCTACAAAACTACATTTTGGCTGATACTGGATCAGGGGCAGGGAAACAGGATTTCCTGGTGGTTATGTGAAGTCATCCAATTAATAACACTTCAAAAAATAAAAGACCTATTCACACGACTGAACAGAAAACAATGCATTTTATATGATTTATTGTGAGAAAAAAAAACTAAGAAAAAGAATTTGTTGCCATATGGCGACACCGGATAGAGGGTAATAGAGGGTTGCAATAGAGGGTTGATGCAAAACTACGTAAATATGTTGAAAAACTGTTACGCCATGCTGCAAAAACAAATCATTTTCCATGCTAACATTACATATTTAACGTTTAGTAGAATGTAGTCCGGATCGTCGTGTTGTTGTCGTCTAACTAATTTCAAGCTAGCCAGCTACATGCTAAAAATATCAAGTTTGAAGAAAATTTGGATTGTGCGATATGGCCGGCCTGCTTGGTTCCTATGGGGAGTGATTTTAAAGAATTACAAAGAATATGTTTATGGCATTTACTCTCTAAATTGGGACGTTTTGGGACCGATTGGTTGGAATTTGCTACGGACGAAACACACGCGACGATACACTGGCAAGAAGAAATGCAGTTTAACCACGTATCAGCTAATTTAAATAGCTCATGTTACTGTTTTGTGTAAGCAGTTAATTTCATTTTTTTTACCGGGTGCAAATGTTCCATCAAAACAAGTCTCTTCCAGAGTAAGGGGGACCAGATTTCTCAGACAAAATCCGGGGACATTTTCAGCTCAGAAGTGGATTTACCTCCAAACACGTCATGTTTTTATTTTTTGTCAAAACTTAAACGGGGACACTCAGACCTAGACCTGTTTTTCCCCCAACCAAGGACACCACATGAAAGGATTCTAAGGAGGTCGAATCCTTTTCTGGTACAGAGTAAGATCCTTTTTTAAAACATGAAAGTGCGTTGGCAATAAACCCAACAGAACTCCATGTAATAATCAGTGATTTTCAGCATCGTAAACAACTGGCTTTCTAAAACATCTCTGAGCTTGTCTGGAGCGACTATCGGCTCCGTTTTGGTCCGGTTTTCTTCCTATTCGTTCATTTCCAATATCGGTTGTCTGTACAGGTCACAGTGTGAACCGGGACAGGGTCCGGGGGCAGATCCCGCCGGGGAAGTTTTCACCAAAACCGGGGACAGGTCACCAAAACCGGGGACTGTCCCCTGTCTGGTCACCCTATTCCAGAGGCTATTTTGCAGAGCCACCGTCGCTGCGTCCGGAGCTTAGCTCCGCCCAGGATGATGGTGATTGATTTAAAAAAAATGCAAACTACCCAGAGCGTTTTTGTCCTCCTATCCCAGAATGCATGTGTGGTGTAGCCAGACCTTCCTTCACAGCGCTGTGGAGGTAGGTTTGGCAACGTGAGACTACGTATGATATGTCAAAATGCATAGAGTTAAAATGGCGACATTAACAACCGTTGTAAACAATAACGTATAAACCAACTCAGGTATACAGGAACTTGACCATGCACTGAACTAATTCCTACGCTTCCCATTCATTTCTATGGGAGGAGCTGAGCAATGCATTCTGGTAGCGTCGAAGGGCATCGAGTCACCCGCTCCTCATTTGCATAAAGTTGAATCCAGCCAACTTTATGCAAATGAGGAGCAGCCGGCTCGGCGTCTCTCAGAAAAAGCAGACAAAAATCTTTAAAACTGCTTGTTGTCGATCTAAAATAAAGACAGATTCAGCAACTGCATGGCCTCCTTTTAGGAGATCTTATTCCCGAAAGAGTCTTCATTATGGTCGGTTTTGAAACCCGGGAGCAGCCAGCCCCACGTGACACTTTTGTCCAATCAGCTGCAGCCATCGCAGTTGTAAGCCAATACCGGATAAGCAGACAAAGATAGATGGATGGATGGACCATCAGGGGGGGCATTAATGTCTGACCATCACATCTGCTTCTATACCAATAGATTTTGATGGCCAGACTCCCACTGCCCACCCCAAAAATAACCCTATAATACTCCTTACATTACAGCAAAAGAACAGCAAAAAGGACAAAGGACAGGGGGGAAAGACAACTAGACAAGAGGAGAACATGAGGAGAAGAGGATGTCTTGAACATGAGGATCTGTCTGGGCCTGCATTCAATTGTAATGAGGGGAAGAAGAACTCTAGTAATGGCTTCCCTTGAGTATATCACCACTGCACCGCTGTGTGGCGCAGAGAGAGGTGAAGAGGGGAAGTGAACGCAATGTTAAAGCCATTAACAGTTTGAGGTTAAAAAAAAAGAAATTCATCATGCAGCCTCCATAAAAAAAAGAAAGAATCCAAACTACTTTAGAGTTTGCAGTTCCAGCTAAATTAGAAGTTCATCTATTTGGAGACTTTCTAAAACATTTGGTAGATAATCTCAAAATGTAATCTCCACTGACGTCCAATACATGACATAAACAAAAATGTCTGTGTGTGTGTGTGTGTGTGTGTGTGTGTGTGTGTGTGTGTGTGCGTGTGTAATGTGTTTCAGGTGAAGCTGGGTGTTGTTTGAAAGTTTCAATAACAACATGATTGTACTTTGATCAATTTTAGAAATCATATTCACCATTTAACAAAAGGTAATATTTCTAAAAATGTAAGAAAGAACCTTACCTAAAGTAAAATATATAGTCTACAACTATCTGACTATCTGATTAACCCTTGTGTTGTCCTCTTGGGTCAAAAAGATTAACACTTATTTTTTTTACCCTTTTATTGACATTTCATGACTTTTCAACGCATTATTATTATTTTTTATTTCCCTACCACCACCTCACTACCACCAGTTTTACTACTTTTAGGAATCCATGGTCAATAACCCTCATTTATATAGAATTATACCTAATATTTGAGCTAATAAAGCAGAAATTATCAATTATTTTGACTATTAGCTAAGATCAGAGGAGCGTATGTATGGACGCTGATTGGAAACCGTTTCAATTTGCACCCAAAATTCAATGAAAGTGATTGAATTTGTAAAGAGCGTTGCATGGCATCCATCCTTTTTTTGTGGTAATTTGGTTAAAATGAATTTCATATTTTTGATACAGACATTTTTTTAAAGGGGTCAAATTTGACCCAAGGAATCTGACCAGTTTTTGGTACCCTGTCCAACGAACACATTTCTGAACATAGACATGCTTTATATATATCTATAATCTACTCAAATACACGTTTGGCAAGAACAAATATTTTAAAAAAAATGTTCCTTTCCAGTCTTTTTTTTTTTTTTTT
>NC_045745.1:8244732-8245150 GCF_008692095.1 Etheostoma spectabile | reverse complement strand
GTTTTTTCTTTCTTCCAAAGAAGCACACAGACGGGGGAAAGATGAGGTTAGGACAGCGGTCACATCTCAAACACAATCAACGTGAGAGTCTATTCGACACACACTCCTCGCTGTCAGGAGACACAGCGGGTGGAGAGAGAGAGAGAGAGAGAGAGAGAGAGAGAGACAGAGAGAGAGACAGAGAGAGAGAAAGAGAAAGAGAGAGCTTTCCTACACAAGGCCCAAATGCAGAAACCAGCGTCAAAAATTAAAAATACTAGACATTAACCGAGGGAATGGAGTCATCTGCACAGGTATTCCTTTACAATATACTCAAATCACATGTTCTTTTGAATATATAATATACATACAGTAGGTGTAGATTTTTTTTGGGGGGGAAGCAGGGGATATGTACCCCCCCAATATTTAGAAGAGATAG
>NC_045745.1:8244323-8244722 GCF_008692095.1 Etheostoma spectabile | reverse complement strand
AAGAGACAAGCCATTCTCCCCAAAAACAGTTCAAGGGGCTGAAAATCAAACCCCTACCCAGCTAACAAATATCTGTGTAGTCAGATATTCGGATCCAGCCCTACATCCTACCAGTAAGTTTCAGACACAGGAAATGAAGTGTTGGACACTCAAATGTGTGTGTCCCCCCCGATGTTGAAACCAAACCTTGATCATGTAAAAGAAAACTGCAGCGTCTGTATACCAGAGACTGAGCCTGGAACTTTACCTGTTAGATGTGAGAAAAGAGGACAAAGCTTTTTCAGAGACGTGAACCACATCTGCACCTCACAGCGTCCGTGTCCTTTCATCACTTAGTCTACTGACATCTACAATGTCCTTTCATCATCTAGTCTACTGACATCTACAATGTCCTTTCAT
>NC_045745.1:8244184-8244301 GCF_008692095.1 Etheostoma spectabile | reverse complement strand
ACATCTACAATGTCCTTTCATCATCTAGTCTACTGACATCTACAATGTCCTTTCATCACTTAGTCTACTGACATCTACAATGTCCTTTCATCATTTAGTCCTACAATGTCCTTCTAC
>NC_045745.1:8244027-8244174 GCF_008692095.1 Etheostoma spectabile | reverse complement strand
ACTGACCTCTACAATGTCCTTTTATCATTTAGTCTACTGACATCAACAATGTCCTTTTATCATTTAGTCCTACAATGTCCTTCTACCATTTAGTCTACTGACATCTACAATGTCCTTTTATCATTTAGTCCTACAATGTCCTTCTAC
>NC_045745.1:8243821-8244017 GCF_008692095.1 Etheostoma spectabile | reverse complement strand
ACTGACCTCTACAATGTCCTTTTATCATCTAGTCTACTGACATCTAAATTGTCCTTTAATCATTTAGTCCTACAATGTCCTTTTACCATTTAGTCTACTGACATCTACAATGTCCTTTTATCATTTAGTCTACTGACATCTACAATGTCCTTTCATCATCTAGTCTACTGACGTCTACAATGTCCTTTCATCATCT
>NC_045745.1:8239465-8243627 GCF_008692095.1 Etheostoma spectabile | reverse complement strand
CTTTCATCATTTAGTCTACTGACGTCTACAATGTCCTTTCATCATCTAGTCTACTGACATCTACATTGTCCTTTCTGTTGCAGATGTCTCCCGTTGCATATCCCTGCCACTACCCTACAGGGTCCTGGCTAATACCAGATGGAAAGGGAAGTTATGTTGCCAAACCAGTAGCTGCTGAGGCAGCAACATTACAAAGGGGAACATTTTCCATCCATACTCAAGAATTTGGTGAGCAAACCATTTGGCTTCCCGCTCGCCCCCAACTGTCTGTCTCCATGTTTGCCGTGGGTTCTCTGTAGAGTTGAGACTGGGAAAAGGCAAGGCAGCTTTATCTGGAGAGCACATGTCAGCAACAGGGCATTTCAAAGTGCTTCACACAAAATCAGTTAAAAAACAAAAAAACAGATAAAACACAGGTAGAAACAGTTAAAAATGAAAACACTAAGACAGATAAAAGCCTAACCCCCTAACCCACTAACCCTAACCCCCTAACCCTAACCCCCATCCTTAACCCTAACTCTAACCCCCTAACCCTAACCTCCTAACCCTAACCCTTAACCCTAACTCTAACCCCCTTACCCTTAACCCCCTAACCCTAACCCCCTTACCCTTAACCCTAACCCACGCAACCTAAACCCTTAAAAGCACCTAAAACCCCTACACCCACCTAAACCCTAACATAACCCACCCTAAACCCCCCTACCCTTAAACCTAACCCTAATCTAACCCCCTAACCCCTATAACCCCTACCCCTTAACAAAAAACCCTTCAACCCTAACTCTAAAACTCTAAAACCCCCCTTAACCACCCTTAACCACCCCTAACCCCTAAACCTCCTAACAAACCCTTCTCTAACCACCCTATGTCCTAAGCCTCCTAACCCTTAATAACCCTAAAACCGTTAACCCCCCGCTAACCCTAAAAAAACTCTAGAAGATCTCCCCTTTAATACAAAACCAATAATTACAAAAAATATTTACGTACTAAATTATAAATCTCTATCCTAAAGCCCCTTTAATTTAATATATACCACTTACAAAAAACACCAAACACCCCCTAACCACGAAACCCTAACTCTAAGCCCCCGTTGACCCTTAACCCCCCTAACCCTCCACACATAACCACCCCTTTACCCTTACCCTAACCACCTATACCCTCAACCACCTACCCACCTAACCCTAACCACCTAACCCTTAACCCCTTAGAACACCTATCCCTAACACCCCTAACCTAACCCCCCCTTGAGACTACCTTCCCCACGAATTGTCCATGTAGTGCTCCTCTTTGGTGATCCCCCTCAGTGTCTCTCACCCTGTTACAAGACTCTATTTGTAGAAGACGTTTACCTTTTTCGTCCCCTTGGACTCTTCTTCTCACTAACTAAGCCGATCTAGCGCTGCCTTTCGTGGCTACTTAACGACCATCTTCGCGCGATTTTCAGATCTTTCGACACTACACGTTCACACTTTTTCTTTAAAGTGTTACCTTTTGAGTCTGTCTTTCTCTGTAGGCTATTACACAACCTTTATACCTATTCCTTTTCCTCAACAAAATTCATTCTATATCTATTTCCGATTTTCCACAAATGTGCCAATAATGTATTAATAAATATATATATATATTTTTTAGAAATAGGGCAGAGAGGACACACCTGGAATCACATAAATACTTGGACACTTTAACACTTGACTCAACACTTTGATAATTTATGGTAAATGTCTTTTTACGGTTTTTATTTTATCGTTTTCATTGTTATCATTGTTACTGTTATAACTGTTATCTTTATACTGTCGTCCTCTTTTTCTCTCCATACTGTATTCTTCTTGCAAAAAACGGATGCTGGAAATTTCAATTTCCTTGCGGGAACCATCCCAAAAGGATTAATAAAGAGAAGTCTAAGTCTTTGATTCTCGGCGTGCTGCCACAGCCAGGAGGCCAATTACTTTCTAATGAACCTGGAGGCTGCAAAACAAAACAAAAAAAAACGCTGGATGAACTACTGTTGATCTTTGAAAAGGTGTTCCTGCATTATTATGCCATTATCATTGTATTAGAAGAAAATGGACTCAGAACCAAAATACCATAGCTTAAAGACTGGTTGTGGTGCTGATATTGGGAAGAAGTTGGGTTTCCTTTAAAAGGAAGCTGAAACTGGGAGATGTGGAGAAATACTTCTCTTTAAAATGTCTCCGCTCTAAACTGAAATGAAAAAAGCGCAAATAAAAACAGAAGTTGGGCGTAACCTTTACAGGAAAAAGGCTCAGGTCCCTAATCAATAGGTTTCATTTCTCCTTTGGGCCCTTAGGCTGAGAGCCTTTTAAGCAGATAGTATCCTACTTTAACTACAAGTAGAGAAACAATTTAACTGAAGAGTGTAGAACAGGGTTGGGAATAATCACAGGCTACCTCACGATACGATACACAATACATTATGATCATCATCATCATAATATCATGATGCAGCAATTCTGCAATAATCAATATATTGAAAACTCCTTCGTCAAGTAGAGACGATTTAACAACTGGTGACAACAAGTGACAACTGGTTATACTCTCATCCCCTTAACCTAAAATGCATGTTTGATGCTTCATATCTAAAGACTTTTACTAACGTTAGCTTGGATAGCTTATGTACCCAAACCAGCAGTCGGTGCGACTAGATTTAGTTTAGCAAGACAACACAGAACCTATATTTCTGTAAATGTTACAGTTACGGCTGAAAATAACAACAGAAATAAACAAGTTTGCCAATTTCTCCACATATCTCCGCAATTCAAATCCACTGCCAACTGCCATCGGAAAGTGATGTTTGTGTTAGCACGACTTCACAGGGACTCAGGGAGGGAGCGATGGTTTTCTACCAAAAAAAAGGTCTACAATTGTCCAGATTTGTCTACAATGGGTCTGCAATTTCAGGCAAAAGTACATTTTGTCTGTCCTAAAAGTCATCAAATGCCGCCTTTGTGCAGTGAGACAGAGTGTTGCAGAGAGACAGGACAGTCACAACAGACTCAGCTGGGGCCCAATGTCTGTCACAGCGATTTAATCCGCAGAATGGCAAATTTTTTCTTCTTCTTCTTCTTGTCCTGGGCCCTTAGGACACATCACATACACACATATCACCATCCCTTCCTAGGTCCTTGCACACTAGACTTGCCCCTAATCAGCTTTCTGGGGACCAGGATGAGGGGGTGTGTGTGTGTCCCGGGACTCAGAGGTCCCAGCAATAGAGAAAGCCGTGACAGACTTATACAACACACACACACACACACACACACACACACACACAAACACACTGTTTCGACTATTTGAGCATTCGGTCTCCATCCTTCCTCGGTGTACTCATTCTCTCGGTTACACTGAAAAATACAAAAATGCCCCAGGTGGAAGTGAGAAGACCGGGCCATTACTCCAGACATAGTGAAAACACCCTGACAGATGAGGTCAAATCCCCCTGTTTAAGATTCTTCTCCAGGTTGAGCAGTGAGAATCTGTCACTTTAAATATAAACACTACAGAAGGTAGTTCAACAGGTGACATCGGTGCAGCAGTTTAGATCTGCAGGTAGCTAGGCTGAGACACTTGAAGCAAAGCTGTGGCTGTTGATGCTTGGGAGTGAGCACGGAGCTCATAAAGACAAGTTTTATGCCGTGTTTGGACACCACTGAGTATGTTTACATGCACACTGATAGTCCACTGCTATTCCTAATATGACAATATTCCAAATATGATATAATATACGGGTCATGTACACAGCATATTCCTTTTGGATATTCCAAATTAGGCCTTTTTCAAAGTTTAGCATTTCCCAATTAAGACATGTGGGATACGCCGGTTTTATTCAAGAAGCGTTCTTTGGACATGTGTACAGAGCATTTGAATTATTTAAGTTGTTGCAGCTGCTCCGTTGACAGTCCATCCCTTTGGGCCAGACTGTAACATTATTACTATTAGTAATGATCCTGGATGGATTGTAATGAATTTCATCTGCCGACCATAACGCCTACAAACGTTGGTGATCCCCTGACTTGTAATCTACATTGTTGTCATTTAGTGGACTATTTTGATAACCTTTGGCTAGATTGACATGGAAATTGGTACAGGTATCCATGTTAGATCTGTTGACTTTGCTAGAGAAGTTAGGAGCCCCCCCCCCCCCCCC
>NC_045745.1:8238896-8239244 GCF_008692095.1 Etheostoma spectabile | reverse complement strand
CAAAAAAAAAAAAAAAGGCAGACTAAAGATTTCCCATGTTGATTTTTGTGCTTACAGCATGAATGCACAAATAAACGGTGTAATAGTGCCGTATCTTTACAACTTTGATGCTTACAACATGATGGCTGAATCTCATCACAATTATTTGATAGCTCCTCGACTCCTGGGCTGAACCGGAAGTTGTTCTGTCCCTCCTCGGTGAAGGCCGTCCCAAATATATAATAATAGTATATTATATAATAGTAGTATAATAGTATTCATCTCTAAATTGATTCAGTACATATCCATGCCCTGCACTTATGGAACCAGTGTATATCCTGCACCTGCTGCTATTGCACTTCTGGTTAG
>NC_045745.1:8237823-8238231 GCF_008692095.1 Etheostoma spectabile | reverse complement strand
GAAGCTGCGAGAAGTTGCGAGAAGCTGCAATAAGTTGCGAGAAGCTGCAAGAAGTTGCGAGAAGTTGCGAGAAGTTGCGAGAAGTTGCGAGAAGTTGCGAGAAGCTGCAAGAAGCTGCGAGAAGCTGCGAGAAGTTGCGAGAAGTTGCGAGAAGTTGCGAGAAGTTGCAAGTTTCAACTCATCTCGCCGCAAATCTGTGGTCTGAACTGGGTTTTATTGGCTCATTTTTGGGAGAGTTCGGTCTCTGATCCCCTCTGATACAGGTTTCCAAAATGAATGTGTTCCAGCCCTGGGTCTGGGTCTGGGTCTGAGTCTGTCCCAGGTTTCCTCCTAAAAGGAGTTTTTCCTCTCCACTGTGGCACTGTTGCTTGCTCTGGAGGAAACTACTAGACCTGTTGGGTCCTTGTA
>NC_045745.1:8233663-8237798 GCF_008692095.1 Etheostoma spectabile | reverse complement strand
GAGCCGCCGGACCCTCTGCACAATCAATCTCGGCAACTGACGAACACAGACAGTCCAGCCAGCACGATGTTTGGGACCGTTGCCAATGCGCGGCGGGGGACGAGTGTAAACAGGGGGGACGCGATGGTCTGCGCGATAGGCGGGTCGGAAAAAACAAACCATGCAAGCTCCTTCTAGTCAAAGACATGTATCTGATAAATGAGCCTGAAACAAGTGTTTTTGCCTCGTCTTCCGTCCGGAGCCACACACACACCACCCACACACACACACCACACACACCACACACACACACACACACAACACACACAAACCACACACTATTTGGAAAATGCTTGTGAGTAGCATGTGGGACCGTTTTCTTTTTTAACTTGTATTTCTTCACTTTGGGACCGCTCGATATCCCTTTGGTCAAATGACCCGGACTTATTTTGGGGTTTAAAAAAAATTCGAAATCAAATTTTACTTCATAATCTATTAACAAATATTGTCTTTATCTCAATTTCAAACAGCGGAGATAACATCTATGTTCGGGAATGCATCAGTCTCTACTAGCCACTATTAAACATGGAAGTGGGGTTTGTTTGTGTGCATAAGGTTATAATCATGTTAAAAATCCCTATGGAAACAACATAAGTGTCATATCCAGAATAATGTTCTGAGTCAGGAATACATGTTTATCACAGGAAATAAGGAAAGGACGCTGATTTCAGGCAGAAAACATGTAACTTGGACCATTTTTCTTGTTGTAAAAATTAGAAATGGGTCAATTTGACCTGAATACCATAGTATAATGGTATTATAATTCTGTTATCTTTTGTATATATTTGTACTATAGATTATTTTATTATGGCCTATGTCTATGTGAGTCTATCAACCAGGTGACACAACCTGAGCAGTCTATGTACACGACTATCTACTTCTGGGATATTTAATGTGAAGCATAATGAATTTAACCCTTGTGTTGTCTTCCCGTTAACCATGAACTTGTCCTTCCAGGTCAAAATTTAATATTTTATTGTGCTTTTCCCATGTTTTTGTCGCTTTTTCTGATTTATTTGTCACTTTATTCCATGCTTTTGGCACTTTTTCTACAACCTGAGCTGGTTTAATAACAGGTTTTACACTAATTCTTGGTCAACAAACCTCATTTGTATCAAATCATACAGACGTTTTTAGTTAGCAAGGCAGAAATTATGAATTATTTTGACTACTAGTTAAGATCAGAGGATGTTGAGTGGATCTCAGATCATTAATTCTACCTGTAGAATGTTGTATGGAATCATCCATGTCATTTTTGGGCAATTTGGTTGAAAGAAATCCATATATCTGGTATAAAACACTTTGAAACGGGTCAGTTTGACCCAGGACGACATAATGAATTAAAGGGGGAAGTACTCGCCAAAGTATTATTCAAACTGCCCGTGTACAGTATGTTTAAATTAACTTACAGTCAGAAGGTGAACGCCGTTCAAGCTGCTCCACACCCCCTACATCCGACTACCCCTCCGGACTAATTATGAATCCTACAATTATCATCATTATGGTTAATTGTACTGCTGCTACTGCCATTGTTTTGATTATTGTTATTGTGAGAGACCCTGCTAATTTTCCCTTCAATGAGTCGTCATCTAGATTCATTTCGGTTTCTACCCTTCCCTCTTCTTTTATTTGTGGGTGAATGAAAATGCTTCATGTTTATTCTTATTATGAATGACTCAGCAGTTATTGTTTGTTGGTTTGCATGTCTGCCTGCAATTTATATTATTATCCTTTAAAGGATAAGACCTGTGTTACCCTATATTTTTGCATTTATTCTATATTCTCAATACTTTCTGACTTCCTGTCTGTGGCTCTCTGCTCCAAGCCCATTTATTTTTCTCTTTAAATGTAGTTATTTCCTAAAACATCTTGTCACTGTAGTTTTCAAATGTTATTTAAACTGGAGGAGTGGTGCATTTGTTGAGGACTATCTTCAAAAGTGACCCCATGACGTCTTTTTTGGTTTACAATCCCAAGGAAGAAAGGCAAAGATGTTAAAGTTATGCAAAATAAAAGGTAATTTTATTTAGTTTTTTTTCTGGTTTTCTATCCTGTTAATCCCCCTTGCAACCCCCCCACGTTGGGAGAATCCATTCCTCTCCAATACAAAGACACACACTGACTGTGTTGCAGGGTGTGATAGTTCCCCTTAATCCCCAAATTTCCACGCAGTTCCTTGTTTGGAAACTTGACACAGCTCCGAGTCGAGTGAAACATCAGGAGGGAGCTTGGAGGAAATTTAAGGACTATCGGGGCACTTTGATTAGATTAAATAAACCGAAGAAAAGGTTCAGTAAATAGTGCATTTGTTGGGGACTACTTTTAGCGGCGGATTAATCCACGTCTGGTGTTCTAGTGGGTATTTGTGGCAGCAGGACGGTGCATGTGGGATTGAGTCAGTGTGTTTTTGAAAGTTTTATGGACAACAATGGAGCTTTATATGACACAGGGAAAGCCAACGTATCAGGCTTTGCTGCACACACTACCCTGGTTGATCTATTTATTGTCAGCGATGGACTTTTGGGTTCTACTGATGGTGTAAGCTACGTCTAATAACCGTGTCTCTGTTCATTCAGATGCTGCAGGCTCATGGCTGTGTGTAAAAGCATCAGACAGAGACGTCTGTGTGGACGAGCTGGACACACACACACACAACACACACACACACACACACACACACACACACACACACACACACCAACACACCCTGTAGTTGTGTTGGTCTCTGATGGCGGGTTGGTGTGGCTGTTGGCCAGCAAAGCCTTTCATCTGCCTCCATTCTCTCTCTCTTTTTATACACACCCTTTGTGTCTCTCTCTCTGCCTCTTTTTTTATCTCTCTCTCTTTTGAACACACACACACCACACACACAACACACCACACACACACACACAACACACACACTACATTTTCCTGCCCTCCATCTCCTGCCACTCCACCTCTCCTCGGCCTCTCCTCTCTCTTTTTTCTCTCCACTAATTTCGGTGTGAATGGGAAGACGGCGAAGCGACGTGCCAAAGTGACCCCGCCCACCACACACACACCCACCCACACACACACACCCACCACCCACACACCCCCACCACACACCAACACACACCCACACACACACACCACACACACACACACACACACACACCACAAACACACCCCCCCCACACACACATCAACCCACACACACACACACCCCACACACACACACACACACACACACACACACACACACACACACACACAAACACAACCACCCCCCCCCACACCCCCTCACACACACCACACACACACCACCCCACACAACCACCCACCCACACACACACACACACACACACACACACACACACACACGCACACGCACACACACGCACGCACTGATGTAGAATGTGAAATAGGTCAGATGACATGTGGCTGAACACATTCACACACTGCGGCAGGAAGGGAAATGAAAACGCATTTGAATAAACATATTTAACACAGTCTGGATGTTAGGCAGCTCTATCTGGAGCGAGAGGCTGGAAGGAAACATGATTGTGTCATGTGACACAATCGCTCCACTGAGGACAGTATTTAATTTTTAGCAAAAAGCCGAACCAGAAGCATCATTTCACGCAGCAAACATTTGCATTTGAAAGGATGCTTTTTATATCGTTTTCTACGCCTTCTCTTCACGTTTTGGTTCCCCCATTCAAAAACTACTTTGGTCAGAAATCCATTTTTTATGCATATACCGAGATTTGTAATGACATCAGAACATTATCGTCCATCACATATTTCAAAAAGGCCCAAACAGCTCCTTCTTAACAATTACACATTAATTAATTTGCTCATGTGTTGTCCAAGCCTTGTTTGCACTGTCCGTGTCTGTCCAGCCCAGCTGATGTCTTGTATAAATGTCTTTGTCCTTGTGTAACTGTATTGTTGTTTTTAGTTGTCTAATTGTATCTTTCCATGTCGATGTCTTGTATTAATGTCTGTCCTGACGTGCTGTACCCAGGTTTTATGTTTCTGCAGAACAGGAACCTGCTGAAAACCAGGTTTTAAACTGAGTCAGGCCCGTTTTTACATTGTAATGTAATGTTACTTTTTCTAACTTTCCTGT
>NC_045745.1:8232826-8233653 GCF_008692095.1 Etheostoma spectabile | reverse complement strand
ATAAATATGAATGAATGAATGAATGAATGAATGAATGAATGAATGAATGAATGAATGGCGCGTCAGTGTCAGGCTGTTGGGAGATCCACCACTTTGGGTTCCCACTGAAATATCTCGACAACTAATACCTGGATTGTTGGGACATTTCGCGCGTTAGAGTCACATTGAAAACATTTTAAAGAGCTCCACGAAAAATTATAAATCCCTTTCAACGTTCCCGCTCTCAGGACGTTTCTCACGTCCATGTCCTACGCAGCGGGTAACCGGGATAATGTTGGTTTCATTTTTTCCAAAGTCTTGCCTGGAAGTCCTGACTTTTTAGCACAGGTAGACAGGGGCAGTTCTAGGATCAGACCTTTGGGGGGGGGGGGGGTCAGCCCCTAATGAGAAAGTGACACGGATCCAGTGCCTTGAAAAAGATAAATCCCTTATTTCATTAGCCGATAATCTCTGAGCTAGCCACTGAAAACAACGTCAGCTAACGTTTTTTTTTACAATATTTAAAACTATGATGGAACTCAACCGACATAACGACTCATTTGACACATCAGCAATTTTAGTTGCTTGCGTTTCAATTTTGGTAAATCTGGTAAAATTACCAAGACCCCCAGCCTCCAAACCCCCCCACCCCCCCCATCCCCCCCCCCCCTCCTCAAAAGTTACAGACTCGAAATGGCACATACTAAAAAAAAGCTCATACCTCAGGGGCGTAGCAACATCCTGGGCCCTGTGAAGGCATTTTCATGGGCCCCGCCCCACATCCAAGCTATCATTCTAGATGTTTTGGACCCTCCTACGAGGGCCCTGGAGACTGGGTAACAGACTTT
>NC_045745.1:8228702-8232726 GCF_008692095.1 Etheostoma spectabile | reverse complement strand
ATGTGCATTGCCTAGCACGGGAACGCTGGCGAGATTGACGCCAGCTCCGTCTGGCTTGTTTGTTTTCGGTAATTTTGCTTTTATTTTGCTTTTCCCTCCGAAAACAACGATGGTTTTGGTTGATGTTCATCCTTAGCTGAAGTTACATGTGGCGAGCTTTTTTGTCTTTTCTCCACCATAATTTGTTCTCATATGGGGCCGGAGTCTGACATGACGGACCGTTGAAGTACGCTGGCACAACTTGCTGCTGCTGTTGCTCGCCGCTCTCCTGGCCGTTGACGCTGCCCAAAGTTTTGATCCCAAATTTGGGCCGGTAGACATCGTGTTTGTCTGTACCCGGATTTTTATTTTTATTTTATTTTTTTTTTCTTCTGCTGCCTGTTCGCCTGCTGTTGATGGGTCTGCTGCAATACTCGGCTATTGACCTGCTCCGGTTGCGCTATCCCTGCCTGGACCTACGCCGCGGCTCTACACCTTCACCCGGACATCGCCTTCCAGCCCCGCCGGAGATACATCCACCGAGGGTCCCGCAGGAATTCCCCACAACAGCTCACAGGAATAAAGTCCATCTGGTCCAGCTCTCGTCGCCCTCCACGCTCTACCAACCGGGCGGTTGACCACAGCGTGTTGCCTGCCTAGCCCGGTCGGCTAGCACCGGCCACCAGCTGTGACACCTCACTCAACTTCGCTCTGCTCACATCCGCTCACTGACAGGCAAGGGACAACTCATCCAGACTTCATCTCCGATCGTAAGCTAGACTTTTTCTGTTTAACCGAGACATGGCAACAGCCCAACATCTTTTCTGAAGTCAATGAATCCACTCCTAGTGGATTTGTTACATCTGTCCCCCCCGTGGCTCTGGCAGGGGAGGAGGTCTCGTCGCGATAATATACCGCGAGAAGTGGAAGGTCGCTCGCCGGTGTCTGAGTCTGTCTTCAGCTCCTTTGAATCTGCTGTCTGCAAATGTCTGGGTCCCACTCCAACCATCATTGCTACTGTCTATCTACGCCCCCCTAAACCTAATAGTGATTTTTAAATGACTTTGCTGCTTTCCTTACCCACTTATCCTCTCTCTCACCAAATATAATACTGCTGGGCGATTTCAAATATCCACATGACAATAAAACCTTCCTCTCACCAAAGACTTCACCTCCTGCTTAGACAGTTTTGGATGTCCGCACATACCACTTTTCCGACCCACTCCAAGGACATATTCTGGACTTAATCTGCTGCTCTGGTGTCACCCCATCTGACCCTTACGCAATGAACTCTCCATACTGACCATTTCCTCCTCTCATTTACAGTGAAACTCCGTCTCCCATCTCAAAAACCCCACGCCTTATTTCATTTCGGAACATAAAGAATATCACCCCCCCCGCCAACCTCACTTCACTAATCCACTCCTCCCCTTCCTGACACTCACAATCTCCTCCACCCCCGATGATCTGGTCTCTCATTACACACCTGGACTCCATAATATTCTCAATTCACTTGCACCGTTGAAAAGAAGATCTGTTTTCTTTCTCCGGCTCCGCCCCTTGGTTCACCCCCGATCTGCGTCTCATGAAAGCCAAAGGTCGCAACTTGAACGTCTCCATAGAAAACTGGTCTCACTATTCACAAAGAATGTACAACAACCACATCCTACGTACAAGGACTCTATTGCCAGCACCAAATCCCACTACTACTCCACTCCACAATAATCCGGCCAACAAAGAAACTCCAAGTCACTGTTCTCCTTACTTAACAATGTCACCCAACCCCTGACTCTCTCCCTCCCCATTTGTACACTACCTCCTTCTGCAACTCGGTAATGTCCTTTTTCACAGAAAAAATCAAGAACATCCACCAGCATCTTGGATCAATCCCTCACCTCAGCATCTTCAGATAACCTTCATTCATCCACACACTCATTCTCCTCCTTCCGTCTCCCCACTATTTCAGAAATCACAGAACTCACCCGGAATCCCAGCCATCTCTACTTGTAAACTTGATCCCCTCCCCACCCAACTTGTTAAGCCTGTCTTCCCTCCCTTGTCCCCCTCATCTCTGCTATCATCCACTCCTCCCTTACCACTGGAACCGTCCCTACATCCCTCAAAACTGCTGCCATCACCCCTATTTTGAAAAAACCTGGTGCCGACCCATCCAACTTCAACAACTTCCGTCCTATTTCCAATCTTCCCTTCCTCTCCAAATTCTTGAAAAAACAGTTGCCTCTCAACTCCATTCTCACCTATCCCACAATAACCTGTATGAACGTTCCAGTCGGTTTCCCCCCCTCCATAGCACTGAAACAGCACTCATCAAAATCACCAACACCTCCTCATGGCAGCTGATTCTGGACTCCTCACCATCCTCATCCTCCTCGACCTGAGTGCAGCATTTGACCACCATCTGTCACACCACCCTCCTCAATAGGCTATCTTCCATTGGCATCACCCACACTCCGTTAGACTGGTTCACATCTTACCTCTCTGGTCGCACACTTCATTCAACTCAAGTCCTGTGAATCCATTCCCTCCTCCGTCACTTCAGTGTGCCCCAGGTCTCTGTTTTGGGGCCCTACTCTTCATCATTTACCTGCTTCCCCTCTGCAATATCTTCCGCAAATTAACATTCACTTCCACTGTTACGCCGATGACACCCAGCTCTACCTCTCCACCAAACCCTCGTCCACTCTCCCGCCCACCTCCCTTACGGATTGCATCTCTGAAATAAAAATCTGGCTCACCCAAAACTTCCTCAAATTAAACAGTAATAAAACCGAGGTTCTCCTCATTGGCACCAAAGCCCACTCTTTCCAAAACAGACGGTTTTTCTCTCACAATTGACAACTGCTCCGTCTCACCCTCCCCCAAGGTTAAGAGTCTGGGTGTCATCCTTGACAGCACATTATCCTTTCAACCCCATGTCAATAACATTACCCGGTCTGCCTACTTCCACCTACGTAACATCCATCGCCTCCGCCCCTCCCTTACCCCCCACACTGCTGCAATTCTTGTCCACAGTCTCGTCACTTCCCGTCTCGATTTTTGCAACTCTCTCCTCTTCGGTCTCGCTCACAAATCCCTCCACAAACTTCAATTGGTCCAGAATTCAGCTGCCCGCATCATTACTCAAACCCCCTCCATCCACCACATCACTCCTGTCCTCCAACAGCTCCACTGGCTCCCGGTCCAGTTCCGTATCAAATTCAAAATCCTTCTATTAGCATTCAAGGCCATCCACAACCTCGCCCCCCCATATTTGTCTGATCTCCTCCAGCGTCCCACTCCCTTCCGCTCCCTCAGATCCTCTTCCTCCATAAACCTGTCTGTCCCCCCCGCCCGTCTCACCACCATGGGGGGCAGAGCATTTAGCCGCTCTGCTCCCCGTCTCTGGAACTCACTACCCCCCCAACTCAGAAACATTGATTCATTCCCCCATTTCAAATCACAACTAAAAACACATCTGTTTATAACTGCGTATTCCACCTAAATGTCTGTTGCTCCGCCTTTTCTGTTGTATAGTATTTGTTTTGCTGTATAGTATTTGTTTTTCTGTTGTATAGTATTTGTTTTGCTGTTGTATAGTTTTGTTTTTGTTTTGCTGTATAGTATTTGTTTTTCTGTTGTATAGTATTTGTTTTGCTGTTGTATAGTTTTGTTTTTGTTTTGCTGTATAGTATTTGTTTGCTGTTGTATAGTATTTGTTTTTCTGTTGTATAGTATTTGTTTTTCTGTTGTTTAGTATTTGTTTTGCTGTTGTATAGTATTTGTTTGCTGTTGTATAGTATTTGTTTTGCTGTTGTATAGTATTTGTTTTGCTGTTGTATAGTATTTGTTTTGCTGTTCTTAATTTATGAATTCCCTGTGCGGCGTCCTTGAGTGTCATGAAAGGCGCCTTTAAATAAAATGTATTATTATTATTATTATTATTATTATTATATCCTGTGGAGTTTGCTGTATGAGGTCAAAGTCTGGAAAATCAACCATTTTGCTTCTTCTGTTTATTCCATGTGGTTTTGAGGGCTGATTTTAA
>NC_045745.1:8228131-8228692 GCF_008692095.1 Etheostoma spectabile | reverse complement strand
GGTAGCCCTTTCAATTTCAATGCACTTGTCACATGTCTTATGTGTTTTTCCACTGTCCTTTTGGTAACCATTTCTTCATCAAAACTGCTTCGCATTTCCTCAAATCTACATTCACAATGCCTACATTTACTGTAGGTGAAACCTACTCCTTCCTTGACACCTGCAAGCTCTATGCTGTGGAAGTGTGTTCCCACATAGTGAAACAACAGCACCAAATACATATAAAGAAGAAGAAGAAATTTGTCTTTCTTGTTATTAGCCAACAGAAGATCCCACCATCTACCTTCAGAAGAGACCACTCTCCACCCCAGTTTTGCTCTTTGATGGGTCCCGCTGTCTTGTCTCATTTGGAACCACTCCTATCACCACATTTGCCAAGGAAGACCTTTGTGTTTGCTTTATCTGATGGCTTAATACTACACTCTACATCTTACCTATCCAAAGTGTGTGGCAACCCTACTCTCTGTCATTCAGACAGAAATATTACAGGATTCTATTCATGAGCAAGACATGACAACTAGGCATGAGCGAGTACAGCATTATCTGTATCTGTATCTGTAT
>NC_045745.1:8227829-8228121 GCF_008692095.1 Etheostoma spectabile | reverse complement strand
CATGAATTATCTGTATCCGGATCTGTACTCGGACTGGGGGGGGCCTAACCCGGAAGTGGGCCAGGTTCTCTTGAAATGTGCGGGGCTTTAACCAGTAAGTTGTTTAAGCATGCAATTGATATGAGTTGATAAGAAATTGTTATATTTATTGCTGATTATAAAACTATCTACATTACTATTTACCATGACATCAATGGTGTTTACATGGTAACTAACGAACTATATACACAACAAGCTTTGCAACAATGAATACAACACATGCGGTTGCAATTATGAAGTAAAATGTAATGAA
>NC_045745.1:8226314-8227237 GCF_008692095.1 Etheostoma spectabile | reverse complement strand
ACTTGTACTCGGCAAAAGTGCTTTATCCGTACCGGATACTCGTTTCAGCCAAGTACTCTGCTCATCCTTAATGACAACCTCATACAAAAAAGCCATGGCAGAATGGAAAGATTTTATTGGGAAGTAGAGGTGTTCATGGTGTTAAAATACAACTGGCACTAAATGTTTCACTGCCCTGTTACTTTAAACTCTAGTGGATGAGGGTGGGAGAGAGTAGTGTGTATTGGAGAGTTTGACAAGAGAAAATTCTAACTTTTTGTTAAGGTAATCACTGATGACCTTTTCATTTGTTCATTCAAATCATCAAAGACTGTTTTGTGCCACATATTTTCTATTTGCACTAATATTTATTTTTGAATGTTACTAAATGCCAATGATGGTTAACTAGGTTTACAAACAAACGTTACAAGTGGTGGTATGAACACAAAAGTTGAAACTGCCACAATACTTTTGCTATACTTTTTCTGTATTTGAGTATCAGGTAATCAAAGTCAGTGTTCAGTAACGATGACACAATGAATAATGTAACACATACTTTGCATTATAGCCATAATTACCTCAAGGTTCATTGTTTTCTGTTTTCTTGCAATGCCTTCATAATTCTGAACATGTACTATTTTGAAAAGCAACAAGTGTGTTAGAAGGCGCTGTTTCAAAACCAAATATAAATAAATTGTTGACAATTATCTGTGCTTTATTTTATTTATGCTTTATTTCATTTTAAGTGGAACAAGCTAATAATGAACAGTCTTGAATTGAGAGAAATCCTTTTGTTTATTGGTTCTGGTTTGAAGAGCTTTTCACTAAAAAGAAAGGACAAAACACTGAAAGAAGAATTGACAACTTAGTTTTGAGTTTGATTGTGTTACAGTTTTTCTCAATTGTTTACACACATTTTCTGAAAGAATGCCTCATATTCTCAG
>NC_045745.1:8225989-8226110 GCF_008692095.1 Etheostoma spectabile | reverse complement strand
AATGGAAACCACTTCTTCTCCATTCATTATAATGAATTAGGCTGTTTTTTTGTTCAGTGTTACACAGACAGTACATACATACGTGTTATAAAATATTTGATTTTATACTCAGACAACACAA
>NC_045745.1:8225793-8225979 GCF_008692095.1 Etheostoma spectabile | reverse complement strand
ACAAATATATTTTATTTGTCCCACAAAAACCATACATCCCATTCCCAACCAACACAGAGTTGAACATACACTACATACAACACACCAGAAGAATTCACTGTACACAGTTACAGTAAAAAAAGCTAAAAAAAAAAAACTACTATGCTGCATCCTGTCTTCTGTTGCGGTCTGGCCACAGCACCTCAT
>NC_045745.1:8225660-8225755 GCF_008692095.1 Etheostoma spectabile | reverse complement strand
GGGAAATATCGCCATGGCGATTCCAGCCATGACGAGCATCAGCTGTTATATGTCCACATGCGTTCTCTATAGCTTGGAGAAGAGGTGAACGCATT
>NC_045745.1:8225520-8225650 GCF_008692095.1 Etheostoma spectabile | reverse complement strand
GGTCAAACACTTTCTATCTCCAGGGAGAAAAAATTCCTCAATAGGATTGAAGAATGGAGAATATGGAGGGAGATACAGTTTTTTCCAATTGCTAACACACTAAAATGACATGCACAGCACAATTATTTAA
>NC_045745.1:8224701-8225494 GCF_008692095.1 Etheostoma spectabile | reverse complement strand
TCTCAAGTCTCAGAAAGTCTAAACACATTTTCTGCTTTACACACATTTTGCATTTCAATGTGGCACTTTTTAAATGCACTGAACACAGTTTCCTGCATAAGACACAACAATCTGACATAAATACATAACACAATTCACAAAACACACCCAATACCACACACCAATGCACATGCAACACCACCATGCATGTATCCGCAAAAGGATCTCGCACTTGGCTAACAAAACTACGACCATCTAGCATATATCAAAACCCAAACTTTTGCATAATGCAATCACACTTCATTTACGACATTACGCCGGTGATTTTTGCCTACACCCAACTAACACTCTCTGTTGGGCATAATGAAAGCACCCACCATCTTTACTTATTCGCTGCCTGTGCTCATTGAATTCCTCTAATCTGATTTTATTAATTACTCCATGTTCTTTAGATTTGTCACTAACGTAAAACTCAGAACATTATTGCTAGATACCACATTTACACATTCGCTCTTCCGGTCTATAAACATTTATTTATGTTTCCTACAATAGAAACACACAGTCAGTGCAAAACCCAAATTGCAGTACGATCTTAGGACAATGGGATCCCCCTTCTCTCCCCCTCTTCTTACCGCTCGCTCGAGAGCCGCTCTCTTCATTATTTTCGCCCGAACTCAGCCTCTTCGCTTATTGTTCTTCCCTTCTTCAGATACCCTGAACAAAAAATCATTCTACAAAAAAAAAAATTAAGAAGCAGTTAAAACTTGGTTGTATAGTTTGTTTTTTAAACCTTGAACAATAGTCCGCCCTATAC
>NC_045745.1:8223885-8224065 GCF_008692095.1 Etheostoma spectabile | reverse complement strand
GATAAAACCAGACTAGTTTGCAAAATTGTGTGTTAGCAATAGGAAAAAACTGTAAACAACTAAAAAGCCTGGGGGGGCAGTGAACCAGTGATGAACCAGAGCAGCCCGGTGGAAACTTCCGTTGCACCAAATATAATTTGTTTGTTAGTAACATTGCAATTCTTTGACTCTTTCTGAATT
>NC_045745.1:8223432-8223875 GCF_008692095.1 Etheostoma spectabile | reverse complement strand
AATGGCACCCTGTAGACCTGCTTCACCCTGAGATGATTTCTGAGCAAGACACGGTCTAGTGTTGATAAGCTTACCCTATCAATATTTTGAAATATGTAATTGTTTTTCTTTGTATTTACCGTAGTGTTCTGTATGGCATTATTTTTTAGGACCATATTCATGAGTTCAGTTTCCTGTCAAAGAGACAGAAGACGTTCCCGACCACCTTGTGTTGTTCTGCCAAACAAATAGTAAAATACTGTAAATACTGTGAAGGAATACAAAGTAGGAATACTGTGCAGTACTGCAATATTCTAGTGAGAATAGATTTCTTACCTATTCTCATTTCGGAAATTCGGGATGATGGATGCTACGTGTACCTGCTCACATTTTGGCTGTACTCTTTGCCCATCAGAGATTACAGTCCTTGGACTTTCTCTTCCTCTTCCTCTTCCTCCTCGTCC
>NC_045745.1:8222890-8223422 GCF_008692095.1 Etheostoma spectabile | reverse complement strand
TCCTACTACTCTCAATCCTCTGGTTCTTACTCTGTTTCCAATGTTCCAATCCTCCACAACAGAAGAGCTCACCTTTGCCCTTTCATGCTAAAGCTCTGATTGCTGATTTGAAAACTGTGTGACGGGTGTTTGCCCTTGTGATGAGTCAGTGTGCATATTTGAAAGGCAGTGTGTTCCTTGTGAAGACAGGAGATTTTCTTCATGAAAATTGTGCCAAAGGCAGAGAATTGTGTGTAGTGTTTTGAAAAAAGTGTGTTTTAGAACTGCAGTCTGAGTGTAGAGCAGGAATTGTGCTTGTAGTTTGGCAGAATTGGTTCAGGGGGTTGGTGACTGAGTTAAATGTTGTGGTCATTGTGTCTCAAGTACCAGTATTTGTGTGTAAACAATTGAGAAAAACTGTAAAGTATGTTTCAAGTATTTGTCTTTACAGTATTATACTATTTGTTTGGCAGAACTGAAAGACACAAGGTGGTCGGGAACGTGTTCTGTCTCCTGAACAGGACACTGAAATCATAAACATGGTCCTAGAAAA
>NC_045745.1:8222195-8222880 GCF_008692095.1 Etheostoma spectabile | reverse complement strand
AACATTACAGCAAATACAAAGAAAAATAATAGAAAACAATGACATACTTCAAAATATTAATAGGGTAAGCTTATCAACACTGGACCGTGTCTTGTGCAGAAATCATCTCAGGAAGAAGCAGGTCTACAGGGTGCCATTTGAACTCAATTAAGAAAGAGTCAAAGAATTGTGATATAACATGTGCAAGTGAGTCCCACAATTGATGTATACACTCAACACTGTATACAGTAAATTATACATATTTCAATATTGTAATCAGAATGATTGTGCTTTACAATAGTGACCACTCTATGTCTATTTCTGAGATTGTCATGTGTGTTTCAGAGAGTCCTTGAGCTAGAGGTGGCTGCAGCAGAGGACCAGTTCATCTTCATTGATGAGGTTGGGTTCGACCTCACAAAAAGACGAAAGAGGGGAAGGAATGTTATCGGCCAGCGTGCCATTGTTGAAGTCCCTGGCCAGCGCAGAGGGAACATCACAATGTGTGCGACTGGGGCCTGTTGCACAAAAGTAGAATATAAATATCCAGGATAAGTGAAAAAGCGCACCTTGACTTAGTGTGATCTGCTCATTGCGGCTTAATCGATTGCACGTTTGCCGAGCAGGGATGAACAGGTGTAGAGAGCTGGGATAAGTGCACGTTCACGGCTTTCTCAAATAGACCACGGTATCGATCACAGATTTA
>NC_045745.1:8221972-8222174 GCF_008692095.1 Etheostoma spectabile | reverse complement strand
AGACGCATGCGCCATATGTTTCACCCAATGAGCAGCAGCTTCTAATGGAAAGTAAAGACGAGGGGAAGGATATGCAAAAAGGGAAATACGGATGTTATTAAACGGAGAAAAAAAGCACCAACATAGCGGACCCAAACTGAAAGTGTGAGGGTGTAAAATATCTACTTAGCCTCACTCCACATTTTTACAAAGTTGTAGGCTA
>NC_045745.1:8221778-8221962 GCF_008692095.1 Etheostoma spectabile | reverse complement strand
TGTGTTTTAATTGCTTTAAATATGCTAGTTTCTGTTTTTATGTGATAAATGTGCTGGTTTCACTGTAAAGTGTATTTGACTAGCCTTCCATGTAAAGCATAATATAAATAAAATGTATTACTATTCAGCCTTTGCCTTAAAAGTGAGCAGAGGGAATAATGTTCCTCGGGAAATGGACCCTAAT
>NC_045745.1:8221579-8221762 GCF_008692095.1 Etheostoma spectabile | reverse complement strand
AAACCCTTATTTACAACGCAAGAACATGTTTTACAACCATATGCACAAATCTCTATAAACTATATCTAATTCTTTGTACAATTAATGTTCATACAGAACAATCAGAAATGGACAACTAGAAAAAGAAGGAAGTGACTTCCATACATGCTGTGAGCATATATGTAAAACAATATTCATGTTTTT
>NC_045745.1:8221408-8221569 GCF_008692095.1 Etheostoma spectabile | reverse complement strand
GACAAGTGACCGCACCAAAATAAAAAGATTAAGAATAGGGGTGCTCCGAGTATCCGGCTGAAACGAGTACAAGTAGGCCTACGAGTAATATGAGTCAATACCTGTGCTCGGATTGAATAAAACTCCTCAACTGGCCGCGCTGCGTTCTGTGATAATCACAG
>NC_045745.1:8221043-8221177 GCF_008692095.1 Etheostoma spectabile | reverse complement strand
GGTTTCTTCAGCTTCAGCTTTGTTTTTAACTTCGGTTTGTAGTCCTTACATAGTAACCCGTAGATTTCTGGTGAATGAGGGGTTTGTAGTACTTACATAGTAACCAGTAGATTTCTGGTGAACGTGGGGTTTGT
>NC_045745.1:8220905-8221033 GCF_008692095.1 Etheostoma spectabile | reverse complement strand
TAGTAACCAGTAGATTTCTGGTGAACGTGGGTTTCAGACATGCTGCTTGGTTTACAGTTTTTTTCAGTTGCTACCCAGATAGCAAACGATTGCGCGCCACTTCAGGCAATGATGCGGCACTCCCGGCA
>NC_045745.1:8211010-8211414 GCF_008692095.1 Etheostoma spectabile | reverse complement strand
CAGGTGAAAGTGTCAAGTGTCAGCCGGATCCGGGCCACAACAATTTTGCTATCTGGGTAACAAGCGTTTGTCGAACCAGTTGTCACATTTTCAAAACTCAAAACACAATTAGCACAGCATCGGTCTTTTGTGGCCATACCATTCACACATTTCAAGTAATTTTCACACAATATGTGGAGTATATTGGAGAAGACAATGGAATAACTGTTAGAACACATTTAATGCTTACATTTTCTTAACAGACAAGCTATACCTCCCAACAAAATTGAGGATTGTTTTTGTAGTATTTACAAATGTTAACACACACCATCCCACAACAACAAAAACAATAATCCAAACCTTAGAAACAGTATAAAAACCTCTGCTTCTGCAATGATATCAGTTAAAAAACAATGTATATCAGC
>NC_045745.1:8209127-8210985 GCF_008692095.1 Etheostoma spectabile | reverse complement strand
GATCAGCGATAATGGAAATAAAACAATTGGAATAATCACAGCAGCTGATGTCTTGTTGGTAAATTGGTGAAAAACCAAAGCGATTCCAGGTATGGCTTAGACTCAGTGGCACGGTTATTTTTTTGCTATTACATTGACACTTTATACATAAGAGGATATGTTGAGGAGTGATCAGTGATGTTTTTGGATAACACAAAAGAAACAGGAAAAAGGCGACACGAATGTCTGGACAAGGAAGGAGTACGAGCAAGGGGTTTTGACCAGGGAGAAGGAAGGCCAGGAAGTAGGAGCATTGTGAGAGGTAGCTAGGAGCAGTGATGAGTGTGCAAGAGCAGTGTGAGAGGTTATGCAGGGCAGTATTAGTAAGGGAAGCAGGAGTAGTTATGGTGAGATGAGGATTACGTAGGAAGCTAGTGAGAGTGCCGCAGATTACGATTTGAAAGTGAGGAGGAGCAGGTTCCCAAATGGATTGTGGAGGCTTCAGTCAAGGTGTGTTTCGCAGGTTGGTAAGTATGATGCGTTTGGGATTGTGGTTGTGGTGTTAGGTGGTTTCCTAAGGGTGCAAGAACATGATACAGGTAGGGACGATGTTTTGAGGAATACGTGAGTGATGCATAAGTTGTGTGTCCCACTATATGTTTTGGCTCCATGTATACAACTCATTGGGTCTTTCAACAGGATATTGATGTGGGGTGCAAGAGGTGCAGACCACGCCTAAGTGGATTGGTTGGGCGGGTGTCACCGGTCTTTGCCTCTCATTATACGATTCTGTTCAGACCACAATTCCCAACTCTGGAAAGTAGTGCTATTTTAACCTGGACTGTTTCTCTTATAACTTGTCTGTTCAATAAGGTCACCAAAGTAATGCATCTATGGTGAATTTGTTGTGCACTCTAACTGATTGTGCAAGTATTCCACCCCTGGGGGAGTATAAACGAGGAGGAATTGGAAAGTCTCTCATAATGTATCAGAGAGTTGCCATTTGTAGTAATGGTTGTTGCAAAATAATGCCAATAAAACTGCATGGAAATGTGTCAGATAGATAGAATTGTGGTAGGATCCAATGAGAATATTTGGACAATTATCTTGATAATCATCGCTCACTCACAATCCATTCTCAAGGACATTTGTCCAACCACAGTGCGGATGAAGCAGCTATACACTGTTCCATCTTTGAGAGGAAACAGGTTGAGTAGAAGTCAAATGGCGCTACGGATCGGTACAGGTATGTCTCAGTTGGTTATCGTGTATATTTGCTAATAATGGTCTCTTAGTTCTATAAGCTTTGACCTTTGCAAGCATCAAGTAATTTACCTAGTAATAGGTTCAGTACATTGTATGGTATACAGTATATGACATTGAGTTTACATTAACTTGTTCGATGTAATTTATGGAATGTTGAGTGCCAACTGATTGGACCCCGCATGAACATTCATTATACATGGATGAGGCAGGATTCAATTGGCCTATAAAAATGGCGTGACAGTGACAGATAGTATTATGGGGCAAACGGTTCGCATCATGTGTGTATTGTGCCAGGACCGACGAGGTGGGCAAACATTACGCATGTTTGGTTGCTGTTATACATAAGGAGGACTTTGAGGAGTGATGTTTTTGGAAACAGAAACAGAAAAAGGCGACCACTGTAATGTCTGGACAAGGAAGAGTAAGAGCAAGGGGCCCAGGGAGAAGAGCAGGGCCAGGGAGAGGAGCAGTGAGAGGAGCAGGAGCAGTGAGAGGAGCAAGAGCAGTGAGAGGAGCAGGAGCAGTAAGAGGAGCAGGAGTAGTGAGAGGAACAGGAGTAGTGAGAGGAGCAGAAGCAGTGAGAGGAGCAGGCCCAAGGAGAGGGCAAGGTAGA
>NC_045745.1:8208962-8209117 GCF_008692095.1 Etheostoma spectabile | reverse complement strand
TGCGTGGTGGTGGCATTCCAAGGGCTGCAAGAACAGTAGTGAGTGATGAAATTTGTGCCACTATCGTTGACCATGTAATCAACCATGGTCTTTCACCAAGAGAGGCTGGTGAAAGAGTGCAGCCCAATTTGAGGCGGTCAACGGTTGCCTCCATT
>NC_045745.1:8208065-8208937 GCF_008692095.1 Etheostoma spectabile | reverse complement strand
CTATCGTTTATGCCCTCTGTAAATCAACCATGGTCTTTCACCAAGAGAGGCTGTGTTGTGAAAAGATGCACAGACCAATTTGAGTTTTGGGTCGGGGTTTGGGGTGAGTGGCATCAACGGGTTGCTTTTGCTCCCTGATACGCATATTTTCATTTTTCAACAAACCAACAGTAGGTAAGTGTTATTGCTATTTTACCATGGATGTTTTATATTCTCACTTGTCCATGTCAATAAGGTCACCACAGTAAGTAAATGCATATGTTGAATTTTGGTCCTATAAAGGAACTTGGCACACGTCTTCCACCCTCTGGCTGGGCAGAGGGAAATGGCGAAGAGGGTGGAAGGGGAGAGAAAAGGGAGAGGGAAAGAACGGGGGAAAAGAAAGAAAAAATCCTTAAAAGAAGAAGAGGGGAACAGAAAGGACAGAGGGAAGGAAATCAATTAAGGGGAAAGGAAAGAGGAAGGAAATAAAAGCGGGGGAGGAAGACGGAAGAGGAAGAGGGAGGAAAAGGGACAAAAAAGAGAGGGACAAGAGGGGGAAAAAAAAAAAAAAAAAAAAAGGAGGAAAAAGAAAGAAACAAGAGGTGAAAAAGGGCACGAGGAGAGGGGAGGGAAAAGGATTTTGACAACAAAAGTCCCAATCAAATGATCAAGAGCCCTTTGCTCTCTTGCACTTGCCATTGTAGAAATGGTTGTTGCAAATAATGCAATAAAACTGCATGAAATTCAAGATAGAATTGTGGAGGACCATGAGATATTTGACAATATCGATAACATCAGCCTCACAACCATTACACGGACATTGTCCAAACACAGTGCGGATGAAGCAGCTCTACACTGTTCCCTTTGAGAGGAACAGTGAGAGAGTCAAG
>NC_045745.1:8205522-8207943 GCF_008692095.1 Etheostoma spectabile | reverse complement strand
AGTAATGACATGATTTACATTAACTTTGTTTCAGAGAGTTATGGAATTGGAGGCCAACTAGGCCCCTCATGAATTCATATACATGGATGAGGCAGGATTCAATCTGGCCAAAAGGCGTCGACGTGGACAAAATATAATTGGAAAAAGGGCCACAGTTGATGTGCCAGGACAGAGAGGGGCAAAACAAATACAAAAATAAGATATAGCGGCACATATGACAAAAATGAGCACATGATTACTAAAATAGGACATGACACCGTACAAACAGATTACTGATCAGGTTGTGACACCCAATATCAGAAATACCAAAGAGCTGCAACCTTTCTGCCTTTCTGCAATTGATCCGCCCAAAACAACAAAAACAAATATATTATCCATAGCCGGAAATCAGGAGGGATGAACTGTGATACAACGGAAGTATTTATATTACCTACACGCTGGGACAATGTGGCTTCCATCATATATCGCAAAAGCCATAACAACCATGGTTTGGACAGTCCACCCAAAGGACTGGTAAGGACAGTCCTCTCATATCCTATCCACCGCGTGTTCACCATTTCCCCCTCAACCCCATAGAGGACAGCATTCTTTTGCACTGCATGGAGGTGGAAGTTTTCATGACACATCAGCCGCCATGACCAGCTTTGTGATCCCTAGCCTTCCTGAAGGCACATGTGAAGAAATTGCATTGCATAGGCAAGGCCAAAAAAAAACATCAAAGTTGCATGACTCCCTAAAGTAGTGGGTCACAGGAAACATCAAGAAAACCAAGCATAAATTAATAGATTAAATTATAAATACATCAAAACCAGCTTGGCAGTGAAGAGATAGCATCGCCAAATTGGAATATATACTCGATTGATGTTTGATAGGAACAATCGTATGGTGCCATAAACACGGAAGATTTGAAGAGAGTTAAATCAGTAAGATTTGTGCTAATTATTACCATAAACATTTACACCCATCCCAGAAGTGACTCATATCTCTAAGGCGAGGTGCAAAGGCTTTTTTACGATTTTTGTTTTTTTCTTTGCGTTTCATGGATATTTTGTTCACCTGTAAGCAATACTGTATAAAATTGTAAATACTGCAGCAATTCTGTTCTAAGCTCATACTAACCGGTCCTCTACTATGTACCTCCTGTATGTAAACAGTAAACAGTTGAAAACAAAACTGATTTTGCTTTTTAACTGGAATGATTTTGTGTGATGATGCACATTACCGTACATTGGACATAAAATTTACAACCAAGAAATGTAGTGTAAAAATGGTGGATTAGCTGTTTTGCATGCAATACTGTAAAACTGAAACATAAAAGTCTATGCAGTTTTTGTAATGTCAACAATAGCCAGTATTCTGAAACTGGTGTATCTTTGTGATGCTGCATTACTTTGTGAAGTGAAAAACAAGTGTTATTCTTTGACATATAATTTCATTTTGAGCCATTTCCAGGTTTTGGTAAAGTTAGTGTGTGCAGAGAAAGTTGTTTTATTTTGAAATGAAGATTATATATATTTAACAAAATGTGTTTTGAGAAAAAATTATCACTTTGGCCAATTTGTGTTTTAGGTGTGAGTCTGTGTTAAAGTTTAGAAAATATCTGAATATGGGTAAGCGCTTGTTAGCGATTGAAAAAAACTGTAATGCAATCCGTCCGGTGTGTCTCTGCCCATCAAGATTTTTTTTTTTTACTGTCAGCTGCCCCCGCCCCCACGCCCCCTCTCTCTCTGTGTCTCTCTTTACTCTCTCACTCACACTCACACACACACACACACACACAACACACACACCAACCACACACACACACACACCACCACACACACACCTGTGTGGAAATAAAATAATAAAAAAGAACCAAAAAAAAAAGTTAAAAAAAGAAAGTTATATTGAGTATGAAAACTCTGTTCATTACATTTTACTTCATAATTGCAACCGCATGTGTTGTATCATTGTTGCAAAACGTTCGGTATATAGTTTGTTTGTTACCATGACAACACCATTGATCTGAGCTTGATGCTGTCATGTATATATTTTCAACAGCAATAAAATAACAATTTTTGATCAACTCTATCAATTGCATGCTAAATAACATACCGGTTAAAGCCCCGCAATCATTCAGAAACCCGACCCACTTCCGGGTTAAATCTGAACCACTTCCGGTTTAGGCCCCCCCATCCGAGTACACGATTAATCATATTGGGTATCACAGGATACAGATAATGCTGTACTCGCTCATCCCTAATTAAGAAGCATTGTGGTTTTCCCGGTGTGATGAATGTAAACTACACTATATACGTACAGTATATAGGCCACGTTATTGGTCCAGGGATGTGAGACTAATTGAGGTTATGAAACCGTAAGCTATAAAAAAAACATTAGGCCTACATATTAAGGAGTAACACAACTGTCCTTTATTAGAGA
>NC_045745.1:8205364-8205509 GCF_008692095.1 Etheostoma spectabile | reverse complement strand
AGAAAATGAAATCATGAATGTATTGTTCTCTGACCAGTCTGCCATTAATATCATCTGGTAATATTGCTACATTAATATCGTCACACTTAATCTTCGGAGCGCATCCTATATAAACCTGAAGCTGAGACCACGGACACTGCGCTGC
>NC_045745.1:8205239-8205354 GCF_008692095.1 Etheostoma spectabile | reverse complement strand
TTTTACAGAGAGAGTGGACACTGACGCGACTCGCAGGCAGCGGCCACCGGCCACCAGCCATCGGGCAGCAGCCGCACGCCAGGCATCAGTGTGCCAGTGCAACCATTTCTAACCA
>NC_045745.1:8205033-8205229 GCF_008692095.1 Etheostoma spectabile | reverse complement strand
TGTAGTAGGGTTTAAATCAAACTCATGACAACAATAGTGACAAGTAGGCTAATGCATGTTAATAAAAATAAAGCAGGACACATTCAGAAGACAATGGAATAACTGTTAGACACGTTTATTTTGGATCAGAGCGGCAGCTGATTGAACACATAAGACTCCAGGATTAATTTTAGCCTGGCTGTTAGCCTGCTCTGGA
>NC_045745.1:8204727-8205023 GCF_008692095.1 Etheostoma spectabile | reverse complement strand
CGCAAAGAATAAATCTCCATGGTTACTTGGCTGGGTTTAATTCTACATGGTTTCGTGCAACCGAGTCAAAGCTAAATCCATCCAGGATAACTTGAATATCCCGGCTTAATCCCTTATCCTGGTTTCGTCCAACAGGCCCCTGCTTCACTGCCCACCCAGGCTTTTAATTTGTTTGTCTCCCTCCATATTCTCCATTCCTCAATCCTATTGAGGAATTTCTTTTCTGCCTGGAGATGGAAAGTGTATGACCGAAATCCACAAATGCCTCTTCTCCAAGCTATGGAGGACGCATGTGG
>NC_045745.1:8204375-8204717 GCF_008692095.1 Etheostoma spectabile | reverse complement strand
GCTGATGCTTTTCATGGCTGGAATCGCCATGCTAGGTGATATTTCCCCCGCTGCTTGGCCCGGGAAAACATTGCTTGTGATGTGGATGAGGTGCTATCGCCAGACCGCAACAGAAGAGAGGATGCAGCGTAGTAGTTTTTTTTTTGACTGTAACTGTGTACAGTAAATTCTTCTGTTTTGTATGTAGTGTATGTGCAACTTTGTGTTGTTGGGAATGGGATGTACACTGTACATTGTTTTTGTGGGACAAATAAAATGTATCTGTTACTGTGTATTTTTGAGTTTAAAAACAATATTCTCAAATATTTTAAAACACACTTATGTATGTACTGTCTGTAGTAA
>NC_045745.1:8203981-8204365 GCF_008692095.1 Etheostoma spectabile | reverse complement strand
ACTGAACAAAAAAAAGGCCTAAGTCATAATAAATGGAGAAGTGTTTTCCATTCATCACATCAATGTTCAACTGGTTCTTATGAATGTCTATTCATATGATGGTATATGTGTGTCATTTGAAAACAAAATACCATTGTTTTGAATGTAAAGTTTCATTTTGCAGGAGAATTGCAGTGAAGTGTTTTATGATTTGTGTGTAGAGTTCTGAGAATATGAGGAATTCATTCAGAAAATGTGTGTGAGGAAGGGGCGCGGTTATGGTGCTGATCTAGGCACACGTATTTCTGGGTGATGCCAGAGCATGTTTGCACCCAGAAGATGGACCAGCATGATTTGCTACACATGTTCCCTAGTCATCAGCCTGCCTCTGGGCCAGACCTACAG
>NC_045745.1:8203613-8203971 GCF_008692095.1 Etheostoma spectabile | reverse complement strand
ACTTTAAAAATAACAGGGAGCTTGGAGTAGGTTCTGCTTAACAGTTTGGAGAGGGCTGAATTTGGTCAGAAGAAACCATGTGTAAGTTGCCACATTTGATTTACATTTAGAATGTGTTATGAACATTTGGATGCCATGGTCCTCGTCTGTTTCTTTGGTCAGAAGTCTCAGAAGGACGATTCGCCTTAGATGTGAGATAACGTTAGACTGTAGTTTGTTCAAGGCACGTTCAGTCTTCTAACGAACAGTAGACAAGCTGAGCCACTACCGCTGTAGCTGAGCCGAGGATGTGGCAAGCAGAGAGTGGTTGCTATGGAGCAGAGTTGATTAGTGGATGGGTTCCAGGTGTGCAGCTGGG
>NC_045745.1:8200985-8203603 GCF_008692095.1 Etheostoma spectabile | reverse complement strand
TGAATCAGCTTGGCAGCAATCAGGAACCAGGAGAGTGAGAGAGGCTCTGTATTGTGTATCTCACTTTTAGTAAGTGAGGGCTCTTCTCCTGACTTCAATAAAATGGCATCTGTGAATACAAACCTCATTACATTAACTCTGAGTGAAAGTACTGGGTCTGAGGGCCCTTTGTGGGTTGGCCCAGGCTTCCCTTCTGTTGTTGTTGTTTTTGACCAGACCTCCAGACTCCCAGTTATGGTAACATCTTTGGAATTTATGTGAATAAAATGACTTTACTTACTAACTAACCCTTTGGTATGGAGGTCTTCAATATGTCAATGGTTAAAGCTGAGTTAGTTTTTGTTGTGGCTGTAACAGCAGACTTTAATCTTTATTTTCCTGTCACAGTATGGATACCAATCAAAGAGCCATGTCTTACCTCCTCCAGCTAGTCTTGGCCCTCCTCTCCAGTTAATGTTGAATTGATGACAAAATAGACCACTAAGAGTCTCACTGTATATGCCTCTACTAACTGTAATTCAATCAGAAGAGACTAGTTTGCACATACTGTACAGCATGATAAAATGCATGATTATTTAGATAACAGCTGATTTGATTTAGGAGAGAGCCTTGATTAAAAAGTTACGTCTTCCTGAAATAATTTATGCAGAGCTAAATTTCAATCAGGAGAGACATGTTTGCAGATATGCAAAAAGGTTTATGGTACAGCATAATAAAATGTACAAAGTTTGGGAGACTAGACACCATCTTTATACTAGCAGTCCATAAATAAGGTTAGAGAACCATCATAACCCCCCCGATGGACTCTAGAATCAGTGGTGGTGACGAAGGAGCCCAAAGGAGGCTCCGGACCAGTCAGCTGGAGTAGATGACTGGAGGTGGAAGTTGCACGCTGGGCCTGAAACATCGTTGACGCTGAACTCCTCAAATTAACTCCAGAACTTTTAAAACAAATTAAGTAATAAGATTCAAGTAGTTCCTAAGTATCCTTATTACTAAGAACTACTGATGTAAATAAAAATCAGTTCAGCAAGTCAAAGAAGAATCATTGAATGCCGAGGAAAAAAGCACCGCAGGTTACCTCACCTGTTCCAGCTGGGAGCGAATCAGCTGAAAGCGAAATGGAATGCGACGCTGTGCAGGTGAATAAAGCTGAATTAGCTTCCTTGATCCGCGCAATAATAAAGGAAGAAATAAACGAGGCAATGAATAAACTACAACCTCAGTTTGATGCACTACAACTTGGACTGAAGGATTGTAAAGATAAATTGGCAGATGTGGAGTCGGGCCTGTCCGGCATGCAAGAAAGAATGAATGAAATGGAGCGCGTGTGTAAAGCTCTCCAGGAAGAAAACAAAGAACTGAGAGACAAATCTGAAAACCTGTAGAGTCACAGCCGAAGATTTAACCTCCGAGTGTTTGGCCTCGACAAAGATTTGGAAAAAGGAAGACCCATCGAATTCATGGAGTCCTTCTTCAATGAGGTATTTAAAGATAAAAATCTGCCTCATAAACCTGAAGTGGAAATTGCGCACAGAGTCGGGCCGGCCACCAAACATGGCCCAAGACCGATGATCGTCAGGATGCAGAGGTACGCGGCCCAAAGAAGCGATATTACAAATAGCAATACAAGAAAAAGTTCTACATTTTATAGGGATGAATGTTAAAATCTTTCCGGATTTAACAGCGGGAGTGTCCAAGAGGAGAGCGCAGTTCAAAGATCGGAGAATGAAACTATATCTGGCAGGAATAAAACACGGACTGATTCATCATGCGACACTGATCATAACATTTAAGGGAGAGACAAAATACTTCCAAGACAATAAATCAGGAGTGTCATGTGCCGTGTTGTGCTGTGTGATTCTCTGCAGGTGTGTGTGTGAGTCTCTGCAGGTGTGTGTGTGATTCTCTGCAGGTGTGTGCTGCTGAGGATGGTGCAGCTGAGGCTGATCAGCTGATCAGTGTCCCAAAGGCAGCAGGCTGTGTGCAGAGAGAGAGGCTTCAGTGGAAGCCCATATAGAGGGAGCTGTGTGGACCTGCTTGATCTGTTTCTGATCTATCCTTGCAATACCTGTGCCTGTTGCCGTCTTCTTTTGAAGTAGTCTTTAGTTGCCTGTGTGCGGTCACAATAAATTTGCTTATTACAGTTTTTTTCTCTGGGTTTTTAATGTATTATGCTGTTTGCGTCCCCCACCCTAGCCAACTTTTGGTCGTGACAGATTTGGGGGCTCATCCAGGATCTTTTGAACAGTTTTCATTGTCTGAGGCGGTAAGTTATTCTGTTTGATATTCATCCACATTCCACACGAAAGGAACCACAGGACTACAAAACCTGGTCAGAGGAGCAACCACTACCGAGAAGTTCTAGCAGAAACAGCGATAGTAACCTGTCATGCCTAAGAAACGCCTTAGTTCACGTCTAGTGCTGGGCACTGGTAGAGAGACAACCGCAGCTACCTTAGCATCCACAGGCCGAACCTGCCCCTGGCCAACCTGCTTACCAAGGTAAGTGACAGTGGCCTTACCAAACTCACACTTGGCCAAGTTAAGGGTAAGGGAGGCGTCCGCCAACCGTTGGCGGACAGTCTCTAGACTGGACATGTGACTACCCCACTCAC
>NC_045745.1:8200694-8200975 GCF_008692095.1 Etheostoma spectabile | reverse complement strand
CACCACATCATCCAGATACACACTGCAGTTGGGTACATCCCCTAACACACGCTGCATCAGGTGCTGAAAAGTGGCAGGTGCGTTCTTCATGCCAAATGGCATCACAGTGTACTGCATAAAAGCATCCGGAGTGACAAAAGCAGAGATATCAGAAGCCAGCTGTGTCAAAGGAACCTGCCAGTATCCTTTGAGAAGATCAAGCTTTGAAATACATACAGCGGGTCCAACCCTGTCAACACAATCATCCATACGGGGCAAAGGAAAGGAATCTGACACGGTAA
>NC_045745.1:8200340-8200680 GCF_008692095.1 Etheostoma spectabile | reverse complement strand
TTACGAAAGTCCGTACAGAAGCGAGGACTGCCGTCGGGTTTAGGCGCCAACAAGCAGGGCGAACTCCAAGGACTATAGCTGGGCTTGGCAAGACCATTCTCTACCAAGTAGCTGACCTCTTTCCTCATGTCCTCCCTTTTAGCAAGCGGACAGAGGTATGCATGCTGTTTAATGGGAGCAGCATTACCCACTTTAATGTCGTGCTCCAGCACACCTGTGCGTGAGGGTACATCCTTTAATATACTAGCATACCTGCCAAGCAGGCCGATCACATCCTGTTTGTGAGGCACGGGGAGGTAGGACAGCTGCTGGTCAAGTTTGGACAAGAACTCAGAGTTAG
>NC_045745.1:8200182-8200330 GCF_008692095.1 Etheostoma spectabile | reverse complement strand
ACCACACAGATGACTTTCACAGGGTGTCATCAAGTCTGCCTCCAACCCCGGTTGAGTACCACCAACAAAAGAAGAAACCCCTACCACAGCAACGTCTCGCGTCGTCTCTGGCCCTCTCCGGTCAGCCCCTCTGGGATGAAAAGATTTC
>NC_045745.1:8199804-8200172 GCF_008692095.1 Etheostoma spectabile | reverse complement strand
TATGACATAAGCGGGTCTTCCGTCTACGGTCAGGCGTACAGATAACATAGTCGGTATTGGAAACTTTACCTTCCACCACATACGGACCTGAGAACCGGGCGGCAAGACCAACACCTTGTCCCTAGCGGCAAACTGTCTCTCGACTGCCTTCTTGTCGAAACATCTCTTCATGTTACCCTGGGATGACGAGAATGACTCCATGGCCAAACGTGTAGCATGGCGCAGACGTTCTCGACAACAAGATACAAAATTCAACACGTTCTTTCCACCAGAGTTATCACCCACTAATTTCTCCTTCAACATCACGGACAGCAAAGAGAACAAAAGGCACGCCCTCATCCCAGTCATTCCCAGTCTCATAACAGTAC
>NC_045745.1:8199584-8199794 GCF_008692095.1 Etheostoma spectabile | reverse complement strand
TGGATTTCAAAGTCTGGTGCCAGCGCTCAAGTGCAACCTGCAACTCAGGATGATAAGCACTGGATACCAAGGGACTGGAGAGTCTCCTTGAAAATCCTGGACAAGAAATTCGTTCCCTGGTCAGACTGTATGGTCTTTGGTAGACCGTAAGTTGTAAAGAACTTAATCTATGCTTTAGTGACTGCTTTAGCGGTTATCTTGCGCAAAGGA
>NC_045745.1:8199357-8199574 GCF_008692095.1 Etheostoma spectabile | reverse complement strand
CAGGGAAACGGGTAGAGATACACATCATGGTAAGCAAATATTGATTTCCGGACTTAGCTTTGGGCAATGGGCCTACGCAGTCAACTAAAACATGCTCAAAAGGTTCACCAATAGCCGGAATAGGCCGCAGCGGCGCGGGGGGCACAGGCTGATTAGGCTTACCTACCATCTGGCAAGTACTGCAGGTTTGACAGAAGCGCACTACGTCTGCCTTCAT
>NC_045745.1:8199216-8199347 GCF_008692095.1 Etheostoma spectabile | reverse complement strand
AAAAGAACTGCCTAAGGACACGATCATAGGTTTTACTGATGCCCAAGTGACCTGACCATAGGTGCTCGTGAGCCAGCGCTAAAACATGCTGCCGACAGTCAACAGGGATTACTACCTGAAAAACCACCCCC
>NC_045745.1:8198983-8199206 GCF_008692095.1 Etheostoma spectabile | reverse complement strand
CCTCCTCAGAATCGGTCGCCACCCACCCTTTCCGTGAGAACCACCTCCGCATCAACACACCATTTTCCACAAATAAAGGCAGTTGACCATTACACTCAGTCATGTTGACCACTGACTTCCAACACTTATCCAGCGAGGGATCATTTCTCTGAGCTTTAACGAGAGCCTCCCGAGTAAGCGGTAAGGGGGCAGTGGCATTAGCCTTTTCACCAGGCTCACCTGA
>NC_045745.1:8198622-8198973 GCF_008692095.1 Etheostoma spectabile | reverse complement strand
ACCGAACCACCAGAGGTCACACCTTCCCCCGAAAGTACAGAAGCAAACAAGGAGTCTCTCATTGACCTCTTGAGTCTGCTTATGAGCCTGGGCTCTAGTAGTAACACTAGCCACAAACACATGAGGATGTTCTCGAGCTAGCTCATCGCTTTCTGACACAGGAATTGGAGTGCACACCACCCCAGGAACAGGATAAACTTTCCCCCCTGCAATATCATTCCCCATGATAAAGTCAACGCCTTCGATAGGGAATCCTGACCGGGCGCCTACTGTAAAAAAACCTGTCACTAGGTCTGACTGTACATGAACCTGATACAGCGACGCTGGCACAAAACCCATTTCAATGCCCCT
>NC_045745.1:8198047-8198612 GCF_008692095.1 Etheostoma spectabile | reverse complement strand
CACACGCTTAAGCTAGGTCCCAGCGGTAGAATATCAGACAGGATCAGTGACTGTGAACAAGCCGTGTCTCGCAGTATTTTCACTGGATGCTGATCCTCAGATTTCCCTGAATGAGACACAAAACCATTAAAGATAAAAGGTTTAAAACAGTCATTAGGCATCACAGGAGCCGCAGAATCCAAGGATTGGACTCTGGGAGAGGTTTTAATCAATCCCACACCCTTCGGCTGTTTTTGATACGACCCTTGCTGCTTCCGCTTCCAAGCGTCGCAGTTAGCAATCAAATGACCGGACTTGCGACAGAAGAAGCATAGTTGTCAGACCTTGACCAAAGAGCCTGTCTATACACTGGAAGATCTGCACCATGGGTACTCATGAAAACACGTTTGCTAAAAAACCTATGAGTAAGTGTAAACTCATCAGCTAGAATAGCAGTAGCAGCTTGCTGTAGGGTGGACACTTTCTGCTCATTTAAATACACAGTAGTACGCTCAGGTACGCAGTTTTTAAACTCTTCTAACAACATTAACTCACGCAAAGCAGACAGATCGGCAACCTTACACGC
>NC_045745.1:8197923-8198037 GCF_008692095.1 Etheostoma spectabile | reverse complement strand
CTGTCAAAAAGAATCCCTTTCTCTCTAGCAAAGTCCACATACGACTGGCTCTGGCTTTTCCTAAGACTGCGGAAGCGCTGTCTGTAGGCCTCAGGCACCAGCTCATATGCTTGC
>NC_045745.1:8197720-8197913 GCF_008692095.1 Etheostoma spectabile | reverse complement strand
TCTTTACTTTTTCATAAGCCAGCCCGTCCTCCACAGACACAGAGGAACAGGCCTCTTGAGCTTTACCCACTAACTTACACTGTAATAAGATAGCCCACACATCTTTAGGCCATTGTAGAGCTGCAGCAATACGCTCAAATGCACCAAAGTATGCTTCCACCTCAGACTCACGGAAAACAGGCACCAGCGAAAT
>NC_045745.1:8197265-8197710 GCF_008692095.1 Etheostoma spectabile | reverse complement strand
ACGTCAAAACTGACAGAACTGCGAGAATGTGCGCCAGCAGTGGATACGTTACAGGCAACATCCAACCCAGCCTGTATCTCCATCTGACGCATCTTTAAGGCAGTCTCCGCCTCCAATTTCTTCAACTCCAACTCTCTATGGAGCTGAAAATCCCTCTCTTTCTCCTCCCTCTCTACCTGAAGACGCATTAATCGCACCCTCAACCTGGCATCCTGCTTAGAACCCGGAGATGAGTCCACCGACATTGGTTTGAACCTTGGTAAAGTGACATGCTGTCGGTCGGCCCCCTCATGTTGAACAACAGGAGTGACAGTAACGGGCAGAACTGTCTCATCAGGTGCACTCACCGGTAGATCAGGGCTGCACACAGGTGCAGACACAGAGAAAAAACCCTGACTAACAAGACCATCTAACACAAGAGCTTTCAGCTCAGCCTTACGGAGAG
>NC_045745.1:8196955-8197255 GCF_008692095.1 Etheostoma spectabile | reverse complement strand
AGAAATACCATAATGTACAGCAATCTCATGCGTATCCTTTGTACACCTGTCGAATGCAGTTAAAGTAGGGCCTGTCACAAACGCACCAAACTGAAAAGCGGCCATTGTGTGCTACTAGCACAATCACGCTGAACACGGCAAGATTAATGTTTGATATTAATAATCTGCCCACACAATAAGTCTCCAACCTTGCACGCACGGAACCAAATCTTCCCCAGAACCTGCCTAGTCAATTCTAAACCCTAAATATCTTCTGAAGCCGTGCTAGGCTCGAGGCAACTTACAGGCAACACATCAGCG
>NC_045745.1:8195741-8196833 GCF_008692095.1 Etheostoma spectabile | reverse complement strand
GGACAACACCCTATCTAGACTGAGGAAGCAGGTTCACAATCACACACCAGCAAAGCCACGGAGACAGCCCTGTGTGCTGTCTCCGTGGCTTTGCAGGTGTGTGCTGCTGATGATGGTGCAGCTGAGGCTGATCAGCTGATCAGTGTCCCACACCTTAAAAGAAGGCCAGCATGGCTGTGTCGAAGAGCGGCTCAGTGGAACCACTCATAGAGGAGCTGCTGTGTGACCTGCTCTGATCCGTGTTCTGATCTAATCCTTGCAATACCTGTGCCTGTTGCCGTCTTCCTTTTGAAGATAGTCTTTAGTTGCCCTTTGTTGTGCGGTCACAATAAATTTGCCTTATTTAACAGTTTGTTTTCTGTCCTGGGTTTTTAATGTATTATGCTGTTTGCGTCCCCCACCCTAGCCAACTTTGGGTCGTACCAAGGAGAAATCTACTACAACCAAGTGATTCGGCCGACATTGCCCGGCAATTAGGTATTTGATGGGACTGGCACCAGAAAGAAGTGCATCAGATGCAGGTATGAGGAACTGAACTAAGTTAAGAACTAGCCTGATATAAAGCTTTGAGTTGGGAATTGGAATATGGACATTAATAGGAGACTATAATATATAAATAATATACAATAACGGATTCCACAGCCTTGTATATTATGTTGATTTATTAATTGATTTGCTAGAAAGACGGTAGATATTTGCCTTAGTTGTTAACATAAGTGCCAGATAAAGATTCAAATATAATTAGAGTTGGAATCTGAGATTTACAGAGTTATATCAAGGAAATTGAATTCAAAGGAGTTCAGCTTACTTATTTACTATTGCAACTTTGACAATTAGAGTGGCAATAAATTTTTTTCTGCTTGAATTTATGTGTATGAATGCATATGTGGTTTAATTTAGTTATTTTTTGTAAATTTTGTTACTCCGACATAGAATATAACAGTATGAATCCAAAGAAAGATATTGATTTTTGGTATGTTACATAAACTACCAAAGAAAGGTCTTAAAATTGCCCATATTAACATATGCAGTTTCAGGAATAAATTGAGTGATTTAACAGAAATACTGCAACCAAACAACTTGCACATATTG
>NC_045745.1:8194076-8195731 GCF_008692095.1 Etheostoma spectabile | reverse complement strand
AAACCCATTTAGACTCTACATTTGATGATGCAACTTTGATGATTGATGGACACAACATGTTTAGGAATGATAGGAATTCATATGGAGGAGGAGTTGCCATTTATATTCAACATCATATACCTGTCAAAGTGATGCAAGACTTGATGTATTCTAGTAGAAAATCATGTATCACCATTAAGTAAGTCTCAAGATCATAGTACTAACATGATTAGCATATACATATTTTGTCCAAACACTCAAGATATAGGCATTGGAGGCTATCAACGACCAATGAGAATCGGCTTAAGATGTTCAGGGTAGCTTTTGTTTACATAATACTTCAATACTAGAATACATCAAGTCTGTGCACACTTGACAGGTATCTGATGTTGAATAAAATGGCAAACTCCTTCCCCATATGAATTACTATCATCCTAAACATGTTGTGTCATCAATCATCAAGTTGCATCACCAAAGTAGAGTCTATGGGTTTTCAGACACTGCCAATATGTGCAAGTTGTTTGGTTTGCAGTATTCTGTAAATCACTCAATTATTTCTGAGAAACGGATATGTTAATATTGGCAATGTTGAAGGACCTTTCTTTGGTAGGTTAGTAACATACCAAAAATCACTATCTTTCTGTGGATCATACTGGTTAGTCTATGTCGGCGGTAAACAAAATTACAAAAAAATAACAAATTAAACCAATTGATTATACATAATTCAAGCAGAAAAAAATTTATTGCCATCTAATTGTCAAAGTTGCAATAAGTTAAATAAGTTAAGCTGAACTCTTGAATTCAATTTCCTTGATATAACTAGTAAATCTCAGATCCAACTCTAATCTATTTGAATCTTTATCTGGCACTTATGTTAACAACTAAGCAAATATTACAGTCTTTCTAGCCAAATCAATTAAAATAAATTATATTACAAGGCTGTGGATACGTATTTGTATATTATTTATATAGTATTAGCTCCTATAATGGTCAATTCCATTACCCATCTCCTAAGCTTTTATCAGGCTTAGTTCTTAACTTAGTTCAGTGTCACTACCTGAATCTGATGCACTTCTTTCTGGGCCAGTCCGATCAAATACCTAAATGCCGGGCAAAGGTCGGGAACGAATCCTGGTATGTAGGAGTTTCTCCTTGGTACGACCACAATTTGGCTAGGGTGGGGGACGCAAACACTAATACATTAAAAACCCAGGACAGAAAACAAACGGTGAAATATAACGGCAAATTATTGTGACAGCAAACAAAGGCAACATAAAAACTATCTTCAAAAGGAAGCGGCAACAGCACAGGTATTGCAAGGATTAGATCAGAAACGGATCAGAGCAGGTAACACAGCAGCTACCTCTATGAGGGTTCCATCGGAAGCTCGCTCTCTGCACACAAGCAATGCTGGCCTTCTTTTAAGGTGTGGGACACTGATCAGCGATCAGCCTCAGCTGCACCATCATCAGCAGCATCAACTGCAAAGCCACGGAGGACAGCACACAGGGTGTCTCCGGCTGCTGTGTGTGAATTGTGAACCGCTTCATCAGTCTAAGTACGGGTGGTGTCCAGCTGGGCCTCACAGCCCTTTCCTTCGGACAATCGAGTATTGTTTGCCTTTGTTGTTTTCAGAGTCAAATCCTAGGCGGAGGACTGCGTTCTCCAAAGGGAGC
>NC_045745.1:8193841-8194051 GCF_008692095.1 Etheostoma spectabile | reverse complement strand
TCAACATAGATTGGAATTCCTCTGACTGCCCTAGGAAAATTAAATTAATGAGCACAGCGATGGAATGTGGATTATCACAGATTATTAATAAACCGACTAGAATATGTAGAAAAAGGGATGGTACTCAATCATCTTCCTGTATTGACCACATGTTCATAAATAGACCAGCATTTTGCTCTAATTGCTTATCTGTGCCAGTTGGTTGCAGTG
>NC_045745.1:8193604-8193831 GCF_008692095.1 Etheostoma spectabile | reverse complement strand
TATTGCAATTGTAAGGAAAACAAAAGTTCCTAAATCGGGTACAAAAGTAATAATGAAAAGGTCATTTAGAAGATTTAATCAATTGCAATATGAAGAGGATGTCAGAAATGCCAACTGGTCGGAGGTATTTCTACAAAAGGATCCAGAGGAAGCATTTCAGCTTTTTGATCAAATTTGAATGACAATTGTTGAAAATCATGCTCCAATTAAAAGGTTTACTGTTAGAA
>NC_045745.1:8193487-8193594 GCF_008692095.1 Etheostoma spectabile | reverse complement strand
CCCCGTGGTTGGATGAAGAATTAAAAGATCTAATGAAAGAGATCTAGCGAAACAAGCAGCAATTATATCTACGTTCAAATCGGACTGGCAAATATATTGTAAACTTA
>NC_045745.1:8193376-8193477 GCF_008692095.1 Etheostoma spectabile | reverse complement strand
GTGTAACTAACTTAAATAGGAAGAAGAAGAAATTGAACTATAACAAGAAAATTACAGAAATAAAACAATAGTAAACAGTTATGGAATACATTGAATAATAT
>NC_045745.1:8191965-8193366 GCF_008692095.1 Etheostoma spectabile | reverse complement strand
AATAATAAATCAACTCCAGCTTATTTAGAAAATTAAGGTGATTTTCTTACTAAACCAAGTGATATAGCAAATTGTCTAAAAAAATAATCCCAACAAAACCCAAACCATGACAGTGAGCACATGGTCTAATTTAAGTCTGTACTTATACATTTAACATTAGCCTGTCAAGAATGACAGTAACACTAACGATAAAAGGTGCCCTCACTAGCATACTGTTAGCTAACTCTAGCAAGTAGCAACATTAGCTAACCTTAGCATTACCACTGACTGACTAGCTATTCATGTAGCTTGTTTTTTTAAAACCTCTGCTCAGTGAAAATAATGCATCTAACAAGGACCAGCTTTACTTCTGACAGACATTTGACAAGATTTACTTGCCTGTACCTTGCGGAGAGCTCTCCAAATATCGAGGTGCATTAGGATAAATGAACTACCGAGTGGTTTGACTTTGACATGGACTTATTCCTGTTGCTCGATGTTTCTGGCAGAAACACCTCAGCTTAGTCAAAATTGTGCCACTATAGACAACAAGCAAGTGAACATAATCTAAACAGTTTAATAAAGTAATTGATTCATTTATGATTTGCAAAAAATGACAACAGATTAACAACAAAAGGAGCTTTCAACTAAACTTAACTATTCTGCAAGTGAACATAATAGAAAAAAATTGAACAATTTAAAAATGTATTATTTGCCTAAAATAACATCACTACGATGGTCAGCAACAGATGAACATAACTCAATTTAACCGGCCCCCCAGCAAAAACCCTCCTAAAATAAAAACCATCCCCTAACTTCTTATGTCCTTTAAAACCGTAACAACCTCCTTCATCCCTGTAAGTTCAATTTTTTTTCCAAGAAAACTGTCATTGCTGCATTTTGGGCAGTGCAGCGAGTTGGTTGTCCATTGCTCCACGCAGACCTGGCGCCCAACAAGGCAATAATTGCTTCTACAGTATATTAATGTGTATTGTCTGCTTTGTAGCAGAAGGGAGTTACAAACTCAATTTATACTTCATACTATATAACCTGTTATGTTGTGACAAAATAAATCTACCCACCTACCTTTTATAGAAGAATAAAATGAATGTTTTGGAAAGGCCTAGTCAAAAGTTCTGACCTTAAAATGATTGAAATGTTGTAGAGGGATGAGGAAGCCAGCAGCTCATGTATGGAAACCCACCAACATCCAAGAGTTGAAGCTTTTCTGTCCAGAACGGGCAAAGATTCATCCACAATCAATCAGTCAATAAGCAGGACTGTTACTGGAAACGTTTTGTTGCAGTCATTGCTGATTGTTTTTTATGATATAATTATGTTTTTGGAAATTCTTTTGAGGATATTTTAATCTAGGACATAGATGTTGTAATCTAGGACATAGATTGTACATGCAATGCCTTT
>NC_045745.1:8191595-8191955 GCF_008692095.1 Etheostoma spectabile | reverse complement strand
TGTGCTATATATGTTGAATAAATGTTAAGCGTGCATGGATTCTCTTCACTTGCATGACCCAATGGGAGTGTTGGATGTTATACACACCGGAATATGTATAGCAAAGATTCACACAGTACAGTGCCTTGCGAAAGTATTCGTCCCCCTTGAACTTTTCAACCTTTTGACACATTTCAGGCTTCAAACACTAATATATAAAATTGATTTTTTGTGAACGAATCACCAAGAAGTGGAACACCATTGTTGAAGTGGAACAAAATATATTTTAAACTTTTTTAGCAAATAAAAAACTGAAAAGTGGTGCATGCAAAATTATTCTTCCCCCTTGCGTTAATACTTTCTAGAGCCACCTTTTGCTGC
>NC_045745.1:8180608-8191585 GCF_008692095.1 Etheostoma spectabile | reverse complement strand
GCAAGTCGCTTGGGGTATGTCTATCAGTTTTGCACATCAAAAGACTGAAATTCTTGCCCATTCTTCCTTGCAAAACAGCTCGAGCTCAGTGAAGTTGGATGGAGAGCGTTTGTGAACAGCTGTTTTCAGTTCTTTCCACAGATTCCGATGGTTCAGGTCTGGACTTTGACGGCCATTCTAAAACTGGATAGTTTATTTTGTGAACCGATACTGTAGATTTTGCTGTATGTTGGGATTCATATTCTTGTTGGAAGAAAATCTCCGACCCAGTTCAGGTCTTTTGCAGACTCCAACAGGTTTCTCCAGAATGTCCGTATTTGGCTGCATCCAATTTCCCTCCAATTTCTAACCTCTTCCACGGTCCTGCTGAGATAAAAGCAGGCCAATCCATAGATGCTGGCCACCACATGTTTGGACAGTGGGGATGGTGTGTTGAGGGTGATGAGCTGTGTTGCTTTTACGCCAAACAAATCGTTTTGCATTGTGGCCAAAACATTCGATTTTGGTTTCATCTGACCAGAGCACCTTCTTCCACATATTTGGTTGTGTTCCCCAGGTGGCTTGGGCAAACTTTAGACAAGACTTTTATGGATATCTTTGAGAAATGGCTTTCTCTCTCTTCCATGAAGGACAGATTTGTGCAGTTGTACGACTTATTGTTGTCTAGGACAGACTCCCCACTCAGCGTAGTTCTCGCAGTTCCCAGAGTGTCATGGGCCTCTTGGCTGATCCTCTGATCAGTTTCTCCTGTCTGAGGCTGAAAGTTTACAGGGGAGGGCCAGGTCTGGTAGATTTGCAGTGGTCTGATACTCTTCCATTCAAAATGATCGTGCACAGTGCTCCTTGGGATGTTTAAGCTGGGAAATCTTTTGTATCCAAATCCGGCTTTAAACTTCTCACAACAGTAGTATCGGCCTGCCGGTGTGTTTCCTTGGTCTTCATGAGCTCTCTGCGCTTTCAACAGAACCTGAGACTATCACAAGAGCTAGGTGCATTTATACAGAAACTTGATCCACACAGGTGGATTCTATTTATCACCATCAGTCATTAGGTCAACATTGGACATCAGAGATCCTCGCTGAACTTCTGGAGTGAGTTTGCTGCACTGAAAGTAAAGGGGACGTAATATGACAGCACCACTTTATTGACACCGCCACCCACCCACCCTCTCCCCGACCAACGTTTTTAAGGTTAGCTTAAGAAACCAAGTTTTTTACATACATATGCCATACGATTTCGGTGACACGTGATTTTTGATTTTTTTTCATTGTGTCCCACTTGTGTGTGAGTCGTCACAAAGACTAAACCCTGTCATCTCTTTATGGGTTTTGAAGCACCTCTGAAAATTGTCCACCCCACACGGTTGAAAAGTTCAAGGGGGTCCTTACCCCCCCACCGAGCATGCACTCCCATCGGCCAAGGGCGTTGTAATCTGGTGTTACGTCACGACTGTGTTGGTGTGTCGTCTTGCCCCCAAGTAAGGAAACGTGGTGTGTGCTGGTGAGTGGCCTCATGTAATGTACTGCGATAACCCATATATACTTAGATAAAAAAGAGCCCCCCCCCCCCCCCCCCCCCCCCCCCCCACCCCCCCCCCCCCCCCCCCCCTTTGCCTTTTGCATTTCCCTTTTTTGTCGCAGCCCGCGCCCGTCATAAGGTGTCCGCTCCAGGGAGCGAAGAAAAAAAGAGAAGGAAAAAGGGCGATGGAGAGACGAACGCGAGAGGGGTCAGTAATTGATTAATATTAACAGTCTATGGTCTACGCCCAAGCTCTATCACTTTTTATCACTTTTCTTACGAACTATAATGACTTTTTATCACGTTTTTTCGACATACTATGCTATATGTATTTCATGACTTTTTCAACCAAATACGATGTAACTTTTTTCAACATACTATACTATGACTTTGTTATCTGTTCTTTTGACATACTTTGACTTTTTATCACTTTTTTCAACATCCTGTATTATGAATTTTTCGACATCCTATACTATAACTTTTTTGACACACTATACTATGACTTTTTTGCCATACTATACTATGACTATATCATTACTCTTTAAACAAAATATATGATTTTTTGTCAACCTACTCAACTACTACTCAACTACTAGGCCTATATAATATAACTTTTGAAATACTATACTGTCACTTTATCACTTTTTCAACATACTATATAATATGACTTCTTTGAAATACCATAGTATCACTTTGTTACTTTTTTTTCGACATACGATTACTTTTCTACATACTAAACTATGATGTACAGTATTTCAACATGCTATACTCAAACAATGATAACATGAGCATTTCTCTGGGAGAAAGTGATAACAGAGAGAGAAACTTGATTGCAGTCACTTTGATTGACACGTAGCTTTAGCAGAATAGAGCACTCTGGTTGACAAGAACTGGATTTGAACCCGCGCACACAGAGAAGCAGTCCACCACGTTAACCACTCGACCAAGTTGTCTGCCGAAGTGGTGTTAAAGTAGAAGTCCTATGACTTTTTTAACAAACCACTGTAGGATGTTTTTCAAAATTCTATACTAGCCTTTTTTGACATAGTCTACTATAATATGACTTTTTTCAGCACACTATACTTTACTCATTTTTGCTACTATACCATGACTTTTTTTATTACTCTTTTTGACATGGTATACTTGACTTTTTTCAACATACCATAATATGACTTTTTTCAATATATTTCAACATACTATACTAAAACAACAACATGAGCATTTCCCTGGGAGAAAGTGACAACAGTAATGCAAAGACAGCAAATTGGAATGCGTTCAATTAGATTGTTGACATGTAGCCTTAACAAGATATAGCACTGTGGTTCACAAGTATGGGATTCAAACCCATACACACAGAGAACATAAGAGGAGCAGGGCATCACCTAAACCACTCGACCAACTAGTCTACCTAAACTAAATAGTGTCACAGTAAAGGTCCTGTGACCTTTTTCAACAAACCATAGTAGGATTTTTTTCAACATAGCATTTTATCACTTTTTTCGACATACCTTTGACCTTTTTCAACACACTATACTTTGACTTTTTGACATACTATACAATGACTTTTTTATGATTTGTTTTTAACCACTCGACCAACTCGTCTGCCTAAATAGTGTTAAGGTAAAGGTCCTATGACTTTTTTCAATAAATCTTTGTAGGATTTTTTTTAAATACTATACAATAATACAGTTTTGTTGACATAGCCTACTATACTGTGACTTTTTAATCATTTGTTATCATATTATACAATTACTTTTTTGACATATTACACTATAACTATTTTTGACATGTTATGCAATAACTTTTTTATCACTTTTTTTGACATATTATACAACTACACTCACCGGCCACTTTATTAGGTACCCCATGCTAGTAACGGTGGGCACCCTTTTGCCTTAGAACTGCCTCAATTCTGGTGGCATAGATTCAACAAGGTGCTGAAGCATTCCTAGGGAGTTTGGTCCATATTGACATGATTGCATACACAGTTGCCGCAGATTTGTCGGCTGCAACACCAGATGCGAATCTCCCGTTCCACCACATCCCAAAGATGCTTATTGGATGAGATCGGTGACTGTGGGGCCATTTGAGTACAGCAAACTCATTGTATGTTCAAGAAACCAGTCTGTGATGATTCCAGCTTTATGACATGGCGCATTATCCTGCTGAAAATAGCCATCAGAAGTTGGGTACAATATGGTCATAAAGGGATGGACATGGTCAGCAACATACTCAGGTAGGCGTGGCGTTGCAACGATACTCAATTGGTACCAAGGGGCCCAAAGAGTGCCAAAAAATATTCCCCACACCATGAACCAACCACCACCAGCCTGAACCGTTGATACAAGGCAGGATGGATCCATGCTTCATGTTGTAGACGCCAAATTCTGACCCTACCATCCGACTGTCGCAGCAGAAATCGAGACTCATCAGACCAGGCAACGTTTTTCCAATCTTCTTTGCCAATTTCGATGAGCTTGTGCAATTGTAGTCTCAGTTTCCTGTTCTTATGAAAGGAGTGGCACCCGATGGTGTCTTCTGCTGCTGTAGCCCATCTGCTTTAAAGTTGACGTACTGTGCGTTCAGAGATGCTCTTCTGCCACCTGTGGTAACGGGTGGTTATTTGAGTCACTGTTGCCCTTCTATCAGCTCGAACCAGTCTGGCCATTCTCCTCTGACCTCTGGCTAAACAAGGCATTTCGCCCACAGAACTGCCGCTCATGGATGTTTTTTCTTTTTCGGACCATTCTCTGTAAACCTAGAGATGGTTGTGCGTGAAAATCCCAGTAGATTTCTGAAATACTCAGACCAGCCCTTCTGGCACCAACAATCATGCCCGTTCAAAGTCACTCAAATCACCTTTTTTCCCCATAATGATGCTCGGTTTGAACTGCCGGAGATTCCTTGACACATGTCTACATGCTAAATGCACTGAGTTGCCACCATGTGATTGGTGGCTGCTTAGAAATTAAGTGTTAACGAGCAGTTGGACAGGTTGTACCTAATAAAGTGGCCGGTGAGTGTATACTAGACCTTTATATGTAATCAAAGTAGCTCCACCTTAATGTATATAGTCTCATATTATATAAGTATATATATATTATATATATATATATATATATATATATATATATATATATATATATATATATATATATATAATAGTCACAGGGGAAATTGTTCTTCAGTAAAATATCTAAATTATTGTATACAGATGTGTTGATTGACATCTCCCTCACTCTCCTGTTAGTTTTGTTGCATCTATTCAATTCAATTTTATTTATAGTATCAATTCATAACAAGCATTATCTCAAGACACTTTACAGATGGAGTAGGTCTAGACTACACTCCAGAATTTACAAGGACCCAACAATTCTAGTAGTTTCCTACAGAGCAAGCAACAGTGCGACAGTGGCATATGTTAGGGTGTCCCAACCTTGTGACATTATCATCCTTATCCGTTGTGTTTCCCAGAGGCATTATTTTTATAATATTATTAGCAGGTGGAAGTCAGTGCTACCCAGCTTTAACAGCTGTGCGAGCGTGCCAGACCTGTAAAAAGCTGCAGGAGCAACATCTCTCTCTACAGCCAGTGTCCCTGTTACTCTGGATGATAGATGCTTTTTCACTGAAGACATTTCGACATGTGGCAGTGGGAAAAGCACTGAGCAGTGGGAAAGTTCCATTTTTTCAGGGTCCTGGTATTCTGCATGCTGGCTCACTGTCACACTGTCATAGCTTCCTGGGACACAAAACCATCATTTATGTTATTAATAAAAACCTGTGCTTTTCCTACTATGACAAGTAGAAATGTCTGCTGTGAAAAAGCTCTATACTATGGCAGGGGCCTCACTGTGAAGAGTTTCCATTCAAACTACTTTCCTCTAAAAGAAATAGTCCCTTTGAAAACGGTTGACAGGGTAAACAAATGTAAGGGGATATTCTTTGACCTGGAGAACCATAAGCTAAAGATATACAAGTTATTTAGAAAAATAATTTTTCCTTCTTAAAAGAAATGTCAACCTTTAAATACAAAAAATGATTTAGCTTTCTTTGAAACCGGAATAACTTCATTGTTGTCTATTCTGTTATGTTTTAGGAATATATTCCTCTCATATCTGCATGCTAAATATAAGGCTACAGCCAGCAGTTAGTTAGCTTAGCTTAACACAAATACTGGAGACCTCCTGGAAGTTACTACCCCGCACCCAATATGTTTACATTTCTCTATGGAAAAATATACAGATGTAACATCTCTCAATTAGCCAGTTTTTGAGGTGCTGGTCAGCAGGCGTTAATACCTTTGGACAGAGCCAGGCTAGCTGTTTCCCCCTGTCTTCATGCTAAGCTAAGCTAACTGGCATGCCTGTAGCATATCGAATGGACAGATGTTAGAGTGTATAAATCTTCTCATCTAACTATCTGCAAGAAAGTGAATAAGTATTTCCCAAAATGCACTTTAAAAAGTATGTAGTTGTATCACTTAAAATAATGAATTTAATAGTTGCATTAATTATTTTGAGTTGTAACAACTCTTTCTGGATTGTGCTGAAAATGTAACGATAATAGTTAAGGTTAAAAAAAAAAAAGTGTCCATCCAATTAATTAAAAACTATTATTAGCAACTATAGTAGGCAGCACGGTGGTTAGCATTTCTCCCTCACATCTAGAAGGTTCTTGGTTCAAATCCAGGTTAATTTTAGGAATCCACGCTCTGTGTTTGCAATTTGTTTCCCCAGGGTGCTGCGGTTTCTTCACATAAAGACGTGCATGCTATAGGACTACAGTTGAAAACAGCTGATTGGCTAACTCTGGCGCATTTAACGAAATGTTGACTAACGTGCATTGTCCTAATTAAATACATAAATAGCAAGTCTTCACAGCTGATTACCACATTTTTATGACTTTTTTTAATAACTGGCAACTTGCAATTATAATAGTCATAATATCACAATGTTTCAAGTCCTTTGGACATAAATATATGTTTTTAACATGAAATAACATGAATTGCTGACAAACAATGAAAACCTATTTTATAGTTAATAAACTATACCTTTAAACTGAAAATTCCCCATTTTCTTTATTTTAAATTCAAAATGAAACTGTAAGTTTGGTGGAATGACAGCAATACTATCTCTTCTAATACGTTAATATTGGCCTTTATGCATAATAGAATTCTAAAAGGTGTGAAGCAGAGAAACAATGATATAATGGAGGGTGGACAATGCTGATAGAAGTTTAGTATTTAACGGTTGCTGTTCTCACGTTATTCCACTAGATGACGCCAGAGCTCTCTCTGGTGACACGGCACCACTGCAGGTCTTTCATCCAATCAGCTGACAGTGATGCCTGCACGAGTATCACAGCTGAGGAGATTCGGCCACAGAGACATCCCTTACTGACTCATTGTTACTGTGATATTTCTTATGTATGAACCCTGAAGAGCATCTGGAGAAGACAGAGAATGTAGACTTCTTTAAAAATCTACTTCCAGAGATTTACAAACTGTGTTTAGTTAATGTGTAGGCCTCTGACATGAAGAGCTGTCAGTCAGGTTTTTCCAGCCTGAAATGTTTCCATCTCTGCCTTGATGCTTGAGCTAGCTCCTCACAGATGATACACCGTCTCCTTCCCTTGTTCCGGCAGCTAATTCTGACACAAAGTCTGTCCTCTCTCCAGTCGTTGGCATCATTGAGGAGGAGGGAGCCGCAGTAAAACAGCTGTATCCTCCCACTCTGCACTGATGGATGTCTGTCTGACAGGCAGGCTGTTGCCTGAGCAGCAGCAGTGCTGTGTGTCTGCTGTCTTGTGTGCAGGCACCAGTGAGCCTGTGAGGGACGGAGACATCTGTATATTCAAGTTTTCTGCTCGTGCAATGTGCTGCTCAGTGTGCATGGCAGGACACGAGGAGGTGCACGCTCGCCTGGCTGCGTGGCGAGCCGTGGCTGCCATCATTGCTGTGTGGGACTGTGAAATAAAGATGAATCAATAAACTGAAAATATATACGTGTGTGTGTGTTCAATGTACAGAGGACTGGATCTGTATTGTATCCTGCCATACAGAGCACTAAAACATCTGAGCAAATTTCCTCATTTCATGTTAGTAGTTGGATTGATCAATCCATTTTAAGCTTTCATTTTTGTTTTTTTTTGTCACAGGTGACTTGTATAAAAAGTAGCAACTAGATATATCTATGTATAAACACAAAGAAAACAAATGAAATGGGGTTGAGCTCTTTTATCACAGATCATAGGGATTCCTGTGGAGGAAAAACTAAATTCAGTGATTTGGTTTCTTTGTGTATGAATGATGCCCGGGTGTGGGGTTTTAAAGCTCATATTTTAATAAGTATGGTGTGAGGCAGCATGCTTTTTGAAGAAAGCAATTATGGTTTGATTTCAGATTTTGTTATTCAGTTGCTAAACGAAATAACTGGTTACTGAGATTTGGAAGAAGCTCAGCACACATGGTTCAATCCAAACTGAAATCGGTCCTGAAAATCAGAAGAAAAAAGATGTGTGTATGGTATATCAGGAACCAGAGCATTGTGTCAGTGTTGATGAGCGAGAGGAGTCACATGAAGTAGAAAGCAAAATGCATTCTGTTTTTACATCGTTTATATCATGACCATATGACCTTATGATAACAATGAATGAATGATTTAGAACAAAAAAAGGTAATTTTTCATGTTAGAAGATGCTAACCTGACAAAGCTAACATGCTCATTTTTTTTTCAGGTCTAACCCTCATGTTGTCCTTGGGTCAAATTTAATTTATGATTCCTCACTCAACATGTGTTCCTCTGATATAAACAAAAATAATTCCTATGTTTTGCTTTTTTACCTAAAAAAATGTGGTATTTCATATAAATGAGGCTTATTGAACTTGAATTCCAATAAAAGGTGTAAAAGTTGTGTTAATAAGTTGGTGTTATTGGTTCATATACTGGGGCTAATGGGAAAAAAGTGGCAAAACATCCGAAAAGCAACAAAAACATCTAAAAAAAGAAGTGTTTATTTTATTTTTTGACCCAGGAGACCCTGGAAGACACAACGAGGATTAATGTTTATAACCTTTACCATTGTAGTTTCAATTGTTAATATGCTAACATTTCCTAATTAGCAGGCTGATGGATGGGAATGGGACGGGATGTCACTTTCTTCGACCAAAACCAAAGTAACAGGGCAAATTGAAATTGCCCCTCATGGGGGCGCTAGAAATACAAAGTTAAAGGATCACTAACGTTAGATTTCCTCTTGAGGGGAACATGAGGGTACACAACTGCATGGCAATCCATCCCATAGTTCCACTCAAAACCACAAACGTCAACCTCGTGGTGGGGCAAGAGGAAAAGTCCCGGGATCACCAACGTCAACAGGATTCTTCCTCTGGGGAACATTAACGTCCGTACCACATTTCAAGGCAATCCATCCAATAGTGGTTCCACAAAAGTGATGACAAGACCGACCGACGTTGTCATCCAGAGAGTCGTGCTGCTAGCATGAATGTGTAGCTTTAGTATTGTGTTTCTAAAACATCCATCATTTCTATTTAGCAAACATGGGAAGTATGTGATACACAGCAATGATTTATTTTCTTTGGAACGTGAACATCAACTGCAGGAGGTCTTTGTTTATATGTGGTGCTATCGTGTGCCGTATAAGCCCATGTGGAATGGAATGTGGGGGGACATACTTCATTTATTTATTCAGTACACAATCAGTTTGATATGAATTCAAATAAACTACACTCAATATATACCAGCCTGCGCATATGTTTTCCTTTGCATGTGGATATTGAATAGCAAATATGTGAAGAGTACTGTAAGCACAAGTGCTATTCATCTGCTGATGGCTTTCTCTTTACACACTCGCGTGCTTTGAGCCAGTGGTTACATTTAACGTGTTTTTAATCTTCATTTGTCGGTGTGAGATTCCTGTAGGCCGCTGACAGAGACAGAGTCAGCAGATTTTAACATGTACGAGCATGATGTTTGTTTTACTCATCAGAAATCAAAAAAAATTGACTTGGTGCCCAGCTAGGGTTGCCTTCCCAGGCAGAGAGTTCTCTTTGAGCTCAGCATCGTGTCTGCACGCTGTGGTTGAATCACAGTCACAGGGATTTCAAAACAGCTGGGAAGCTCCATCCAAAACCCATGTGTGGAAACAGGTTATTCCATCCTGAATGTGTTCAGTTCCTTAAATACTGAACTCAAACTGGATCGTGTCTGGGATCATTTGGAACTTCATCTGAAACTGTTTTCCAAGACGGAGCAGTCATGTAGTCAGGAAGGATGTGCCACTTCCTGTTTTATGGGGCTTTATTGTCTTAGTCTGTGTTTTGTTGTTATTTTCTTGCTGAGTCCTGAGTTTTGCATTTCGAGGTATTTATTGTTGAGTTAGTGTTCCATATTATCTTTTATGTAACTTTTTAGTTTATTGTCTTTTACAGGCCCATCTAGGGGACGGGCATTGCAAATTACTTTAGGCTAAAAAAGCAATGGTGTGTGCTATAGGTCTGTGTTACTTATTTGTCCTTATACAAATGAAATGAAATCTGGCATTTGCTAAGTGATTGCAGTTCATTTATTAGGTGCTGTTTAGTAATTGTAATTTTTATGACAAAGGCAAGCCCAATTGCGCTGGTTATTTGTCTCTTTGACATGTTGACATGAGGACACCACCTCTGGCACATGTATTACTGTGTGCATTAATAAAACCAAAGGCTCCTGCTCCGTTCATGTTATGGAAATGACCTCTAGGTGAAAAGCAAAGAAATGTTCAAATGAAGCGCTTTGAAGCTTTAAAGACACAGAGATTATAGCTGTCTGTATATTTGGGTTTCCCCTCATAAGCTGTTTCACATGTGCACTTGGTTATGGAGTTCATGTTTTAGAGCAAGTCAAACATAGACTTGTAAACCGCAAATGACAAATCCAGAGAATTGTATGCTCTTGTGCTATTTATTTTTTTCATGTCAGCAAAATATGACTGGGGTCATACAGTTCTTTTGGTTTATTTGACAGCGAACATATCATTTTGTACTTTCCGTGTCAGTGACACCAGGAGTCAGGACAATAAATCAAAGTGCTCCACTGAAGCTCATTTCTCATGACTCAAAAGCTCAGCCGAAGGGCATTTCAACAACTGTAGTAGGCTCTGATTTATAGGACATAAATGCAGCATCACTGCTGAAGAGGAGTCCACAGAAATCCACTTACCTGTCTTGCTTTGATGTCTACAAACGTCATCTTATTTTGATTCGAATCAAAGACTCTACTTTAGCTGCTTAATAAGCATTCATTGTTTAAAACATCATGCAGATATACTATCTGCATCCGTACCCGGTGCATAGTTAACGAATGATTGCTGACACATTGTAACATTGCTGTAATCATATTTATCTAAGTGGGAACTGTTGGGTTTCTGTAAATAACATCAGAGTACGGTCTAGACCTG
>NC_045745.1:8156113-8180598 GCF_008692095.1 Etheostoma spectabile | reverse complement strand
ATGAAAAGTGCAATGAGATAACTGTTGTTGTGATTTAGCGCTATATAAATAAAATTGAATATAATTACACATGAAATCCTAATAAGTCATTCACATTCATTAAAACGGTTACATTCAGGAACTCCTTATGTCAAAGGTGGTCAAGACCACAACTGCAGGAATTTCTCTAAATTGCCAGCATTGTCTGATTTAGGACTATGTGTTAAAACTTGCAGATGTTGCAAATGCAACTAATAACTTAAATAAATTACTTGACTCATATCTAATTTGAAATTGGTTACCGTAAACCCCCCTCTCCGTTGCCCCCTTTACTCCCAAGAAAGTGAATGCGAGGGAGGAGAAGAAGCTCTGGCTGTCTGAGTCCAATCTGGTCTCGGTCTGGTCTTGGTGATGACGTGGTCTCAGTTTAGGTGGTCAACAACAATTCAACAACAAAACAATTCTTAACTCAATTACTGGATTTCTGCTCGGGCTTTCAGCTGTATCTGGGGGCCTTCATTAGCCGAGGGAGTTTACTCAGTTGTACTCAGTTGTCAGCTGTAACTCAGATGTTTGTAAATGACTAAATATGTCAAACAAATATAACAAATGCATGAAATTAGTAAACATAATAAATGAATACATCATGTCACATTCATATTAAATATGAACACATATTTTATGATTACAACATTTTGTCAATCATTCCTTATCAGTTTATACACCCCTTAAAATGTCCCAATATCTACTTACAAATACATTATAGCGTCCTATAAACATTTAATAATTGCTTATCAATGCTCCATAAGGGGTTCAAATGAATTGTTACCTATACATTATTTGGACAATAAAATGTTAATCACACTATTGTGTGGGCGCCTGGGTAGCACACCTGGTAGCACCCCTCGACGCAGTAGCCCAGGATTCGACTCCAACCTGCAGGCCTTTGCTGAATGTGATCCCCCCCTTTCATGTCTTCAGCTGTCCCTTAATAAAATGCCTAAAATGTCAAAAAATAATCTTTAAAAAAAACATGTAATATTTCCGTCTTTAACTGAAAAGCATTGTGTTATATCACACTTCAACTTTACAGTCATAAACTAAATGAGACATTATGGACATTCTAATGGGAAGTGCATGTCTTTGCTTTACTGCTACATATGCTAGGTATGCAGGTGAGTGTAACAGCGCTGCATAAGCTCCAGTGGCTGGCTGCTGGCTAACATACATTACCTCCCATCCAGCATGTGGATGGTTTGCTCAATACTGAATGTGTTTGAGCCCAGCAGCGTGTTCTACTGATCTATCAACAGTAATCAAAGATCTAAAGCAGACCTTGTTCCCACGGCTACGGTCATACATGTGTGGGTTTTAAAGCCCGTATCGCCCCTAATCAGAGACTAAATGACAGCTTGCATTGTCTCAAATCTTACATGGTATATTCCCATCTTATTGTCACATGAAATGCAATCTTCTGTCATGATCTTATTATAAAGTTTGTTTTAATATTTATTACGTATACATTGTGGCAGGATAAGTATATATACATCATTAATGATAGAGCAGACAATTTCTGTGGTCCGATCTGCTCAATTACCTCAGAGTCTAAAACAGCATCTAAATCACCTTGGGAGGAAAAAAAATCTAATTCTGCATTTATACAAAATGTAGAAAAGCAAACATACATTTGAAAGATACAGAATTAAAGTTTTATTCCATGTACATTTTCTGAAGGGGAAATCAATTTATTTTTAGATTCATGACATTTCTCAGCCTTTGGTGGACTACTTCCAAAAGTTGCATTGTTAATAAGGAACAAATATATTACAAAATTTGGATTCAAATGCAATTGTCTGCCAATGATAATGTAATGAGATCAATGAGGGAATTGAAATAGCTAAAACTGACATAAAAAAATGACTCATAAGTATTTCATTCACAATCTAAACATCATTTCAAATGTGTTTTTTATATCAACTGTTTCCGTACATTGTTCCGTATTATGTTGACAAGTTTAATTTAATGACGGTTTAAATGCAACTTAAAACAAATGTTCTGTTTTACACAATGCAATTACATATTTATCTATATTCATTTATTTGTACTTTTTCTCCATTATTATATATTATGTTGGACTCAGATGAAACTGTTAGAACTTAATAATTATGTTAAACTTGAAAATGTAACCCGACGTGTGTGCACTTGACTTCATCTCTATGTAAGAATTTGTTAAGGCTTTTTAATTTCCTTACTTTAGTAGAACTACAAAGCTCAAATGACAAGCTAACAGTTACACCTGACACATGAATGAGAACCCCTCATGCCAATGCTTATTTGATGCCTAGATAGACTGGAGATGGGACATAGAAACAATAAGCAAAAGCTGGCACATTTAACAAAAGCTAAAGAATGCCTGACAACAGCTCTGTAAGACACTTAGTCATGCCTAACCAGAACGCATGTAATCCAGTTAGAACAGCTACTGCCAGGAGGACTTTTATTTTGAAAGGTATTTTACAAATGAAATCCCTGCAATGTCATGAAGTATCAGTTAGTAATAATTAGATCTAAATTAAGAAAGTAACTTCGTCGATACATACAGCTTTAACGCGGGAGTCTTAGAGGTGTTGGGATTCTTTTATAAAGTGGAGGTGATGTTGATGGAGTGTGCTGCTCAGAGTCCCGGCTGGTGCATGATGGGAGTTGATATGACCTGCAGCCCATGGTGGCCCGGGCTGAGCTCCATGCTTTGTTCCCGGAACGTGGGGATAATGGTTTCCCATACTGGGTGGTGAGGGAGGAGCAGCCCAGGTTTTTCATGCACTATGTAGGAAAATTAGGATTCCGCCTCTGTTGTCAAAGCCAGGGAGCTGTCTGCCACTTTCCCAGCAGCCCTTGGGCCGGTGACAGGGAGATGGATGATATCTGCAGCCTGGCCGCACTGCTCCCCACGCACGCATGCACGTACTCACAGAGTGTATGAGTGTGAGAGTATTTGTCTAATACGCCTCTCCTTGTTGCCTTTAGCAACAAAACCAATATCCTACATATCAAGGGGAATGGAAACCTCACAAGTGAAAACAATGAAAATGTTTGGAGGGAAAAGCAGGACTCTTTCATTGTTTGCTTACATGGAATAAAACATTATATTTCTTAAATAACCAAACACAGACAATATTCAACAGAAACTTTTTTTTTTATTGAAATCACTCTGTTTACAATATGAAAAAGCAGACATTGCAACATCTACAATTATTACATTTTCTGTTAAGACACAATACAAGAAGTAAATAAATGAATAATAAATGAATGCATGTTAGAAACCGCATATACCAAGTAAAATACAGAATATTTCATAAACTTCATGTTCCCAGATAATTATGAATCAGCAGATAGTTAAAGTAAATTTAATTAAAGACAACAAACACTTCTACTGCCCTTTCCTGTAGAGATGGCTTTGGGAGGAGCCTAGAATAAAAATGTGTTGTGTGTGTTACAGCAGTGTAAAGTGTACAAGGGTGTGTATGTGCTGGGGTGTTAAATCCTTAAAAGTCCATCCCTTGCCTTGTGCCCGTCTCTCGTCCTTCCCCTTCCTCTGTCTCCCTTTTTTCCGCCTGTTCTCATTGTCCTTACCTGCTTTCCCGCTCTCCTCCACGTCGCTGATGTTCCTGCAGTCGAGACCCAATCCAGCAGCCATGTCACCTAAGCCACTGCATACTAATGAGGAGTTGGGGGGGGGGGGTCCTTGACGCTGTGCTGGCAGGAAACACCAACCTCCACTTCACTTCAATCCCCCTGCCTTTCTTCTTCCCCTTCCTTCTCATCATTCTGTAAAAAAATGGTAGAAAAACAAGGAGAGAAGATGGGATACATAAGGGGAGAGTGATGTTGAAGGGAGAAGAGAGGAAGGGGGAAAATGGTGGGGAAGCGGGAGGGCGGAGAGAAAATGAAAACGTGGGCTGGTAGGGGAAACATCCATCACTGTTTTAAGTGACTGCGGTGGGACGGGGCTGGGTAAAAAGGTCGTCTGGTCTCTTTCTGTGCTCAGTGGGCACCTGGGCCGAGCTGAGCAGATTCCAAATGACTCCAGGCTAATTAGTTCGCGCAGGCCGTCTGTTACGCCAGTCTGACACTTTTACTGACTCACTCTGCTGCTGCAAATGCGCAAACAACGCAGTCATACACCCAAGCACTAGCCTCCACTCTCTGCTAACGAAATGGATCACACAGAAAAAAGCAGGAGGTAAGGTTTCAGGAGTTGTGATTTTTCTAACCTTAGGAGCGGGGAAAGAAAGACTTTAAGAAAGAAAAAATTATAACAATTTAGAATAAGTGTGTGATAATAGGTAAGAGAAATGGGAATACAGGAGGGTGGACCATGGGCACTAAAAAACCCTCAGGAAAACTCAGAGCAAAATGTAGCAGAAACTATCTCTGAAACACGGGATCTTTAGTGGTGGAAGATCAAAGGTGATCTCACCAAAACACAGTGTGATTATCCAAATGTCCACCTGCCCCGCGGCTTAGCGGATCCACTTGAGGACACACTAGGAATTTGTGGTTGTGACCTGTTTGAGGGACACAAAGCAAACCACCAGAATGTGACTTGGCAGGAACATGTGTGTATGTGTATAGAAGCATGTATGTGTTACAGTGAGAACTTATACTTTTAAGCATAAATCAACAATTATTTTACAAAGTGTTTCCTTGTTTATTGAACCTTTAGATCAGCAGTGTCAAACACTTTCACTAAGGGCCACCCTGGAAAATTAGAATCACATCAAGGGCCAGACATGTAGAGTTTATTGCTTTTATGTCATCGAAAAAAGTCAAATATCTTTGACTGTAGTATTGCAAGTCTCTATAGCCTTCTCACTTACAGTTAGGTTGGCAAAAATGTCAAAAAGCGTCCAAAATGTTGAATAAAGCAACAGAAATGCAGCAAAAACTTTGTAAATAGTGACATAAACTTTTATTTGTAAAAAATATATATATGAAAAATATATATGGGGATCGGACCAAAATTTGCAGGGGGGCGGATTTGGTCACTTGATCACGGGCCTTGAGTTTGACATGTGTGTCTTAGCTAGACAGGTAATGTCATTGAGACACGGGTTTTGTTCTCAAAAGAAAACTGGTCGAGACACAACAGCAGTACGACACAAAGAGACATGATACAGAGAGACAGGACAGCCATGCAAAGACAAAATCAGACGCGGATCATAGAAGTGATGAAATAACTGATTGCAGCACAATTGTTGTGTCAGCGTACAAGAGTAGAGGGTACAAGAGTCATAACGAGGCTGAAAGTGTAAACTCTGATTGTGCATATCTGCCAAAGTTACTGTAGTCCAACTGTCCGGTGGCCAAGGGGTTAAAAGTGTTGGCCAGTGGGGACAAAGCCAGGCCTGCTATAGGTCACATTCAGGTCCCAGCCACTGGATAGCCAACCTGCAAGACAGAGCATAATTATCCCAGCCAGTTACAGTTCAATAACTCCATCAAGCTGCTCGCCAGATACCAGGTTTCCTTGGCAACGCCTCCGAAGTGAATCACAGATCAGACAGAGAAGGGGAGATAAGACCGGACTCGGCAAGGGGGCCGGGCGAGGAGGGCCGAGGGGGGATATACCCTTAAATACTGTGGACCTTAAGACAGAACAAACACACATGTGCATTAATGCCGACACACACACACACACACACACACACACACACACACACACACACACACACACAAAGACACAGGTGTGGGAGCATTCCGGTTGGCTGTGCTGAGACCTCTGTCACTCGGCTTCCTTTGAGCGTTGTTGTTTGGTTTTCAATCATCAGCCCCACTCTTCAGGCTCTGTGCTCGCTCGGTGGCTACAGGCCCGTCGTGAAAATCCTCGCCTGTCCTTTCACTAGACACCCCCACGTCCCACAGCACTTACTGTAATCTGGAAAGGTAATGGAGTTTATCTCTCATCCCTGTCGCCCGGAAAATAAAAGAAAAAACTTTTGTGCTTTCAATGCACAAGGATAATTACATTACGAGTGGCACCACAATTTATACCCTGATTGAGTTAAAAACAAAATTAAATTGGCTTTAGTGCAGACTTTGGGTGGGGGGGGAGGTGGGTGTTGTATAATTAGGTGCTTAGGTGCATGTTTGTGGTGTCATAGGCTAGTGTGTGTGTGTGTGTGTGTGTGTGTGTGTGTGTGTGTGTGTGTGTGTGTGTGTGTGTGTGTGTGTTCAGGTGACTGTCTGGCCTCCTGCCGCAGTGTCTGGAAATTCAGACACCCCCCACCCCCCCTGCACTCCCTGCTGCTGCTACGCTATCAGGCATACCTGACGCCCCGCCTCTGCCCCCCCCACCACATCCTGCTGCGATAACAGATCCACTGAACACTAAGCTGCTTCACCAGACAACACAACCTGACAATCAATGCAAAAAAAATAAAACAAGCCCTCTAATTCACTAAATCCATCTGATTTCCATGTCAGCCCTAGCCCCAAATCCAAATGTGTGTGTGTGTGTGTGTGTGTGCGTTTTTGTGTGTGTGTGTGTGTGTGTGTAATCTGTCCTTTTTGGTTTTATCGGGGAGTGATGTGGCAGCACAGTGTGTTACATGACCACCTCTGAACAATGGAGTATAATCTCTCGCACACACTCGGGTCCATCAGCTGGAGCCTTTGGTTTATCTACACCTATTCAAGGTCTGAATCAATCTTTCCTGCAGGAACAGGAAGACTAGCTGAGTATAGAAGCCACGAAGTGAATGCTGTTTATTTAGGACAAGTAATGATAAAAGCTTATTATATTAATAAATACATTTTGGCAAAGGCACTGAACTTGTTACACAAAATGAAGCAAAAGCTGAATTTTTGCTTCTCAATCAGCTAATGGATTCAGTTTTTCAGCAGATTTTACAGCTCACTTGCTCAGTTTCATGGCATTAATTTTGTCTTAATTGTCACAAATGTATAATTTATATTTTTGTTTTAAATCATTTGACTTGCTCTGTGTAAACACAGTTTATAAAGGATTTTATTGAAGGACAGAAAAAAAGCTGCTATTGCACCCTGCTGTTAAGTACTTTGACAACCACTTCCAGATTTACTATGACTTATTATATGAAAAATTAAAAAAAAGATTTTAGAAAATGAGCATTTCCAGAATGAAGTAAAATTACAAGCACTGCTCTTATGTTAAACAAACCCATTTGTATGTGAAATATATTCCCATTTTGTACATCCATTGTTTATTATAACCTTATTATAACCAAGCAGGTCTGATTCTTGGTAACCAAGTCTGATTCTACATTTCCTCTGAATATTTTATTATCAACTTAGTAGGAAGGGAAACAAAAACCTTGGCAATCAACATGTTCCATAACCTCTAAAGGTCAAAGATGCAAAAGTGAATTAATCTATCTTTTTCTTTTAACTGCAGCTTTTCCAGAAAACGCTTGTGGAGATTTGGTCCCTGTTGTGTCAGATGCAGTGTAATGTGGAGATGGCACAATAGAGATTTGGCGGTTGCTCGTTGAGAACGAGTTTGACTTTGAACAAAGTTTGTATTCCCCATATCCAGAGTTCCAAACTACTGTAGCCGGGAGCTGATTTTTTTACGGGGTGATATTTATTGGATCCTTGGCGGATTGCTCTGAGCATGCTGCTTTGTTACTGTTGGGGGAGCGGTGAGGATTTCATCAGTGGGCTTGGGTGTTGCCAGACTTTGCTGCTTGTCAGACAGACCCCTAATAAAACTGTCTGGCTGTTTTGTGGGCACCAGCACTGCTCTGGCTGCGCTGCGTCTGACTGCTCAGCACTTGTCGCACTGTGCCTGGCTGTTTGGTATTCATGGGGCATGGCACTCCTTCAGCTGTTGCTGGGGGCTCTGTGGCATAGGCACAGACTGATTAGTTGGCATCGCCATTGTTCACTGTGAAGCCAAATGGGGAGACGGGAAGAAAAAAAAACATAATTAGGAAGAGAGGGAGACTGGAGACTGGAGACTGGAGACTGGGAGAGAGAGATGGAAAGAAGAGTATTAGAGAGAAAATCAATTGTTTTGAACTGCATTCCTAATATGGGTAATTTAGCAGAAATTAGGTTTCAGAAAAGCATGCTGCCTTGGGAGACACTGAAAGTTTAAAAACCAGGTCAAGCTGTAATGGTGAATGAAGTCACACCTTTGAATTGCATAAAGGAAAAGAACATTTATTTCTAGTAGGCCTAATTTATTGTAATTGCACTTCTATAGTGGTGCTCATAAGAGACCAGTCCAATATTGTCATTTTCTATTCAATGTTCAATCTTGTCTTTTTTACCAGCCTGTCTTGCTCAATTACAATGTCTGTCTGAGGTTTAAATATTGATTTAAACCATTAATCAATTTAGTTGACAATTTAGTGACATCTCTTGACAATGGAAAATTTCAACAGCAAATACCAAATAAAGAAAGTGACAAACTTCCTGTGGAACTGCTTCACCTTTAATAGTGTGCTCATAGTTTTTTATTTTAACATACTGTCACATTACTGAGTCCTATTCACGGATGTTAACAGTCAGCTACTTGATGAAGAGAAGAATGTGCTTTCCTGACCATTAAAAAAAAAATTATAAACATGATGTATGTGAACAGTGATTATATATTTTTTTAAACCTCGATATTTGTCTTTTGGACCTGGGAGTTCTGTGTATTTGTACGCAAAACTTTGGAACTTGCTTTTTTAAATAACTTCTTCTTAGGGAAATGCTACATTGTGATATTGATATTGGAAAATAATACTATAACTTTTAAATATTTTCACACTTTCTGATAGTTGGTTGAGAAATGTTGAAAATGATGAAGCAGTACAAGTAAAATTACAGGATGAGTATGTGTATAAAAAGACAAAGAAACAAGGAGTACATGATCAAGTTAGCTGCTGTCAAGGGATTAGATTAGCAGACTGCTAAAAGCGTGTGTTTTTTTTAGCAAATGAGTTAGTCAAATGAGTGTATTAGAATCTTCAATATGTGGAAGCAGCAGCGGTGCAGCAGATGTGGTATTGGTCTCCGGCTGCTCCTGTAGCGTATGAATGATACCGGAGTGATCCAATGCACAACGACTGCCTTGGTAATGGAGTTCCAGATATATTGTCTGGGTCTCGGGGATACTGTGCTATGGTGGTGACAGATGTTAATCAACACGAGTCTGGGGTGTGGTGCTTTGGAGTGGTTAATGTGCTGCCCTTTCTAATCATTGATTACTTGAATGGTATTCAAACAAAGATGTTGACACAAACATAGAATACAATGTTGGTCGACAGCACAGTGCAGTGTGGCCGCGTGTTTTGGTTTTTATAGCGGTGACAGTGCTGTGATCATGACAGCCGTATTCAACAAAACACAAAACAAATCGCTGATACCAAACATGCACATTCCTACATATTCGGTTCCATCGGAACTTTTTCAAATTACGTGACGGAAACAAATCCCCCAAACATTTGCCCTTTATTATCCTTAACTACTTTCATGTTTCAACTCCTCTTCCTTCTTGTACGCCGTCCCTGCCATATGATAATTTTAAAAAAAGGTAAATCAGTTGGCGCTTCATTCCAACTCCACCCTTGGAATGCTTGGTAGAAAGTCGATTGTGCCCTCCGCCCGCGTCCCAAGAGCCTAACCCGTGATTTTTTATCAAGAGAGCTCACAAGTTAGGGTCTCAGGGAGCAGGTGAAGTACGACAGAGTCTACAGAGGAGCCGCAGTAAGCTGCAGGGCACTGAGTGGCACTGACACCCTTCTCTCTCTATCTCACACACACACACACACGCACACACACACACACACACACACACACACACACACACACACACACACACACACACACACACACACACACACACACACACACACACACACACACACACACACACTTCCTCAAACCTGTCCCTTTCTCAAACTGTCTCTTTAAAGTACCCAAATTGTGTCTGCATTTTATGAGACATGGGCTGCAATCAAAAAATTAAACGGCTCCGCGTCCTGGACAGAGAAAAAGGTTTTCATGTTCCTCCTTTTCCTCCACTGCAGGTAACTTATTGCCTTATTCAGAAGGTAGAGCTCGATTTAGCACATAAAGACATGCAAAGGTGGACATTCTCAGACACATGCTTACACGCACTAAATACCACAAGGCAACAAATATGGCAGCAAAAGACAAAAAAGCAGACAAAGAGGTAAATTAGGATAAAGCAGTTAATTCGTTGAAGGCGGGCCAGACTTGAAATGATCTTCATCGCAGCACCCAGACAGAGGCAGAAGCAGAGGCTCAGACAAACAGACAAGCCTGCACTGCCTGCTCTGTGCTAACTAGCCTTTGTGCTGGAAAAGGAAAAGCCCCCCAGAGAAGCAGCCGGGCTCGCCTCTTTGTCCTAAAGAGCATCGGCTCATCATCCATCTATTTGTCTTGTCCAGGATGGCTGGACCCGGACCCGTCTGATGGACCGTCTGCCCATTTGCACTGATTCATGGACACATAGAGCCACCTAGCAGACTCAGCCTCTGGCTTTCCAGTACAGGGGCAGACACCGGTAGTGTTCTCTCAGATATAAAACAGACATAAAAATAAAAACAGAGCTTTGAGGCTCTACTCTGTGGCTGCTCGGCATCGGCGAGAACACAAGGAAAACTCCACACTGACGAAAACACCCTCGACGCCAGACCCTACCACCTGCCCGCCGAACTCTGCCGCCATGGCGGCATGCTTGACACGCACTAAGTTGTCAGCGTTCATCAGACATGAAACAGATTCTATCAGACTAAAAAAAGAAAAGCTTCAGGCACAGTTCGAACGGAAGAATCCTAATATTAATTGCCATAAAATGCCAAACGGCAGTAAATATTAACAAAGTCATATTGAAAACATTCCCATGTCATTTTTGCCTGTCATGGACCCAAACACAGCACTGTCTGCCCCCACCTCCTCCAGTCCGTCCCCCCATCCTGCCACCCACCTCACAACTCCTCCCCCTCAGACAAAAAAAAAAAAAAAAATTGGATAGATGTCTCTGACTGTCTCCTTTTCTTTGGGGAATGCCAGGCAAAGTGGAGGCTTCCGGAAATGAATGCTCCGCACCACCCGACGCAGTTCTTCGCACGCTCACTCTTCTGTCTGCCACCTAATACGCCTTTTGTTATCCGCCTCTGAGCTGAAGATGAAGAAGAACAGAGGGGAAAAAGGGGGCCAAAAATAAAGAGACAGAGGTGGTGGGAGGGGAGGTGAGGGGTGGGGGGTGGGGGGGTGAAGCCGAGGTGAAGCCGAGATGTCCGCGGGAAGCTGCAGCCAGACGCAGGTCAGTGAGGTGGGATGCCTCTTCCCCCCCCCCCCCCCCCCCCCCCCCCCCCCCCCCCCCCCCCCCCCCCCCCCCCCCCCCCCCCATCCCCAGAGCATTGCTCCATCCCAGCGCTTGTATTGCCAGCTCCATCTCAGCAAATTAATCACACACCCTCCACTCCTACTTCTCCCTACTCCAGACACTAGGATCATCTACCCCCTCTACTTTTATTTTTCCACCTCTCCCTCTTTCCTCTACCGCCACAGGTCCAACACGATGGGCTGCCATCACAGAAGAAGGAAAAAAAAGCAGAAAAAGCAAAAAACATTTGCTTCCTCCATCAGCCGCCGCCACCGCAACCCGCTACCTTTCACTCTCACCCGCCATCCACCCCTCACACATTTGACCCTTCCACCCCCCCAAGCCCTGCCTCTCCAGCATCTACTGCCTCTGCTAATACAGTCTCTCCACACCCCCAGCCCCAACCCATCCCCTCCCATCACACCAGGTCTGTACCTGTCTGCTTTTCTCGCATATCTGTTACTCCCTGTCTGCAGCTGCTTGCCCAAAGTGAGATACTGCAGCAGGAGTCTGCAGCGACAGCCCTCGCTCTTTCTCTCCCGCTCTCCCTCTCTCTCTCGCACACACCCTCCATCCAGCCTTTGCTGGTGAACACGTTCCTCCCTGTGCTGATCAATTTCTTCTCTTTTCCAGCAGCGCGCACACACACACACACACACACACACACACACACACACACACACACACACACACACACACTGCAGCGAACAGTGTTTGGCCATGGAGGAGGATGCACTGTAGCGATCCCACTGTCTTGTAACATGGACTGTAACATGAATTCAGATTGCACTTTCACATGCAAACTAACTTATCATCACATAAAAAATTGCAAACAGTCATCTGAGACAGATGACACACACACACGCGAGGGCCTTTACATATAGGAAACCATAGGACTAGCAAAATAATGAACATATACACTACAGTTATTAAGTATTGTAATTGTAGAAAAACAATCTTGCAGGACAACAATTAACAAAAGGTATGTAGAAAATGTTATTTTATATAGTTTATTTCCTTTAAGGGATACATTTTCTTGTCGACTAAACGTTCTTCTGATGGACATGCCAGCAGGAATAACATTTGGGGTTTTTATTGTTTAGAAAGTCTGCCTTACTAATGGACACAGCAAAAGATCCACTTTTCCCAGAGAATCCAAATGTGATAAATGTTTATATTTTTGTAGTGTGGAGGATTTCATATAATTAAAATGTGGAGAAAGGCTGTAGAATTTTTTTTTTCTTTCTTTCTCTTTCTGTGTGAATGAGATCTGCCCTTGACAGTTTGTTCTCATCTCAGAATGTAATCACCCTCAGCACCCTGGATAGATTAGGGTTATGACCCTGTGTGACACGGAGGGGGCAGGGAGAGAGACCTGCAAATATTATCATTGATTGATTATGCCCTTTTATTCAAATGGAAAACAACAGCTTTTTAACTCTGCTGCAACTCAGAAAAGGCTGAATTGGAAACTGTCACTTAATCAAAGATGGCGAATGCTTTGGTAAATTTCTATACAGCATACTGAAGTGGGGCAAGAGGAACGCTGAAGAACTGTAAGAGTAAATCCTGCAGCCAATGTCAAAACCGTGGCCAGGTTGAAGTCTATGGGGGATGGTGGGTCTTCGCAGATTGGCTGGGTGATGGCGGCGGTGACGCAGAGGCAGGGGGTTGGGCGTTTGCTGTATGCTAGGGCCAGCAGGCAGCCATATAGGTGATCAATCAGCTCCATTACAGCCATGTCACTGCAGAGTCTGGAGCTGTCGCCACATCCCGCCCATCACCCCTCTACACACACACACACACACACACACACACACACAACTTGTTTCGTTTCCAGTCTAGACTGGAAATATAACCCATTGGCATGATGAAATTGGTCCACAAGAGCGAATGGTGTACAATAACAGATACATAATCCAGTCGCTGTTACATACTAATGACACATTTACAGCAAAGCGGTGGAAATCGGGGAACGTAGGTATCTTAGGCAGGGGTTTGCCTTTGATCAGAGAATACTGAATCAAGTTGTCAAATTCTAATTCACTGGCTTTGAATTGTACCAAGACTTAGCTTTTCAAAGCAAACCAAAAATAGGAACGGCTCCATTGTGATTGGTAAGTAACACTCACAATGAGCCATGAGACGTTTTGCAGCAGACACTCGCAATGACACTCGTTTTTTTTCCTCCAATAACCCCAAAATTTCTCCACGCAGCCTGGAGATGCATATCTGTGCCACAGATGCCAGGCAAGCATCAGACAGGTATCCAAACAATGGACTCATCTCACAGAGTGCAAGCAGCACAGAATGGGAACATGGAGCAGTAGAAGTGGGAGGGGTGAAGGAGGAGGCGGGTGGAGGGGGAGGGGAGGAAGAGGCAGCAAAATATGTGATGCACAGCGCCTTGCCAGCCAGCCAGCCAGCCAGCGGGACATTAATGACGATCATGTCTTGTCACACTAGCTGTCGGGCCAGTCAGCAGATCTTGCCCTTGTCCCTGCCCTTCTCCAATCAATGGCATTGATCTGTCCCAGGGGTCAAGGGGCAAGAGCGTATCGATAAGGGGAGAGTGGCTGATGCAGCAGGCGGAGAGGGGCTGACTCCAGACAGATCAATGACACCCCCCGTCTGCCATCCCTGTGTTATGATTATTCATTTGCCATTAACCAGAGCACATTAAGGGAATATGTTTCCTCGGGAAGAAATAGTGCTTGAGGCTGCTCGCTTTTATAGGGAAGTGAGATTTTATGAGTTGGGGGAGCTAAAGTACCGGTGTGGCCAGAACTGACAGTGTTCTGGTCTCAGACAATTTGTTACTAAGGTCTCCACCCGTTGGTGACGTCAAGAACAAGAAGCCAATCACCGCCCGCACAACAGTTACAGACGCAAGCGCCAATTGGCTGATTTAAAAGGTATTTTGTGCCTGAGTGTCATTCCTGTGATAGATTTGGATGGCTCTTGAACACTTGAAAGAGAGAAAGTATATCATACTTGAGTGCTTGGTCAATTCCTGTCTATGTACTATTTCAGTTTCCCAGATTCTCTAAACAAAAAAGCAAAAGTGTAATCTGCAATGTGTGATCTACTACCCTGACATGGAAATAAAAGGACTTTGGTGACTGTGTGTTTTTGCTTTTCTAATTTAAGGAGATTTATCTTCAGCTGGAGCTGTAAAGAGCTTTGAATCTTTTCCAAGTCTTTCTGTACACACGATAAGAGACAATCAACTGTTTGGGCTTTGGCAAGAGAGACAGCAGACAACATATGCGTATTGAACTGGCCAAGGATGAATATAAGTTACTTAAAATGTTGAAGTAATAGCTTTGTATTTTTAAGAGTAGTTTGAAAACAAGAGAGTAATGAAATGAGGTAGATTTGACATCTGTGCAACAGATACTATCATTATTGCGTGTCCCAATTACGCACAGTGCAACCATGTGATTGACATGCTTTTGTTGTTTCTCCTTGATAAAATCTGGTGTAAAGGTGACTCTGAGTCATTGTCATGACATTGCTAGCACTTTCTGCTACACATAATTTGGACTCCAGCATTCTAAATTCAATAAAGAGAATCTTTATTTTATTAATTCCTAAAGTCAGCTGAAGAACCTTGAGACACCTGGCTGACTGACTTCTCCAAGGGGCTGTTGTAGCAACCGAGACCGAACTTGAACCACCGCCTATCTAATCCCATAATTTATTTGTTCAACCATTCCGTAAATGAAGGCCCAGCTGGAACCAATGGCTTTTAGCTGTGGACAGGGGAGTGCTGAGGCAGCAGGAGTCTCAGCAGCAACGCTTTCCTCTACACATCTGGAGGAGCAATTGGGGTTGAGAGGTGAGGAAAGATGAGAAAGTAAAATAAACTCTAGCAAGGCACATCTCGACTCTCAACGCCCGGTTCACTTTGTGAGAGCTAAGGAAGAGGGGAGACTCTTTGTTTCATTCTAACTTGCAGAGTTTTTTATGTGAGTGGGTCAGAGAAGCAGTGCTGTGCAGTTTGGTGATGTTGGGTTGAATGAGGAGGCGTGAGCTTCCTGATATTGTGGTTGCAAAATAGATGATAAAAACAGTTCTTGGGTTTCCAGGGATTCCCTTGCAGAAACCTGTTTGATGACAATGACTGCTGGCAATGCAAGGCTGAGCAGAATCACAGAGCTTCAATGGAGGTGTTAGTATCACTCTAGATTTAATTACTGATGAACTAAAAATAGCTATTTCTATTTAATCCCATTCAATATCTGCACTCCTCGGAAACAATTACGTTTTTTTTTCAGGGTGAGCTAAATGTCCGAGATTCAATTCAATTTTATTTTACTTATATAGCACAAAATCACAACAACAGTTATCTCATTGCGCTTTTCATAAAACAGTCTAGACTGTACTCTGTGATGTTATTTACAGAAACCCAACAGTCCCCACCAAGAGCAAGCACTAGGCAACAGAGGCAAGGAAAAACTTCCTTTAAGAGGCAGAAACCTCAAGCAGAACCATGGCTCAGGGTGGGGGGGCATCTGCCTCGACCGGTTGGGGGTGAGAGGACAAGACAGAGGGAGAGAGAGAGAGCGACAGACAGCGAGAGAGAGACATGGAGAATTGTAGCATGATTTCAGAGATGATTTCAGAAATGTAGCCATTGTAAATTTAAAGAAGAAAATTGTACACAGCTTTGGGAGTGTGGCTGACATTTCTCGCTAATAATGTGAAATGAATTGCCTCTCTTGGTTATTATTAAAAATCAAAGTCCTTTAGCCAAAAGAACAAGCAAATGTAGCCTTTAGAGATTATGACCTCCAAAAACAAGGTTCTGTTTTAGGTTTAGTTTGTTGGTTTGTTTGCTTGTCTGTCAACAGGATTGTGGAAAAACTATTGGCCCGATATTCATGGAACTTGGCGGAAGGGTATTGCAAAGGCCAATGAAGAACCCAATTAATCTTGGAGCCGAACTGAATCACAGGGCGGATACACCAATTATTTCCCCCTTAATTTAAAATTGCAAAATAAGGTGTGGCCTTGGCGGAGGTCTGAGCTCTTCAAGTGCCTTTAGAGTTTTAAATTATCATATGTTCAGTTTAAAGTTTGAAAGTAAAACAACACATCTGGCTTTAAGTGGAAAACTTTGAGCATCAAATACAGTGAAAAAAGTCAATGCAATCTCAACCACTTGAAACCAAAGAGCTAATTGGATAAATGACAAAGGTTGCAAAAAGGCTGTCCACTCAGCCCTGGCCCTAAACACAGCAAAAGCAGTGTCATCCATCAAACTAAAAAAACACTGTCACAATGATAAAGAACTATAGCAGAAATTACAACAAGGTGACCTACTCACGCTGCATTCCTAATCAAGCCGCCCCAAAGAGTAACAAACTGTGGTAAATCTTGAGCTGCTGGGCCATTTTTCTCCTGTGTGGCGCTTTGGAGTCATTTTACAGGTTGTGGCTTAGTGCCAGTAGAGATGAAGTCACACGCATTCAGCCAAGTGGACAAGTCTACAGTAAACAGAGACTTTAGTGTCGCAGAGGCAAGCTTCAACCTGAAACCAGACCTCATGTCACAAATGCTCATTGTATGGAACTGCCTACAATATATCACAAGGCCCTGAGACAATGCATAAACACTCCACTTTTCCCACGCTGGGAAACCTTGGATATTACTAAGGCCTGCTAAGGCAGCTTGGGGCAAACAGATTTTGTTATGTTATTATGATAATTAAACCTCTAAATCCCTGATAAATGTATCTAACCTGAGTCAACTGCTGAGTAATATTCAAATGTGATGTGAAAATGGAAACGCTGTAAAAGCACAGGGGCATGGCAGTCACTGGGAAGAATCTGTTAAACAGAACAAGTCAGATTTATTATGATTATTATTTTTCATACTTTGTGCGTTGTATTGAACCATCTGTGCATCATAATGTTTGGCTGACAGCTCACACAGGACTGATTTGGAAGACGCCCCACGCTAACTAAACAGTCTGAGATGTATTACCAGGGCACAAAGATGGAGCAACAGTTTGAAAAAGCAAAGCCACCATTGTGTGAAATAGGTTCCACCACACAATTACACCTCAGTGAGAAAAATGGAACTTTCCAAATAAGACAATCAATAAATCAGAGTCAGAACCTTTGAACACGCTCTTATTTTACATAGTGATTTTCACAGTAGTAGTTACAGCCCCAGAGGAAAACAGTAGACGGCTCATGTGTTGTGTGTGTTTTGCAGTTAAGGGGACACCATAATGCAATCGATGCAGTGCGGTTACTGCAACTAACCACAATGCATTATGTCTAAAAATACACCATACGTCAAGCTAACGCTAATTGAAGGCTTTGAGCCGCAGCAGGCAGGCTGACCATGGCTAAAGGTCAGCTATGAAATGAGATCCTCAGGTGGGCAAAGATTACATTAATACAGTATGAAGACCATTAATGCTGCATAGCATAGAGGCATTAAAAAATGCAGTGTTATTGACAAAGTCCACACTGCATTGTAAACCAAACTATTAAACTGATGTCTTACGTGTACTCCAAGGAAAGCTAGAAGGTTGTACAGTTAACTCCCAGGGTGTAATTCTAAACCATACAACCTACTACCTCAACCCGGATGCACACATTTTCAACTAAGGTTCCTCTTTTCTATGTATTAAACAAAGAATATCATTATTTAGCCATCTATCACAAAGTACCATCTGCACTGTCATGTAACAGGTTCGAGTAAATGGAAGGTTTTGCAACTGAAAGAGATGCTGTGCATTGCTGGAATGTCAGAGCAACATTATTTTTCTTTGAGCACTGCCATGGGATTAACATATGTATACATATGTCACACCTAATCTGGATGCGATCAAATGAAAAAAAGGGTAAAAGACGAAGTTCTCACCACGATGACAAAGACCCACAGAGGCGAGCTTGTGCTGTCAGATTTGCCACAAGATCGGATCTACGGGTTTATGCCAAATGGTTATGGTCAAAGTATCAAAATAATTGAATAACGGACCAAAAATGTAGCCGAAAGGCTGAGCACTGAAGTCTCTGAGAATGTGACAAAGAACTACACAAGTGAATGCTTGTGACTTGTCTCAGATGATGTCATTTAGAAAATGCCAATCAAACAACTATACTTCTTGTCTTGTGCACAGTGGCCCTGTTCACACCTAAAATTAACGTGTGTCTTGGGTGATCCGATCACAAGAAAACAGCTGTAGTAGAAGGGGTGTAAATCACACGTTTAATTACAATAGAATAATATATTGATTCTTTGGAGAACAATACAATTTTTACTGACATCACAAAGTCTGCCACAATACGATTTTGATTTGATTTAATTCAGGGGCTTGCAACCAATATGAGATGATACATAACATTATTTAACACAATCAGTTATATTTATATGTATTTACAAAAAGCAACAACAATATGATTTGATAATTTCATTATTAAGCTCTTTAGGATATTTAAATTAAAAACAAGCTACTCGTTTTAATAAAACGAATAAACACAAAAGTGTGAATTTCAAAATCAAGGCACATCTTAAAGATGACGATATTTATCGATATTTCCACTTTGCATCAATAATATTGGATAATTAAAGATTGAATCGATATATCGATCCAGATTGATGTATCGTTACACCCCTTCTAAGTATGTTTGTTCACACCGGGCAGTAGAATGCGTTTCTACATGTCTCACTTCCCTGCTTTATATGCAAATAAACACGTCCAGCATTTCCGTTTGGAAAAGACCAAATGCGTTGTTGTTTTTGATGGGCCAAAGGCAGTAATGAACTTCTTGTGCCTTGTCTGCTAGAAATTAAAAGAAGAAGAAGAAATCAAAACCATACAGACTGGGTCTGGGCCTTGGCGTGTTCCAGGCAAACCAAATCGGCCAAGATGTTTGACGCGCTCGTACTATTTCTCTATGGGCTTTTGGAAAGGTTCAGACATCGTGGATAAAGCCAGCAAATGAGTACATACATGTGCTTACGCAGAGGACATAAGTTAAGAAGGCTGTCCTTCAATGTGGCCCAGGACACATTTGCGTATTGATGTGAAACAATCTGATCACAACTGTTTTGCGGTTGTAGCCTATCATTTACCGTCTTGACCTCTGTGAGTTGATTCTGGATTCAGTTACGAGATCTTGGAGAACAGAGTGGCACAAAGCAGGGTTCAGTTCACAACGTTCTAAAGGTTTAATGAGACACACAGGGTATATACCATACATTTTCTAACAATTGCTCCATTCACTTTGATGAGGTGAGAGTAGATAGATAAGATAGAGGCACCAGAGGAGAGGAAGAGTAGAGAGGAAGAGTAGGTAGGTTCACGCAAATAAATCTTCAGAAAGAAATACTGTCTAACAATTTATGATACCAATTAAAACAGATAGGGGAGAGAGAGAGAGGCTTTGTTCTGAGTTTTTACAGAATGGAATGTAACAGATTCACGTACACAGTGCTAAAAGAATGTGGCCTTCACAATGTGATGTGAGGAATTGGATCTCAATACGTCTTAAATGCATCTTGGGTGCATTCACACCTGTATTAAGAGCTGTCCACTAGTGATTGCATCAACCCAGACTCATGTTAATACCAGGTCTGAACAGAGAGACGAAAGTCTGGAAGGGTTAAAAGGATTTTGAGTTCAATTCAGCTGGCATTTTCTGCAGCAGGAGCCTTTGTGGAGATTCACCCCCCAAAAAAGAAAGTTCACTAAACAGATGGTGAAAGCATTGTGATAACTTACCCTTCATGGAAGTGTCTTGCTGGCGGGGTTTCACTGCCATGGTCAATTTTGAGTATGCCTTCCTGAAAACAGGAAAAAGGAAGTTGTTTTGAAATACCGCACAATGGTATGTGACGGATGGATGAACAGCTACAGTGTTTTATGAAATACTAGCAACTATCAGTAAAGTGCGAGAGAAACCAATGAGTAGTGTGATAGCAAGGAAGGAAAAAGAGGAGTATTATGTTACAAAATATGCCAGTAACTGTTCAGAGAACACCAGATCCACATGGGGGGGAAGCATTTAAACACAAATTACTGTACATTCTTAAGTTGATGTGATTCGGTTTGGGATCAGCACGTGCCTTGGCTATTCCCAGAGATGAAATTAAGTCCATAATAATAATTCTGTTATATTTCTGTTGTGGACTGCTATCCCAAACTAGCCCGCAGAATTGCCATAGCATAGCAGTCCTCAACTTAGCCAAGACCACAGATAGCAGAGAGCAGAGCCTGAGAGGGATGCCAGTGTAATCAAGCATGCCACGGTCAGCTACCATTAACTGTGCCTGTGCCAGAGAGCCACAAACAACGGAATATTCCTATGGCCGCAGTGCGACAAAGCAAAGACTGAAGTGGGAAGAGAGTCAAAATGCCACTTACCCAGATTTCTAATAGCATGTCTGATTTCTCATCTCTATTTTTCTTTATCTACACTTTCTACCTGCGTGTGAGCAATGAGCAGCAAGTGTGACTAGCGTTTAGTTGTTTGGTAATGACAGGAATGACGAAAAGACCGAGGGGCACTTCTAAACTAAGCTCACTGAGAATACGGGTTGAGTTCAGCGATACGCTGTCCGCCATTTTCTCCGAAACAAACAAGAACAAGAGAAGAAAAAACTGGATAAAAACGATTTGCTGGCATCATTATTCACAGTTTCCCCCTTTTCTCCCTCTTTGTGTGTCTCTCTTTCTCTCTCTCTCTCTCTCTCTCCAGGCACCATTACAATCCCTTGGCTGGAAAGATCACATGATTTCCTCCCAGAAAGCCACAGCATTCCCAGTAAGTATTCTGCTGACATTGTGAAGACATCTTTTATCTAAATCAAAACGTTAGCTCGGCCTGCCCCCTCTCCATTAAGTCTGGCACCTCCTGGCTTGGGTGGGTGTGGGTGGGGTGAAGGATGGTGTTAGGAGTCATGGCAACCTCTACCTGGCAGGCTGCCCAGCACCCTGAGGTGGAGGGGGGGGGGGCTAATATAGTGTCGTCAAGCAGGAATGCTTTGTGCCTTCCAAAGTCAACTTTATGGGCGTGCTGGTTGCTTGGGATTTCAGCTCAGATGCCAGAACGTTTTTAAATACATATACATGTTTACATACAGTAAATACAAAAGACTATGAGCAACTCATACTGTTCCTCCTGATATAAATATATCTGGAGATGACTGGAACAAAGTTGACATGCTTCTTTTTAAAAACATGATTTCCACCCAGGGGTACTTGTACCCCAGAGGTTACTTCTGCACTTGCAAGGGGGTACGTGGAGAGTACCTTAAATGATTTGAAAGAAATTGAAATTATGATGTGATTTAAATAATATATGCATATATTAATATTGAGTCAACTGTAACACCTAAAAACTCCATGATTCAGTTATGTACTGTAAGTGTGTGAAAACTGTGGTTGCATGCAGGAAACAGTCAATGTGGAGAGCAAAATCTTTTTTAAATTATTTTTTCCGTCATTCATTTGTAGATCTGTTTATAGAGATTAGCCCAAACTGTAAACGATGAACGCCGCACCGAAGAGTAAGACTTAGCCAAGATATCCGTTGGCTACACTGGAATACTTGAAATATAGCTGGCCTGGGTCCAAAAATGTATTAATATAATCTCAAATCAATTAATTAACGTGACTTTGTTAGAGAGAATTGAGAGATATGAAGAACTTGTGATTGTATTAGAGATGCTCTGACACCGTTTTTTTCTTTCCTGTACCTGAACTTGCGTATCGGCTGATACCGAGTACTGGGCTGATGCCAGTGTGTCATATATATTTATGTGGTGTATACTGCTATCCCTGAAAGGATGTGATATAATTGCTATCTTTGTTGTTCCTCAGATTAAACGTTTTGTGAAACATGAATAAACGCAAACAATGAATGCTAAATAACTCTATTTTATTGTCCAGTTTGACAGTCAGTCATAACGGAAAAAGAACATAAATAAACTATTTTAAAGTTGATTTTCATCAGTGATAAAATGGGTGGTATCAGATCGCTGGATAAACCCCACTACTGTCTGATACCGATTAGCATTTTAGGCGGTATCGGAGGCTTCCGGATACTGGTATCGGAACATCTTTAGATTGGATAAGCAATAATTCCCTCCCCCCCATACACTGTATCTAAATTCCTGTGTTTCTTCAGTGAGATAATGAATATGACAGAGAGATCATTTCAGAGTAGACAAGAGCCTCTCATGTATCGACAGCAGACGAACAAGTGTTCCCATGCTGCATTGTTCTGCAGTTTAGCCAGAACAGTAGCCAAACACAATCAGGTGGTTTGTTACAATAACACATGCATATGTCATGGACCTGTGACTCACTGAAGAGCAAGGCATCCACCAGAGACAAGATTAAAGTTCTGCCCCGAGAGCCTGTCATACGCCGGCTCTCTCGCTCAATTTGACACCAAACTGTTACGCATCTGTCAAACTCTGTTCATGAATAAATTAGAAAATGTTTGAGATTGGAGCAGGAGAACTAATGCAAGGGCTGTTTGACATTTGTGTCCTATTTTTGCGTTTTTCTTGTCTGACTAGGTTTCATTAGCCCTGCGTCTACTGTATAAAGTATATAGTATGTGTATATAAATCCATCCATCTTTGTCCACTTATCCGGTATCGGGTCATGGGGGCAACATGTAGAAATGTTTTTCGCAAATCATGATTTAATTTAATTAAAAAGTTGATAACAGTGGAATAATAGTGTGAATAAATCAAGCACTTCCCAATCACATATGATTAAATATACAACTGTTGAATGCCCAGCAAGCACCCGCGTGTTTGGGACAGAGAAGCACAGGAGACACCCCAGAAACTATTTGGAACAATATACTGCAAGTCAGTACATGCAGTGGTAACATTTAAGAATTTACTTCTGTACATCTGAATGGTTATATTTGTCATTTAGTACTTAATATCTGGTTTTATTGAGTAAGGACATCAATAAAGTAAGCTCAGACTTTGTATCTGCTGCTATAAATACCAATTCAGAACACATCACTGTTTATGTACTGGCACTGTGGATGATTAAAAACAGCAGGGAAGAAAAATAAGGGAATAAAATATAAGCAATCAAGTGCATAAATGATCAAATATTCATCCAAAACCCATCAGAGCCAGTGTTCTCGTCCACAGACTGGTGTGTTGGCCATGACACAAAGTAAATTCCCTTTTTCATGGCGGTGCAGAGACTGGTGCAAACAGCATTACTACATCCTGGTAGTTAACATGTTTTCCCTCATACAGGAGACGCACAAAACGTTTGGAGAGATGTACACGTTTTGTTAATTGTATCATGTGCAGTCAACACCTCTGCTGAAAACGCGGTGGCACTCTGCACCTCTCTGAACTGACCAGACTGTTTTAGCTGTTCTGTTATTTGCCTTTACCCATTTAGTCATTGTATCTACATTATTGGTGATTATTCATCAAAACTCTCAGTGATAACATTTTGTGAGAGCACCAAAAGTCAGCCCTACAATATCGTCGCAACATTGCCCTTGATGTATTTGGTCAGAAATATCGTGCTATTTGATTTCCTCCATATTGCCTAGCTGGAGACATCCTCATTGTTCAAAGACACATGGCTTTTCATTGTGATGGCATAGTTAGAATAGAGCTCTTAGATGTATCAACAAAATCTGCTCATCTGCTCCAGCAGATGAGCTCAGAAAGCTTAAACAGACTCATCTTAAACATTTTCCCACTGAGAGGGTCATTTCATATCCCAAGAGGCAGGAGGCCAGGGTCAAAGTTCAAATTAGAATGGGGGGGCTAAAGGACTTCCCTTGGGGATGGGATACACCACTACACACCAGACAGGGGGAAGAAATCCGACATACTACTCAACCTAATAATACATAATGTGTGAAAAATCTAGTCAGTGGGGGAGATGGAGGTGTACACCAAAACACATAGGATGTACACAGACATGGCAAAGCCACAGTACTGTGCAAAAGTTTTAGGCTGTGCAAAAGTCTTAGGCAGTTGTGAAAAAACTACTAACTTTAATTTAACTTTCAAAAATATGAAGTTGCAGCCAAAAAGCTATACCTCCAACTATGTTTTTGTGCGTAGTTGAGTTGCTTGGCCTTGTTTCCATGTCGGA
>NC_045745.1:8143895-8156103 GCF_008692095.1 Etheostoma spectabile | reverse complement strand
GGCTTTTTGGCTGCAACTCTTCCATGAAGATCACTTCTGACCAGACCTCTCCAGACAGTAGATGGGTGTACCTGGGTCCCACTGGTTTCTTCCAGTTCTGAGCTGATGTCAAAGCTGGACATCTTCCGATTTTAAAGGGAAATAAGCTTAACGTGTTTTTCATCTTGCGCTATGTTTCCTTGGCCGACCACTGCATCTACGATCCTCAACGTTGCCTGACTGTACCTATGAGAATTAATGCTGTTTTGAAGGCAAAGAGTAGTAACATCAAATATCGCATTTTGTAAATTGATAAAAACAAACAATCCTTTTTTTTATATTTTTGAAAGCATTCTTAGTTTATAGCATGTTCTCACACCTGCCTAAGACTTTTGCATGTCATATAAGCTTTTGGTGCTGTTAACATTTCCTGACAACAACAGACATCTGCATAGTTACAGAAAAATTGATGGACAAAACCTGAAACAAATCTGCGTTAATGTATTTTAATGTTCTTACCAAAGCGGAGATTACTGCATGTGACCGGAAACACTATGCAGTTCTTCGAAGGCACTAAGGCTCGGTATCGCCAATGATGTCCTGATTCGAGTACATTTCTGATTCAATATTAATTAGGTTAGGGACATTTCAGTCACAATGTCAATTTTGCTTGGATATAAAAGAGATTCTCAGAGAACTTATGCTAAGCAAGAAGCAGCCCTCATTTTTTTTCTTTTTTTATACAATGCAACAGGTTAATCTACATTAAGGATTAACAAAGATCAAGAATCGATTAATTTAACCCAGCCATTGTGGGTACCCTTCTTAAATGAAAAGGAATATGTATATAAATGTTAAATGAGATGTTGGTCACTTGAAGGAAGGAAGATCATTTGTGCTATTTTATTTTCCAAAGGCACACCAGAGACATGCGGTTATTTTGGGCTCATAGCTCTTATCTCCATTAATATAATGTTGCCTCAAGACATGAGAGAAAAACTGTCAACAGGTTCATCCAGACACAAGTTTATACAGTTTTCCTTAAAGAGACCAACCCATCCAGCCATTCCTCAGTGTTTAAGTATCCTATGTGACTTGCCAAGGATAGAATTACACACAGAACAAAAAATGGGGAAAGTTGATATTTTGCAAATCATATTTTGGATAACTTTGTTTGCTGAGATATTTTGCATGTTGGAAAATAACTGCAGACTATGTGTGGGAATGAAAGAGAGAGCTGAAGCTGCAAACAGAATTTACCTGGCCTCTCTTACTCAGTGTTCAGCCTCTAGCAAACAGGATTTACACAGAAAAAAAATATTACTTAAATACTAGAACAATCATGTTTTGTTGACATGAACATGTAGTTGCAAGAAATAGAAGCAAGACCATCAGGACACTTACAGATTTTGCATGAGCTCCATTTTCTTGGAGAATTATCATTAATTTGGGAAATATTTTGTACCACAGTCGCAAATCCATTTATGTTTAAACGGTGCAATAAATACAGCTTGGATGAAAATGCAGTCCTGAGAGCAACTCCAGGATCTTCCTGTTGCACATTTTACAAAATCAAAGCGACACATCTCAGCATTCTGACTTCAGAGGAGAGTTGAAGCTCACAAATATTGACTAAAATGTTCCCGTATTACAGAAAATTATGTTTTGTGACTTGCGAGCCCGTGTAATGTTGCTTTAAAAGCAACAGAGCTTTGCCGTGCAGCCAGCCGAGGTGATGACTTTGCCTGACCCCACCTGTCAGTTGATCCTGCTGCCTAGCACCAGACTAAACACTGAGATTTTCATCAAGCCTTATTGGCTGCAGCTGACTAACCAACAGCCAATCAGCACACAGGGAGGGATGGATGGAGGGCAAAGAATCTGAGAGTAGAAAGGAGAGGAAGAGGTTGTGAAGAGACAACCAAACCTCATGCAAACTCAGAAACAAAAAAGCAAGCCAAGACAAAAACGGCAAACAAATGTCAGATGTCTCTTCTAACACTGAGCACAAAGGGTGTTTTCTATATAGAAATGCTGCATCTTAATTTAAAGACTTTCAGATTGAGATTAGCTGGGGTATGTAATGTTCATGTACAACAATAACACAGTAAAAGGGCATCTGTTTGTGAATGGGGCTGAATTGATAACCTGGCTCCAGACGAGGCAGGCATCAGACCGTGCAGCGCTAAAAGGGATCAATACTTAATGAATTCCAAACGTCCGAGTTTCAGAAACATAAATGTATCCTACACATGAGTGCATAAAGTAACCTCTACGGATCGATAAATATGACATTACACACAGCCAGAGGAATGCATCTTCTTAATTGACCTGAGCATTTTCAAATTAATTCAAACGACAATTAAAATGGATTGGAATGTGTGGCATCTCCGTCCTGGAATCTTGGGAGAGCTTTTCATTGTGTGATAGGCTCAGCTTGTGACCTGGCCTTGAGTTTTAATTACCGATGTCTCCTTTCAGCCAGATCAGGCAATACAACAAAAACAAAGGAGAAATGAAAGGCTTAGTTTGGCATTTACATAGTGATAGAGGTAGCACTATACAGAGATAAGGTAAGCATTGTGCTCAAATGTAATTAAAAAAAAGTACACAGTTGCTGTGCAGAAATGTTAATGTGACCTAAAGGCCAGAGAATAATCTCAATCCACATTTAAATTGTTTTGGCGGATCCGCTGTTTATGTACAGTATTTTCCATGGCTGGTAAAAAAAACATATTCCAAACAAGTTTTAAAAATATAGATGCCAAAACTGTTTTTTTAAGACAGGGGTTCCCAAACGTTTTGACATAAATCAAATAAACTGACACAAATCACCACCAAATTACACTATTTTATATTATGATATGATTTCTCAGGGTCCCCTATCTGATAGAATTTTTGCCTTTAGATGTTTTATTACAGAAAGTGTATGAAACCCATGACCCAAATAGGCATACACGCTGTCACTGCATTACCCATGGATGGAATTATAGTGAAAGGTTTAGTGGATAAATAATTTCCTTTTTTCCGCGGACCTTCTGGCACACACTCCACTCCAGACCCTACTTTGAAAATCACTGTCTTAAAAAACAATGTTCGAAGTAGCTGTTGTTGTTTTTAAGTGCTATGATATTATAATTTGCAATGTTATACCTGACTAATAACAATAAAGTAGAAATCAAACAGACAGAGCAGCCTCTCTGATTGTTATATGCTCTATGGTTGCATGGTTTGGATTTGAGCATTTGCTGTTAGTCACGCCATCAGGCTGCCATCAGAAGAGATGCTGGTGCAGATCACTGACATATGCTTGTGACGTTATCATGACAGGAAAAAAAATAAAAAGCAAAACATCTGAAGAATGAAATTGAGCAGTGTATTACTACTATTAGTTGATTGAAGATATGCAACACAATAATTTACCAGGTGTAGAGCTGCCAAGATTAATTGATTAGTTGTCAACTTTTAAATTAATTGCCAACTATTTTGATAATTGATTAGTCGGTTTGAGTCATTTTTTAAGACAAAAGTAAAAAATTCTTTGATTCTAGCTTTGTAAATGTGAATACGTTCAAGTTTCTTCTGTCCTCTGTGACAGTCAACTGAATATCTTTGAGTTTTGAACAAAACAAGACATTTGAGGACGTCATCTTGGGCTTTGGGAAACCCTGATCCACATTTTTCACCATTTTCTGACATTTTAGAGACCAAACAACTAATCAATTATTTGCAAAATTATTCAACAGATTAATCGACCAGGAAAATATAAACAGAAGGTAAGCTAAAACAAATTTAAGGGGTGAATGAACTCAACTCAAAACACTGAAAGAGACACAATTATTTATCTTTTAAAGTCTACTCTCAAATATTCTTAATTCAAGAATTCAGTACCCTGGTTAGACTGTGGTTCATCTCTAAAAGTTATTTGATCAGTATTCACTACAGTAGTTCTAACCCCACATCACTTTCCTGCTTCTTTCTGCCATTAGATCTTAACGACATTTCAAAGAAACTGAGAACATTATATGGCACAAATCATTTTCCATGGGCAGCCTCCAGAGGAGAGGGACCGTAATCGACTACATTAGGGATGGCTTGTCATTTAGGAGGCAGTGGAAGCAGTTATCATAATGATACCTTTTCTCTGCGTGTCCTTATCAAATGCTTTGATAATCCCTCTGCACAACCTCTCATTATCAAAGCGATCGCCAGACAATGGGAAGAAGAAAACACTGGAAATGACGCAAATTAGCGCAGGACTATGGGAAAATGATTGCCGATTAAAGACTTTAATTAGGCTCCCGCAAAACAATCAGACACAATTAGGAGGTACCAGTCAATAAGCTAAAACCCATAAGCAAGAGACAATGAATTCATATTTGATGATTTTTTTAAATGGCTATTTGAGCTCAGATGCCTTTTGCTCACAGTTGGGTGTGAGATAAGAGGAGAGCGTCCATGGTGAGTTGTAGGTAAATCAGCCGGTGAACCAGTGCGGACTTCCGATGAAAACTGTCTGAGTGGTTCTGGAAACACGCTCTGCCGTTTTCAGACATCCACAACACACCATACAAAAAAAATAATAGTGCCATCCATTTACATGACAAACCGGATTCATTTAAAAATGGGCTAACAGTACAAGTAGAACACTGAATGTTAAAACGGTTAACTGGGCTGGGCAATATGGCCAAAACAGTCTATCCCGATATTACCTACATCATTTCATATCTTGACAGTGATATGAATCAAGATATAGCATGTTTTCAGTTTTTTTTTTCTTTTCAAATCTACAAATAAATAGTGCTTATGGAAAGCCTTATTTTCTATACTTGTGTGAATTAAATATTTGACAAATGAAAAGTGATGTTCAGGTAATGTAAATGTTGCCGTAACACAGTTCCTCCTCTGGTTTTTTGACATTGCGACAGAAAAGATATAGACATGAATAAATACCATAGACATTTTTGTCATCGTCTTAACGATATGTATCGCCCAGCCCTTGTCTGAATACTGCCCTACATTATTGTATTGCCCTTTTACATCCAGAAAAGACCTACCACCACAGTATTAGTGCAAATCTAACTATCGAGCTTTATAAGACACAGAGTTTGGAGCTGTTATGATGATGTTGCTTTATGGTGTCTGGTTATTTAAAATAATCACTTTAAACTGTTTAGAGGATCTCACACACTTTAAAAGTAGTATCAAAGCAGAGGATTTGCACCTGAGCCTTTAAACGTCTATCTATCTCACCATCATTCTTGCACGTTATCAAGTTATATGTAATGTACTGGCTTTTTGTAAAAAAAAACGCTTGAATTAAAGAAAGAATTCAAATAAAATGTCTCACTACATTTTCACAGCACAGTAAAGTGGAAGTGAATTAGGGTTCCTGACACCTAAACCGGCTTCAGACTCTCATAAAGAAAGTGAAAATCCTTTTTACTTTTAGAAACAAGTATGAAGCAGACAGAAAAATAAAATGTGTTGCAAACATCAATGGAACTGACAACTGTAACACCACATGATGTACTGGATTTAGGCCTCTATGATCTGCAGCATACACCCAGACCCATATAACACATGCAGACCCACAGTACACTGTCTAATACTTATACATCCAGACTTATAGCATGAAATCACATAGAGCTGGGCAAGACAATAAAGTACGGCATCTGTCCAAAGTTCATGTCCATCCATTCAGAATTAAATTAAAGCATTTGTCTCCAATGATCAGTTCCCTGCTCAGCTTGTAGAAGCGTGAAATATCCACACATGGCCTGGAGGGGAGTGTGTGTATGTGTGTGTGTCTGTGTTTGTGAGAGAGCTGGTAGAGGGAATTCTGAAGAGATGCGCTCCAGTTGAAAACATGTGGCTGCTCTCACCCCAGAGCCATGTAGCCTCACAGAGCACATGTCAGTCAGCCGTGATGGCAGGCATAGCAAACGGGATGGGACAGAGCAGGGACTCTAAGGCAGCCTGCTGTTTCCACTGGGGTCTCCCCTGCTGGGCTACATGGTCCCAGCTCCCTTTGTCTACTGTTAACCCGTTAAATCCTGTGGAAGAACCCATTCATAAATGTGTCACACACCCCGGGGGTGCATTTGGTGTGGAATAATGATCCTAAAGGGGTTACACAGCACTGCCAATGACTCCAACCGCCCCCCCCCACCACACCTTACACACACACACCACACACCACACAACCAACACACAACCACACACAACCACACACACACACACACACACACACACACACACACACACACTCATTTGTTTCCTGGGGTGTTTGCAGTTTCAATTATCGTCATCTTTTGTCTTAATTCCTCGCCAACACCATCAAACGACTTTATTTAAGATGAAGTGAAGTCAGTCCACACCAACAACAAACAAATCTTTCAGTCACTTTTCTCCGCACAGTATATTGTTTTTTTTTTTATCGTCATCGCCATATCAACTGGCGCAATAAACACATTGCGAAAGGCTGTGACATATCGCGAAAAACACTCCGAGGTTTTTTATGTTTGTTGAAAGAAAATATTAGTTGAAAACTGCACTTCATAATGTCATTCTTTTTTTAGTGGGGCCTTTTATGTTTTTTATTTTTTCAATAAGAGAATGTTGGAAATGATGTCCTTTCATTTGTTTTAAATTCAACAAGCAATGTGAATACTGAAAGCAGCAGAACTGAGTACACTTAAAAAAAAAACATTTTAATCGCAAGTAATATCGTTATCACGATATTCAACATTATTGCATATTGGATGTTTTCCTCATATGGTGCAGCCCTATTTAGAAGGATAATGTGTTTTATATGAGGACATTATAGCTCTTATTACTCTCTGGATACACACTGGTATGACATATTTCAGCTAGACACTTCTGCTCTCTCCTGTGCTGTTGAGCATATTGTGTGGCTGACTACATTCCGACTGTACGTATGCATTTAGATAGAGAGCGCACACACGGGAGAGAAAGTGTAATTATACTGCAGTAATGCCCTCCATGATTAATGATGTGGGCCTCTGAAACCAAACCATCGCGCCAATGGCAAATTACCACTATAAAAATAAACCACGATGTGAACAGGTCAGCGAGGCCAGAGCACAAAATGTCTCTTCGTGTGTATTTATATAGAGTGTGTGAGTGAGTGGGGAACAAGCTCTAGTGACCCAACTAGTTATGGTCCAGCGTCTGAGACCGGCTCCCTCTACATCAGTGTTACACAGCTCCACTGGCACACAAATTAAAAAAAGCCTGTTTTGTTTGCGCTATTACATCGGCGCCTAACATGAGCTCACATACATGCATGCAATCAGGAGGAAAAAGTTGGATCTCTGAATAAAGTGCGTAGCTAGTCAGAGAAACACCTCAAGAGCTGAGAGAGAACAGAGAAGAAACAAAAAAAGAAACAGTAATATCTTCTAAAGTATGGTTACCATTGTCCCATCATCACTGCCCTGGTAGGGAAATGTGGTGCAAATATTAAATGTGTAACATGGTGGCTTAGGCTGAATCTGAAGAGCACCATAAACCTCCAAAAAAGTGCTCCAAAAGTTCTGAAGGGTCTCCTGAGCACTGCAGCGTCAAGATCACATTTCTTGTCAAAGACTGACTACACCGTTCTGGGCATAACTACATTTGATTAGTTCTCTCCCCTGCACCTCCCCCCTACCCCCACCCCACCACACACACACACAAACACACACACTTCTCAGATGAAGAGCACTTGACTTGCACCCAAATTGAACTCTTGTGCACTCTACTTGTATAAAAGACAATGCCTTTGTGTAGCCAAACTGCAATGGAGTATTTCATTGAGAGCACGGCACTCAAAGTAGCAGCAATCAGGGATTGTTGTGGTCGCCTGGGCTGATGTCATAAACATGACAACTATGCATTTAATTGCCAGCGCACAAAGATAATTGTCAAATTATTGCTGTATTTTCTGTATTTTCAATGATTTCAATGCCAGAGTTACATCAGAAAGAACAATCTAAGAGAACAGCAAACTAAATAAAAAAATAATTGTATTTCTAAAATGTGTCAAAGACTTGAGTAAAGGAAAATTAACTAATATAATACTAATCTGATGAGTATACTGACATGGTTACAGCAACAAGCCTTCAAAAATAATATCTTATTCAAGCAAAATATGGGAATAATGTGTCAACAGTACAGGTGATGGTTTTTGTTTGTTTTTTCTCCTGCTGAAATCTGCACTCAGATCACAGAGGGGAATCCTTGAGTGGGGAATGAAGAGCTGGACTTCACGCTATACTGATCCTTATCCCACTCTTGACAGTGATTTTTTTTTGTTTTTGATCATTCATTTGTATGCTTTAAAATGGACTTTCACACTTGTCAGCACAGCTGAAGAGGCGTCTTCATGATTTCCAATATCCACACACTAAACGAGACGAGCAAAACACAATGTTGCAGCGCGAGTAATCCATCTAATTTTACTGCACACTCAAACTGATAATTAACGACCCATTAAATGCACGGCCCGTGGTTTCTTGGGAGTATGAATCTGAAGCGTGCATGCATCTTAGCAACACACAGACGAAAAGCTTGACAAACGGCCCCATTCCTCTTTAATGACAATAAATCAAAGCGTGCACATGGCCTTCTCTCTGAGACAGAGATAATCAAAAGCAGAGAGAAAGAGAGCGAGAGATGGCCAAACATCATGTCTAACGTCGCGACAAACTGCAGATCAACTGTTTCCAATTAGAATTACAGAGAAAATAGAATGAACCCGTCCACCCTGTTCCCTCTGCACACACTAGAAAACATTTATTTTTACAGGGCATGTTTGCTGTTCTTTAAATAAAAAACAAAAAAAACTAAATTGAAATGGTAAATCTCCATCTCTCCCATTTCCTCTCTTAAACAAGATGTGAGAAAATCCCCGCGCTTGCACAAAGCCACATGCACCGGTGTCCGTGTCAGTTTTCCTTTCTCTCTTCTTTCATTGCTGTTTAATCCAGTCACATCGGCTCCCTGAGCAGGTGAAGTCAGCCAAAGACTTTCCCACGGTCTGAGAGCAAATCCAACGCCCCGAGCCCTTCCTGAGGGCCGGCCATCTGTCCGCTCTGTTTGGAGTGTGTTAGGGGGTAAAGCGTCAGCTGCATGACCAAATTCAACGTTCCAACACACCCCTCCTTCGTGAAGAAAAGCCCAAAGCAACCATTCAACTCAACACACACACACACACACACACACACACACACACACACACACACAGCTTGTGCCCAAACACAAACAAATCAACAAACAAACAGACAGATGTGACTCCTTACATCCAACAGATTTGCAATCCAAAGCCCTCACGAACGGTCTCTGTTGGAATAACAGTCATGCACAGTTTGCTACAACTGATCTGTAAAGACTGCTGTGAAATACTGACATTTTTACCAGCTTTGAGTTTTCTGCTAATTAAAAGTATCAATTAAAAGTAAAAACAGATCATTTCTTTCCCCAGCCCTTCCTTCCTCTTTTTAGTGATTAAAACTTAGGTTGCTTGGTTGCAGAGAATCCTCATTAGAACGATATTTGTGTCTCAACAATGGAGTTCACCACATAAACCTTGACCTTTGCTCCCTGCGAGGATAAATCAGCTGTGCCACCGACTTCCGCGGAACAATACATTTTCCCCCACAAAAGCAGCTCAAAATGTAGACCCGGCAAATTTGAGAACACCGTTGTGGCTTGCCGAGAAGAAAAAAAAAAAGAAGAAAGAAAAAATAGCATCTTACTTCGTATTAGGATTTGCCACGATCATGTGACGCATTTCTTTTCTTTCTCAAGCACATGCTGCCACCCCCATCCCAAAGCATTCCCTCTTACTCTTTTTTACCCTCCTCAAACTCACATGCTATCATTCTATTTCCCCTCTCAAAGGGAGACTCCGCCACTGGTGTGATATTGGTCGTCGCCCTGGCCTGATGCAGTTTTTAAAATGCGTGACATTGCCTCTGTGGGAGCATGAGAACGGAGCTTCCTCAATAGTGGGGTCCCCATACCCGGCCCGTAACCATGGAAGCAGATGCCTGCCCTCCCGGCCCTCCTTACCTCCTGTCGATCGCAGGCTGGGAGCTGCTTCACCAGTGAAAAGAGGCTGTGCCTGCCTTTCTCCTCGCTCTGACCGAACTTGCCCCGCTCCTCAAAAGGAGCCATTGAACAGGTCACCGGTCTAGACTTGTTTGCACGGTCCAGGGAGCAGCCTTGATGTAACCCTTGCTCTCCTCTCTCTCTCTTTCTCTCTGTGCCTGCCACACCAGCCGCCCTGCGACTGCAGACTGTGGAGGGGTTGGCGCGGGTGGGGGGACATTGGAGACGTGGATTTGAAAAGGAGCCCGTCCGATTTTGCCATTGTGCCTTTTCATTCACATCGATCGAATGAATATCGAACCTTCTGTCCCTGCGTGTGTGAAACGGATAGCTTAGCAAGCATTCCCCCCCCCCGTTGTGGGCCCAGAGTTGTGATTTCTTTTCTCACCAATTGTAAGAATGTCATTTTTTGTTTTGTTTTTAAGTTTAATTCTGGTGTTTAACTATGTGATGAAAGCAGGAATGAGGTCAGGTGGTTTTATCATTTTTTTTTGGTTTTTATCATTCTCAACAATCGGATGAATTTTATTCCCAGCATTTGCATTTGCATTTTTGAAGTGGTATTTATTGATGAAACAAATTTCTGTGTGTGCAAAAAGACGCAAAAAAAAAATCAAGAACCTAATTTTTTTAATGAAGGTGCAATCAGAAGTGCAAAGCAATTTTATATATTACATTTTTAATAAGTTTGCGACACTTAGAAAAGTAAATAGGAACCCTCTGTATTAAATACTAAAATCTTAAATTGATAAAAACTTTAAACGGAAGTTTGATTTCATAAAAGGTGCTGGTGACTAGTTGTTTTCTTATTTGCCTTAGCAACGTTTCATTATTTTTACACAGAGAGAATTAAGATGAATGCATCTGACTCAAACTAACTTGAGAATTTCTTTTAAAATTTAGACAATATGACATACATAATCAATATAATTTTAAGTCAAAATACACTTGATTTTTCATAAACAAATACTAAACAAATCTACTTATTATATCAGGGCTGATGAAGTGAACATTCATTGTGTGTTTCTATATTGACCTCTGCAGTAAATGCTTATAGGTGAGTATACACACGTGTGACAAGGTGACAGCTTTAGTAAAAAGGTGAGACGGTCAATGTCAACATAGCAACATTGTTCAGTAAGGGACGAGGACACAGATGGGGTGACTATTTTGATCTTGTTCATAAGACAAAACTCATTCGTTTTTTTCCTGTAAATATGATTCTGTGACTTGGCACCCTGGACTTTCTCTTTAAACTGGCATAGAAAGAAAACAGGTTTGTTTTCATGACTTATCTTACGCTTCAATTTTGCAATTTGTGTACAGAATCTACTTTACAAATGCTCACATAGCCAGTTAACCCATCGATGGGTTTCTGTCATCATTATGACGCAATATCTTAAAAGATCCAATGCATTTAATCAATGTATTTCAGATGTGTTGAATGATGTAATGTAAAAAATACAGCAACTAATCACATGAAGTGAATATATATATATATATATATATATATATATATATATATATATACTCACAAATACTATACATACATACATACGTGTGTATAAATATACACACATACATACAAATATACACACACAAACACACACATACATACATACAATACCGTATAGAATCCCATATATAAAGTAAAGTCTGCAAAGAGGAGCAGTTAAGCGTCCATGCTCCATGTGACAAGTTGCTATGCAGGGGCCAATCAAAGGGGGCAGGAGGGGGAACAAAACAGGGCAGAAAATGAGCAAATTCAAAGGCAGAGGAAGGAAAGCAAAGGAACCAGTGAAGTAAGAAGGGAAAGGCATTGTGTCCACGCAACAATCCAGACTGCTCCCACAATGACGACCAGGCCTGCCTCCGAAAATATCGCTACCACCACAAGGCCCGGCAAAACAGCACAGAACCAAAGGGCTACAGCAGGAGGGCTGCTACTGGTTCAAGAAAATGGCAAAATAAATGATGTCCTTCCACAGACAAAAAAGCAATGTCACAAACAAGCAGCAAAACCAATCAGGGTTCAAATACTAAATACATACTGGTTAACATTTACTGAGATTAGAATCTGAGAATACTTAGAACCCTTATGTCATATACATAC
>NC_045745.1:8107812-8143885 GCF_008692095.1 Etheostoma spectabile | reverse complement strand
ACATACATGCATACATACATACAGACATAAACAAACACACACATATACACACACACACACACATACATATTTACATATATATACATACGTATACATATATATACACATACATACATACATACATATAGATACATATAGATACATATATACAAACATATACATATATACATTTACAGTATATACATATAGATACACATATATACATACATATATAGATACACACATATATATATATATATATATATATATATATACATATATACACACACACATATTTATACTGGAACATTCATAAAATTGAAATTTCTTCCATTTTACATTCCTATATCGAACAAAAATGATACTACCATTAATTAAAAGAGTAATCCTTTTAAAGAGTAAAACTCATAGAAAATGTGTGATTATTTAACATTAACATACTGTCATGTTTTTTTTTCTTGCAATCTCTTCTACTTCTCTAAAAATAAGGCTGGAGCATAAACAAGTACAAAATAAAGTAAGATTCCCTAAAATGATGCCGAACATTATTCATCCTGTTGGTGAAGAAAAAAGCGAGCTGGCTGATCTGAGCAGAACAATGGTGGAGATGGTGGGGGTGGGGGGTGGGGGTGTCTCGACTGAACCGACATACAACACAGCGACAGGGACAGGCCGGCCAAATGTGCCACGGAGACGCGCTCAACCTTCCTGTCTCATATTACACACCAGCGCCAGGCCATATTTTACTCACAGAAACAACATATAAAATGCAATTTACAGCAAAAAATGCCGGGCTTAGTGTGCAACAGGGAATAAAAATACAATTAGGAAGCATTTGATATATTTCCAGTAGTAGCTAAAATGATTTTTATACTCGTTGTATACAGTTTTAAACCAATCCCAAACGGTGGCTATGTCTTGAACTTTGAACAACAGGCGGAATAAATACAGAAAAAATGACTCTTGATGAAGTTTGTCTCTTTTTTTTTCGTTATCGTAAATGATACCAGAGTAATGCAGAGGAGGGGGATCCAAAACTGAGACTCAGATATCTAGTATTGTTCACACTGCATTAATTGCTTTAGGTTGTAACTAAATGACAGGCAGAGCATAAATCTATTAAACAAACAAGAAAACAAAGAACAGCTTTGGATTTCTCTACACCTCACACACAGAGACACACACACACACACACACACAGACAGACACACACACAGCTTTGGCAGATGTTCCCGGGGACATACAAGCAAAGCAGCACCATCACCACCACCACCACCACCATCATCCTGCCTGGAAACAGTAGCAGCCGAATGCCAAATGCAGCTCCGTCACGTCTGCTGCCACAAAGACACGCATCATTACAAGGCAGCAAAACTAACCAAATACAAGGCAGTGTTTTGCAAGGGATGAAAAATTCCAGCTCCCACTCTGATCTCAGATTTTAGTCCCCTCCGTCTGTGAACAAATCCTGTCCCAGTGATCTGAACGCAGATTGGGCAGACAGCTAACCGTGTGACGACAGATTACATGTGACATATGTGCACAGCTACCATTCAGTACCAGTTCTGATTACTGCTATTTGACTCATGTGAATAAAATAATTCACGAACTTCAAGAAATATTCAACATCCCTTACAATTTAAAAAAATAAATAAAAAAAGATATATGTATGTGTATGTATATATATATATATATATATATATATACACATACACATGTACTGTACATGCAGTCCTCTTTAGAATTCAATTAGTTTGGATCTTAAAAAGGCCTTGCAAAGAGCATTTAGAATTGAAATCCCAACTAATGAAATTCTTTAATGGTTGTCAGGGTGACAAATACCCATTCAAAGGCGTGGAAATATCCTGGGAGACATTATGCCTTTAAATAAAGAACCAATTTACAAATAATAAAAAAATAAAAATTAAATAAATGTCCGAAGAAAACCAAATTGAATTGCAGTCTAATTGCTGTGGTCAAGGAGGAACTTTTTGGATGAGATGACAGTCTCAAATCTAATGTTTAAATAAAAGGCAAAAAGTCAATCCCCACGACAACAGAGCCATGGAACACTGAGACAAGGCACCTAGACACACGGCTAACTTAGACACCATTAGTGGAAATGGTTCTGCCCTCTCTCTGGGCCACAGAGGCATGTGTCTCCCTCCCTGCAGGTCAAGCCCATTGGCTGCTGCACAACACACATCCTTATCGCCCCCCCCCACCACAATGCTAAGCACATCCAAAACATCTTCACTATATAATCGGGTTCATACGGTGTCAGTCCTCACATTTCATGATCCTATGACTGTTGGGAAATGGACACATAATTAAATTGGTCAGTCTTGATAATGACTGTGGACATGAGGGATCACCTTAAGACAACTGAACACTCTGCACTTGAAAATATGATAAAATACTACAGTGGACACTCCAAACAGTGTGAAGAGTAGGGCTGGGATAAAAATAAAAAATAAAATATATATATACACTGGATATATGACAATTTTTTTAAATGGATAATTTCCCCTTGAATCATCATATCCAGCAAAACAGAGCAAAAGCTGAACATGCAGAAAACAATCAGTTTTTAGAAATGCCTAATGATTTATTGTCTCTAGAAGTGTATTATTCAATACAATTATTTTTTGTTGAAGAAGGAAAAAAGAATTGCAATACTTAATACTATCGAATCGTAATACTTCTAGAATTGCAATACATATCCATAGGGCCCATGTATCATGAAATAATCTTTTTGTACCAATGACTCACCTAAATATGTTCTGTTTATACGGTAACCCTGGCGGCAACTACATCATATCCCTTTCCACCAAAACAGAGCTACAGCAGAATGCAGAAGAACCATGTTTTATGCTTTTTTATAATTGAAATAAATGTCAGACAGACTTGTGATGTGCATTCTTCGCCACCAATGTATGTGGAAAGAATCAAAATGGAACAAAAGCATATCGTCCTGGCCCTGGTGAAGAGCTCTAATCATGTTGTTGTCTTTTAGGCACCAAAGTCAAACATTAAGCTCTGGGAAGGTGACTTGGAACAAAGGGCCTCCTCACCACAACCACTACTAAAAGCACTGTTTAATTAGGTGTAGAGCAACAAATCCTCCCTATTCAGTGGCCAGACACTTGTGGTGCTGGAGTGGAGTGTATCGTCGGTGAAAGACTCCCGTCAATACACTGAGAGAAGTGTCCCCTCCCTCACAAAGACACACTGATTCACTAATGCACGTGTGTGTTAACAAGCGCATTGTCTGCTTCTCTAACTCATTGTCTCCTGAATGGGTGCTAATGGAGAAACAAAACACACACACACACACACACACACACACACACACACACACACACACACACACACACACACACAAACACAAACAAACACACACACCCACAGAGGCCCTTCTGCAACACGCTGCTCTTTTTATAGACTGAGAACACTTGTGTCTATAAGTCGAGGGCCGACATACCATGCTTCAGCTTGTCAGATAATATTATGCTTGGACTGAACACAACCGCAGACAACAAAACAGCCACTGGAAAAAAAAATCAACTTTTACCATAAAATGAAAATATTATCTAAAACAATTCTATGAAGGCAAATTTGCCAGACAAAAGTAGTGTCAATATAGAGTATTGTTCAATATCTTCGATAGTAAGTAGAAAACAAAAATGACTGTTAAAATGCAAAAATGTAATATATGCCACACAAATCCCGCAATCTTTCTGAAACTAACATTTGCTTTCTTAAATACTCCACTTTAAAAAATAAATTAAAAAAGCAATTTAGTATTTAATTGAAATGAATAAGAAAAACCCTTTTATTTATTTCATAATGTTTTGTAAAATGTTTGGATCACTGATATAAGCCAAACTGAAATCATTTCAAAAACAAAGTTGGAAACAAAAAAATGGCATAATAAAATAATTGGTAACTAATTTAATTAAACCACACATGTGATTGTATAGATGTATCAAAGACAAAGTAACTTAGACCAGGGTTAAATATGGGTGGTGGGGCTCTAATCCTGAAGCACAAAACCAGCATATCCACCGAGACAAATCTTGTTTGATGGATCCCTGCTGCTAGATCCAACCGCAGCAGCCCGGTCTGGGAGGCCCGTCGGATCCCAGACACTCCAGACGGAAACACACTCAAAATGTATTAGAAACGGGACTCCGCAAATACAAAATTAATTCACAAACAGCACGGTAAAAGCAAAGGACCTTAATCCAGCCGAGGCCCGTGCATTCTCTCAGAGGCAATGAACAACTTTATTAATCCTGTTACAGTATTTATCTACGCACACAAAACCACAAACCTATTTAGATGACTCACACTGGATTTCTATCTGGTTTTACATTGCAGCTATTCTGATAAAATATAGAAATTATTTCATGACATTCTCCTTTATACCCAAAACGCAGATAAACACACCCCAATTTTATTAATAAATGTCATTAAATAAAACGGTACCACTAACCGCTCTTTAAATTTTTAAGTACTTAATTATTTGGGTATTACTTAATTTTCTGGCCAGTTTGACAATAAAATGCATTAAAAAAATACATAAATAAAAACGAATTGTCTAACTTCCTTCTTCCTGCTAAAGCAGTACCGTCATATGTGTGTGGGGATGGTTTGGGGCTGTAAAAGAGGGAAGTGAGGGTTAATAAAATAAAAAGGAAGTATTGCAACACTGGCGTCTCGCTGGGATTTAGCATGTCTGTCTGTAAGAAAGTGACAGAGAAAGAGACAGCGCTCAGTGTTCCCAAGTGCTCAAGTGTATCTAATTGTGTGAGTGCAATTATGAGCATCTGCTTTTTGTTATCTCTGGTGTAAGCGTTTGTATGGGAGTGTACACACGTGTGTGTGTGTGTTGCAGCTGAAAATGTGCTGGGCTCCGGGGGCAGAGGCCGGCCACTGCCTTAAAGCCAGCTCTGGGTCAGTCCAAACACTGGCAGCTATTCATGACTAAGATCAAGTTGATGGGAGATTCTGTCCCTCCTCTGCCCTCCATTTCCATATGAATGTGGAATATGCTAAAGAAAAAAAACAAGCATGATCCTTGTCCTAGGATCATTGTCCCCTCCGCAGGGTGAGAAAACACACATTTGCAGGGAGGACTCGACATCCTCTCCCATGGCAAATAACAGAAATATTGGCATCATAGGCACATTTTGATAGAATAATAAAAAAAGGATAACAAAACTGCTTTCACACACACACACACACAAAACTCTTTCTCTCTATCTCCTCTCCACACACATTTAAACCCAGCCAAGGTCAACACTACTGTCAGCCTAGCAGCTTAGGAATCCAAACACAATTGCACATGCATATTTAGAAATACTTTATCATAGGGCACACACACATACACAGAGTAGCTCTGTGCAGGCTACATCCCAGCCACTGCATAAAGGCTTTAGCTAGACAAAGGGTTGCCCCTGAAAGACAAACAGCAGGAAGCACAGAAACGGCAATGAACGTGATGCACAGACGTACGCGTTGAGCAAAAACCCAGAAGCATGAAGGCATCTTGCAATAAAAAAAGACTAAAAATGAACACACAGATCTGCATACCCTGGACGTCGTGTATCCTCTCACTGCTACCTGGCAGACCCAGGCTGAAGATGGGCAGCATCAACACCGCGCCATCACGTGCTTATGCATGTGTTTGGGACGGACTTGGGCCTCCTAATACACACAGACCCACACAGACAATGTCACACGCTCCTATTGTTCCACTCCATCGTTTGGCCGGAGACAGACCACAGTCCTATAGCTGTTTAAAGGTGGGCTCAAACCCCGAGCAATGAGGCCATCTATTACCAGGAGGGACAAGGGGAGGGGAGACAGAGACCCCTAAATAGAGGCAAAGCTCAGTCAACGCATACGCGCGCGCACGCACACGCACACACGCACACACACACACACACACACACACACACACACACACAATGACCATAATTTAAAATAGATAGACAAATCTAGGGATACAAAATATTTAATTGTGATTATTTTTGACTGATATTGCGATTGTGATATTATTCACGACATTGAAGGGAATCATAACATTTTTTTATCATGATTCTAATTTTTATTGAGAAATATTACAACTATAGGATCTGTAGGATTAGATGTGTAGGCTGCAAAATCTCTGCAGCCCCACAATACTGAATTCAGAATAGTTTTACACATATTTTGCCTTTTAAAAAATATTGCGTCCACCCTGCGATTTGGATATTGCACTAGACCATATTGCAATTTCAATACAATTGCGATTAATTGTGCAGCCCTGGATAAACCCCTTGAGATGATTGGTTTCATTTTCCAACACAGACTGACTCCCCCCAATGCTAAAAATAAAATGAAAAAAATATACTAGTAAATACACAGTGCTGATTTTTATTGTGTTGAGGCCTGAAATAAGAAGACATTCCATCCCATTGTTCACACAGTAAGAGCTGTAGTATAGCATGGGGATGATCAGAATGGGATGGACCCACCTTTTAAAGATATCAGAAAAATGGAGTTGGCCTCTAGCTCACCCAGAAAGAGTGTTTGCCCCATTTTGGCTGAGTCCTGAATCCAAGCTGCGGCCCTTTGCTGCATGTCAACCCCCATCTTTCTCCCCCTTTTATGTCTATCCACTGTCACTTGAATAAAGGGAAAAGCCCCAAAAATGATCTTTAAAAAAATAAATATCAGAAATATTCCTGAGATGAACTAAGTGCATGTGGAGAACTTGGTAATTAAACTAATGTAGGATCATTTAGCAGATATTACAGCAATTATTTTGCATAAAATATAATAATCTTGTGTTTTTATTGTTGTGTTCTGATGATCCAATTCATTGCTGATAACTAGCCAGATTCTGAAAAAAAGATAATAAAATGAGTAAAAAAGGTATCAAAATGAGTAAAAACAGACCGCATACATATGTCATTCCTTTTAGTTTAATTAGAGAAAAAAACAATTCAGTTTATGTTGATTTAGGGTTTTTATTCTCTTTTTTTTGGCTAAAGAGTAAATAGGACCTTAATTATGACATCAGGCTTTACGGCAATTATAAAAACTTCCTCTGAGATTTGTTTGTATCCAGTGTAGATGCAACCCTGTGCTGATTAAAGTTTGAGTCATGGCAACGGGAATAAAACAATTGTGTTTCAGTCCATACTTATTACCAGTAATGTGTATGCAAAGTGACTATTTGTGCAAGCTTTGTAAAACTAAAATAACCCAAATGTGTTTTACTGATGTCGGGGGTAGCATGCATTGCTGGCCGCAGTGCAGGAATCCCAAACAAACTGGAACTCAAACACTTTCCGTCAAGCAGAGAAAGCCAAACAGCCCGCTTGCTGTCCAACAACATTGCAGAGTTTTATAGGACCCCCCCCACTCCAACCATTTTGCATTGGACACAACCTGATGTTTTTTTTTTTAAAGATTATTTTGGGGTATTTTAGGCCTTTATTGTTATAGGACATGATAAAGACATGAAAGAGGAGAGAGAGGAGGAACGACATGTAGCAAAGGGCCGCAGGTCGATGTCAAACCTTAACTTTAAAGTTTGGACTATGCTGTTGGAGTTTGTTCATTCATTTGCACGGTGATATCTTAATGTGAAAAATGTCTGCTGTATGATGTAGTTTAAAAAAAAAAAAAGCACTCTAAGAAATAGATCTGTGAAACAGAAAAACCTCTCGCAGCTCATTACCTGGACTTTGTCCAGTAATTTAAACCAGACATTTTGTTTGTAGCTACAGTAACAAAACTAACTGACTAAAAACTAACTGATTTTTTTCTCACAGACAAAGCTGCTCAGTTTTTAAATTAATTCAAAGCTTATATAAATAAATATTATATGCACACAACTGTGAATCAAGTTCTATGGACAATCTCTGTTAAAATATGCAGTCAGAAAAATGTTAATACACAGATATTTCTTAGAGTGTGGTGCTTTCTGTGATATTACAGCAGTGATTTATTTTCCACGTGCAGACATGGGTCCGGTCTGGTTACCATCAGCCCAGCGCCAGCCACCTGTGCGCAGGCTCTCCTGTATTTACGTTGTGATAATCACAAAGGAAGATCTCTACCCGATTGTATTAACAGTGAGCGTTCTTTGTAGATAAGACTTATCTACAAAGAGCGCTCACTCCCGTCCGGTTAAAAACAAAGTTACAAGAGACTCAAACGGATTGAAAAAACATGGAATGTTGGTACAAGATTTGAAATGATCATGTTAAAACAGAATCAAAGACAAAACCAGAAACACACACACACACACATACACAAAAGAAAGATTTGATTTCTGTGGCAGCAGGGACATAAAAAGAAGACTTGATTTGATCCCAGTTTTTTTTGGACAATGTCCTCCTAGGCTGTTGTGGTCTGGACTGAGTCATAGTGAGCGACCCTCTCCAGCAGCACGCCGGCCTTTGCCAGCTACACAAACAGTGAGAGGGAACATGACATCACCGCTCTATCATCCATTAGATACACTCGAGGCTCCGAGTTCAGCCGGTTCGAACGCTCCATGCAGATGGAGGCTAATGTTAACTCACTGAAGCAAGGATGTCTCGCTTCAGTGTGGGTTGACCAATAATCGCGGGGTTCTCATCCCCCTGGTCAAAGTCTCCTTGAGCAAGACACTGAACCAAAAGTTGCACACGATGGGCAGGCCTCGCATGTCAGCTCTGCTGATCAAATGATTATGGTGTGATTTTTGCGAGGATCTGTTCCAATTTTTTTTTCTTTGGTCTGTAGGATAGGATTTTTATGCTGGCACGTCACTGCACCGCCACAATACTTCATTCAAAATGGTTTGCGATTTGGAATTGTACTAGTCCATATTGTGATTTTCATTAAAAAAAAAAAATCCATTAATCGTGTAGCCCTAATTTCTTTGGAGGTTTGTTTTGTCAATTTTGGTGGATAACCCAGATACTTCATGCATTGTAGAGGTGTGTGTGTGTGTGTGTGTGTGTGTGTGTGTGTGTGTGTGTGTGTGTGTGTGTGTGTGTGTGTGTGTGTGTGTGTGTGTGTGTGTGTGTGTGTGTGTGTGTGTGTGTGTGTGTGTTTGAGGCAAAAAAGGGCTTTGTCCGTTCAGGTGGAAGAGTGTTATGTAAATGCAGTCTAGAGCAAAAATTGATGCAACAATTACTACGTTAAGTTGTCAACTACAAATCAATCACCAGCTATTTTGATAAACGGATTTGAGTAATTTCTTCATGAAAAAAGTAACAATTCTCTGATTCACTCTTTAAAAGTGAATATGTTCTAGTTTCTTCTCTCCTCTGTGACAGTAAACTGAATATCTTTGAGTTTTGGACAAAACAAGAGTCTTTGAGAAACAGTGTTCCCCATTTTTCACCATTTCCGACATTTTATAGACCAACTAATCGATGAATTAAGAAAATTATCGACTAGATTAATTGACAATAAAAATAATCATTAGTTGCAGCCCTAATGCAGTCCATTCATCATGATCCTTCATCTTACAGCCACGTTTCTCTAAAACTTCCCCCAAAGCGCTGGCCTGCTTAACAGACGTTGGAAGTCATTACAAAGGGATTGTGTTACAGCTTGGTCTGAAGTGGATTTTTTTTTCTTCTGACACTAAGCTGGTGACAGTTTCCCTGTGTTGGATGTGGATGTTACAGGGAATAGAGTCTCTGTGGGCCAGAAGCCTAAGCAGGTATGTGGAGGATGTTCCTTCCTGACCTGTAATAAGTATGACCAACCTCAACAGGAGTACACAGAAACACAAATCTCTCTCTCCCCCTCTGGGCGGTCCAGGCAGGAGACAACAATTCCCAACAATCACCGCGTCTGCATTCAAACAGATTTCATTACACCCTTGCAACATCCCACCCTTCAACAGCTAACTTGCGGAAGTGATTGAGGATTTGCGTCTCCCGTTTAATAAACAGTGCCCAGCGAAGACTTTGACAGTTGTCAAAGAGCAAACAAGAGAATTGTTTCTTTTTCTTCTTTTTTTAACGGGTCTGAAAATGCAGTGTCATTATCACGACATAAAACTGTCATGACCCAGCAGTGCATTTTTTCAATTTACGTAGAAGATGAACATAGCCATTTCTGACAAGAAAAATAGAAGCTTGTCTAACTGAAGAAGAGTGAAGGCCGGTAGAAGGAGAAGGAACGAGAAGGAAGAAAAAAAGGAAAAAAGGAAAAAAAATAGTAGTCCACTATGCGGCTCACAATCTATTCATTGCTCCCGTTTAATTTCTTTTGGGTGCATAATCCTTTCAGTTTCAATAGCAAATTTAACAGTCCCCAAGGCCTAAGCACCAGACTGGTCAATACAAAACCAGACAACTAATTACTGAGCGCACCGCGATCTCCTCTACCCCTCCTCCTTCTCTCTCCAGCAGCTGTGGGATTCATGTACACAAGAGCAGCAGTCAGGCAGTATTAGGTTTCCACTTCCCAGATCTCCCTTAAAAGCCTGTCCCATAATGGCCCTTCAGTCACACAAACACACACAGGGTTTCATACCAAGAAAAGCACACAAAGTTGGACAACCAAATGTGAATATATAGACACTCACTTGAGCCATATTGAAGATTCCTATTTTGGGAATCCTATTTTAGTGTCTACGTTTGTTGCTCTAGAGACACACAATATTAAATATGAGGAAAATATGGGATATTGCTGAATATGGCAATAACGATATAACGTGTGATAACTAAACAGATATTAAAGTGGACTCAGTTCTGCCTTTCTGCTGCTTTCAGTATTCTGGTAAAATACAACAAATTGCTTGTTGGATTCAAAACAAATGAAAGGAAATCCTTTCTAAAATTCTTTTATTGAACCCACTGAACAAAAAAGGCAGCACTAAAAAAAAGTACGACAGTTTGCAGTTTTCTACAGATTTTTTCTTTCAACTAACACAAAAAAGTCTGTCTTTCACGATATGTCGCAGCCTTTTTTTGATGTGTTTGTTGCAATGACGATGGAAAAAAATATATTATACATATACATATCTATATATATATATATTTATACTGTGCAGCTCTATCTTGCTCCTTTTTTTTTTAATGGAGAGATTTTTCTACATTTCATACTAAAAAAGGTTAATTGCTTTGATTATATATTTTGTCCTAGTGGCTGAACAACCCTAAAGTAAATTGCATGTTTACTAAGAGAGCAGAACAAATGTTCATAATGTGTCGCAGTTAAGCAGTAGATCTAACAGCGTGTAATTACCATGTAATTGACGCCTTGTTTTCAAGTAGTAAATTAGAGCACAACTTGACAGGCTGATGAGCTAATAAAACATGCTAAAAGATGACCTGGCTACATGAGAGCACTGAAGAGGGTAGGAGAGCTGAAACAAGTGGTTAATTGATCCATTAGTTGACTGACCGAAAATGAATCACCAACTATTTTGATAATCAATTAATCATATAAATCACTTTTTTTCTCCATCTCAACTAAGCACTTCTGAGAGAAGAGAGAGAGCGGGGTTGTAATGTGGCTAATTTAAACAGTAGTGGGTGCATATGGTGTAGGAACCCGCGGCTGACCCCATGACATATGGTGCTGCTGGTGTTTTTAGTGTAGATGAGAAAGAACTTATCCTCCACTTCCCATGAGTAAATACCCAGGCTGTGACAATGATAACATGGTCATGATAGCATGATTAGTGCTAACCCAGCCCCCATGTTGTGTTGTGTTGTGACTGCTATCCTATGCTTTATAGCCTGGCCTCTATAAACAGAAACGCTCTCCGGGCTTTGATCATGGCCCGAGACACATAGCAACTCAGCACAGCCCCTAATTTGCTGATGGGTTTAAAAAAAAAGTCTCTCAGTTAAGATCACTTCCCTAGATAATGGGAAGAGTTGCCCCCCTCCCCACCCCCCCGTGACTTGAGTGGAGAGTCCTTTGTCTCATTCGTAATGTTTGCCTTAACCCATTGTGTCTGCATTATTCAGCACCGCCACCCCTCCTCGCAGCAACGGCTTTGACCCGATGACCCCGCTGCACCACACCGGACTGTCCTCAAAGAGGAAATACTAAATGCATTGGAAGCCATTTCCCGGTGTGCGCCTGAGCTCTGTATGGGCACCCCTCCCCCCCGTGGACACCCCTGTCCAACGTCTGTGTGGCCACAAAGAGCCTGAAGAAAAAGAAGCAGAGCTGTTTAAAATGGTGTAGAAACACCGGCCTCTACACACACACACACACACACACTCGCAAACAAGAAGGACGAGCTCCTGTCAGCTGAAAGACAAGCAGACAAATTGCTGATGATCTCTTGACCTGAGAAATAGGCAACTGTCCAAAATAAAAGCCTCTCGATTTGATGGAACACAAAATGAGATAATACCTGATGTGCAATAATGTATGTAAATTGGATGCACCAAAGCAGAAACAAAGATCAGCACTTTTTCAGTTTATGGGTGTAAAGAGCATAAGCAAGTTAGCACCATTTTACTTATCATTGGGACACTTTAATGGCAGAGAAAAAGTTGGCTGAAAGGTGGTGGGGAACGGGATACAAAATTAACAACCGCTTTCTTTCTTTCTTTCTTTCTTTCTTTCTTTCTTTCTTTCTTTTGTCCATCCTATCTTTCTCTCTGCTTTGTGTCAGTACGGACAGCTGGATAAGAAATGGATCACTGGTAAAGGGACACACAGTCTCAATCACAGACATGACATCACCCCCTTTATAACCAACCCATTGGGGGTCATTTGCCCTAGAATTCAATGTTGTGTATGTCAGTGTGTGTGATTGTGTGTGTGTGTGTGTGTGTGTGTGTGTGTGTGTGTGTGTTTGTTGTGTGTATGCATATGTGTGTGTGTGCAAGCATGCAAGCTGTAACTTCATTGTCTTTGCAATATCTTTTTTGATGTCGCTTCAAATAGGTTCAAAGTTGTTCTAGTTTTCTCATTCATATGGCAATGATAGGTTCAATTTAAAATGTAGCCATGGGTATTCATTTATTACAGAAAACCACTAAACATCTGTGTTACTTTCACTAACAAGGTCCAGGACTTGGCTCAAGTCATTAATAATTCAAAAAAGAATCTGAGTTATGTTGCATATTATCTGTCGACATTATCTTAGTGTTGAATGACATCTTGCATTCAGCTGTCCTCAATACTATTAATCTAAGTAAGTTGTAATAATGATCCATAATGTCATCATCACTGTCTTTCATAAAGTTTAAGTTTCCATGGAATACCTTAAAACAGGAGAGGGAAGTATTTATTATCAACCTAAAAATATGTATTTATTCATTTATTAACACACAACCTTTATGAATCAGTATCTATTTACAGGAACGTAAAGATGTGTGTAATATATTAAATTAAATCATAACTGCGGCAAGCAGCATCCTTCTGCCGGAAGAGCCGGTCACTGCACCCTAACCCTTACTCTGAGCAGCATGCCTGGGAACGAATTACAATACACTATATGTGAATACATCAAAGCTTCTTGAACTAAATTTGTTGCTAGTTGCTAAATTCACTAAGAGGGTCTGAAAAATCGCTAGATCTAGCGAGAAAGTTGCGAACACTGCGTGTGCTGCGGTGACAGTAGTCGGTTTCTGTCTGTGCCACTGTGCGTGATGTGAAACATTGTGTGCTGCATTTGTGTAAATTTGACCGCAACAGTTTGGCTATATCTAAGACTGAGCGGCTAGTCACCAGTCATGGCTTATAAAGCTGATAATTGTCCGATTCTAGTCACCGACCGATCAATGGCTGCATCTCTAGCAAAAAAGTATGAATATCACTTAATGTCTGAATTCAAACTATGGCAGCTCACCTCTGGTGCCATATTAACACAGAGGTGATTAACACAGAGGCTGCATGTCCATCAGATCAACTGAGAATCCTCTTAGTACAGAAGCTTCCATCCACAGCACTGCTCAGGACGGGAGGGTCTTGACAACAGAAGCTTGTAAAAGTGTCAAGAAGTCAATGGAAGAGACTCAGTTCCCTACCAGCATAGCACAAAAGAAATGAGTAGGAATGCATCCCATAGTTTGGTACCTGCTAGAAGACCAGATCTGACTGGACACAAAATGAGCAATACTATTTCTTTCTTCATTCTTTCACGGTATTTTAGAGAAAGAATCCAGACAAGACAACTCAAACAATCGACCCCAGAGAAGACACATGGTTCACTCATATGCTTGGCACAGATTGCCAGGAGGAAAAACCTCTCAAGAAACATGATGATGTGATCTTTGATCAACTGATCTGCGGCCTTACACAGGGCTACTGTCAACGATCTGAATCAGGGACGGTGATTCAAGCTTTGAGCAGAATAAACCCTAGCCTGCAACGGCACATCATGTTACTACGACACTTACGCTTCTCCTTTGCCATCCAAACTCGGGCTGGACCCCCTGCTTCAGCAAAATCACATGGACGATCATGTTGGGAACACTCAGGTAGGTAATTTGGTCATAAACAACCGTGTTCTTGCCATTCCTTAAATTTGTCTGACAATTTCGTCTTCGTTCCTTAACGCAAAGTTCCCAAATCTCGTTGTCTCTCCAGATAGACATTTGTGTTGCCATCTTTGTGTAAATCCCCCTCATTCTTTACACTTGGATGTTTGTTTTCCTCCGGTTTACCATGAGCCGATAAACACGTAATAAACATGGCCACTCACTTGCTGTAAATTCTCACTTTGAGCTCAACTGGACATTATATGGACTTCGTAACAGGGACCTGGCAGGGTAAAGCCTGTTTGTTGTCCGATCAAACTAATTTGGAGATTTGCGTTTGGTAATGCCGGGTAATGTCAGTAATTAAAGGTTTGTATTGAGTAATGATAAAGCCAGTTCACTAAAAAGAGACAATGGTGCTGGGACAAGATGCAGTCAGCCGGGCTCCTGTTGTCTTGGCCTCCAGTGTTATGAACTCCTTGAACTGCATGAACAGCTGCATTGTTGGAGCACTTTTTCTCATAACTATTCACATCATATTCCTTCCTGGAACAGCATGGATTCACAGTCACACACTGTGCCCACATTAGTCAGCAAAACTTTACAAGAGGCATCTTCGTCCAGGCTCAAGAGTGTAACTTGTGTGTGTCTGTGAGGTAGATAGAATTCAGTAGTGGAACTGAAGGTCTGAGGTTTGTTAATTTAAAATATTCCTTTTTCAAGAGGTAAGAAATGGGATTTTCTGCCTAAATACTGCTGTGTGCGACAGAAAGGATTGTGGACAGAACAGGAGATGCAAACAGGGTTGTCATTCATTGTGTTTACCTGCTCTTTAGTAATTCAATCACTACCGAGTAAGGCAATACTGAGATTATTGGGACTGTCATACAAACATCTTAACGTTATCTTCCTCACATTAAGGTTGTAACTGGAGTACGCACAACTCGATTTACAGAGATGGATTACTCTTCTATGTTGAACATGACTCTCAGCATGCACCATGTAGCCTGGTTTCTTTCAGTGTGCTGGTTTGGCACACGCACTGTACCTAAAAGATTACAGAATGAACCACTAGCAAAGCAGTGCCTTGACAAAAAAAACACTAGGCGTGGAAAAAAGCAAAGTACTTTTTGGGGCAACAGCAAATGGATTCCAAGTGCCGGTAACAGATTTTGTGTCAAGGTGAAGAAATGTAAACAGAATAAGAAAAAAGTGCTTCAATTTTACTTTTACATTTTTTTTTCTTTTCCTGTAGTTTTTTAAGGTCCTTATGGCTATCCAACAACTCATGTGGAGTAGGGATTTGCACTATTAATATGCTCTCTTCAGGACTAAACATTTTCTTTGGAAGGAATACTAAAATGTAATTCATGCATTTCTTCTCTTGGTTGAGTGGTAGAAAAGGAAACCACCTCCTATTTCCTGAAGAAGTCCGATCCTGCCTGCTTTCAGAGTTTCTGTTTTCATCCTGAATGGCACCTCAGTCATTCACATGGCAGCAGCAGGCCAACAACTAATAAATCACTGCTACTAAGTGAGCTTTTCCTTTCACTGCTTGCAAACAGCAACCAGGCTAATTTATAACCAGAGGAGGCATGAGGGAGATGCTAAAATTGGCTGTGGAGGTCAGACAGGTTATTTTTCAACACATCTTTATCTGTCATAAAGGAGAACAAACAACTAAGATCATCTATAGACATACAACAGATAAGCATTATTTAAAAAACAAATCCAGCAGGAACTGTACTATACCAATTGACTTCATAGTCCCACACAAAACACTGCAGTCCTTTTTTTAAGCACCTGTACCATGAATTCAGAAACATTTTAACTCACCTAAAATGTTTTGCTCACAAATTACTTTACCATTTAACGATTGTGCTTCCTCATTAAAAAGAAACAGATGACTATCACTCCAACAGATTCTGGTGTCAAAAAACCTACAAAATTACTTGACACAAAAAACAGATGTGTTCCTGAGTTCAGTTTTGGATCGTTAGATTTGCTCAAGTGTTGTGCCTGGGTGGAAAAATTTGAAACTTTTGATCAACAACAAACTAATCCCCACACGTCTCTTCTATTTCGCAGTGCTGAGCAGGCAATTCATGCTTGTAAATTTTGTCATGTTATAGAGCTGAAGCCACCTCAACTTTTTGACAGTAACTCGGGTGTTCTTCATTGTGCAGGTATGCAATGTGCTGCATTATTAGATTGTGACCCACATGCTTAAAATAGAAAACTAGATTCTGCAGCAGGTTGTGTGTATTTAGAAAAAGAGTGGTACTTTTCAAGCATGCTTAGTCAGTTAAAAAAGACATTATGCTGCACAGAGAGCAGACTAACAATGCATTCATACAGGCAGAACTATATTCAGCAATTCTTGCTTTAAATACCACTTTTCACAGGAGAAATAAGCCCATTAATGCCGGTCGAGACACATCATTCCCATGTTACTGAGATGTCTAATGAAGGAAGGGAGCGAGGGCGGCACCGAGTGAGTCAGTCGGAGAGACGAGTTCGGATTTTCTTCAAAGAGACAAGGGAGTGGGGTCAAAACCCCAAACTGCCAATGATCCATCAAGGTGAGACACATAAATCCCAGCTCTCAAGTTCAACAGCTTCCTAAAAGGAGTTCACTTTCACAGACTCACACACATTCTCACACCCATTCTTTTAGTTTGCAAACACAAGAAACGGAAATAGAAGAAAGAAGACTATTTATAGTTTCTCAGAGTCAATGCCGCTAACTTGTAAAGAACTTAGGCAACATTATTAATTCTATATAATTTATTTTCTGATTAAATCAAATTCATGGGGAATGTTCCTTGCAATAATTCCTCATTACTGTAAAATATACCATAAATATTGAAAAAGAAACAAATGTGTAGCTTTAACGGCTGTATGCGAGTCCAGTGCTCAAGAAGGATCCCTTACATTTATCACAAAATGGAGCCTTTCATTCAGCCTGCAGTGATGTGTTAGTTTGCACTGTCATCAACATCTACCATGACCTGTTTCTATGGAGATGAACCAATGCTAATAATCTGCAACAAGCCACCTTTCAGCAACGCTATTCACAAAATCTGGATTCATAAAGCAATGCATCCTGGCCTAATTAAATCAGAAACATGGCTCAGTCTTCAAGAAATACTGTAAACATGGAATCCTAAGTTTCTGTCTGATGAAAAAAATAATTTAACATTTATATATAAATATATAAAAATGAGACAAAAAAAGTGTGTAACAGCTGTCAGATAGTAAGGGTGTGTCAAAACTAACAAAAAAGATGCTCAATGTCTCAGAACCGCACTCACCCGGGACTAAAAAATTCCAAGCTTGTGAAAAAGTGAAAGCACCGAGCAGCAGTTTAAATTCATCCACTAAATAAATGGCCTCCACAACAAAGCTCCTCCGAGCCAGCTGAAACATGTAGTAGTTTCCAGGTTTTGAGGCAGGCACATGTTCCGTAGTGACAATGTCATACTTAAAAAAAAGTTTTCAGAGCCATTGGGCTGCCCAGGCCAAGTGCCATTCTCCTTGACCCCTCCGAATTCCCTTCCCCCAGTCGGCCTCCACTCCACCTCCCTTCTCACTCCACCTTGACCCTCAAAACTTGGTGATAATACGAATTCACAAAGCCCCCTTGGTATCACCAGAGCTGACAAATTCATTGCAACAACAAAATATGAAAACATTGAAGGTAAGTGGAAGAAGAAGATTTTGTCTTCCTTTTGATGGTCGAAAAACAGAATTGCGAGTCCAACAATGAAACTCAAAATAGGTAACTGCTGGCAACAAATGAATCAAAAGTCATGCGGAGTCCATCACAGTAAGAATCCAGGCATATGAAGATTCTTGGTACAGAACAGAACTTCCAAAAAGTGCTAAGAGTAAGAAAGAGAGGGGAGCACTTACCACAAAGATCCCGACATACGAGCCCAAGAATGACAGATTCCTCTCTCGTCTATCTCTGATCCACTTCCATTTTTCTGAGCTCCCATATGGCACCCCCCACCCCTCCGGGCGGCAGAAAGCAGAGAGAGAGTGCGACAGAGGGAAAGTCAAACACACAGGGAGAGAGAGAGAGAGAGATAGAGAGAGAGAGAGAGAGAGAGAGAGAGAGAGAGAGAGAGAGAGAGAGAGAGAGAGAGGGCGGCATTAGTCCTGGTGTGGAGATGGAGGGGACCGTTGCAGCTGTGCACCCCCGTCAGTATCTCCTCAAATCCAATCCTCTCCTCCATGTGTCCGCAGCACCGCGGAAAAAAAGGCTACGGAAACAAAGTGATCCTGTTACAAAGAGCCCGGAGAGAGGGAGAGAGAGAAACAGGGAGAGGGCGAGGGAGAAGGAGAGAGACACATAGGAGTGGAACAGCAGAGAAAGAAAACAAGTGAGCTAGTTAGAAGGCCGAGGCAGCTGGAGAATAGCAGGTTCAAGTTTTCAGCGTTTCCCTTACAGAGTCGTAGAGGTGGGAGGGAACAAGCGGGAGCTTCAAGGAAATCGCGCATAATACCTTCCAGCTTCATTCTACCCCCACTTCTTCCTCTCTCTCTCTCCCTGTCTCTCTCTCTCTTTTCTTTTACTCTCTATCACTCCTTCTCTCTCTCTCTCTCTCTGGTAATATGCCTGACTGCAACAACCCCCTTCTCCTGGCACTGGAATGCGAGGAAAGAGTTTCAAGAGGCCCAGTTAGACAACCCTCAAAGTCAGTGCACCTTGACCACGGGTCAGACGCAGTGTGTGTGTGTGTGTGTGTGTGTGTGTGTGAGAGGGACAGGGAACTTTAGTTGTTTCTGTGTATTTGTGGGGCCCGCTTTGCCTCACAAGATCACATAACCGGATGCGGACAGACACTTGACAGTGATAATCCTGTGGGACATTTGCACCACTGTAGCAAGTCACAGTCACTGTAACACTGATTGGTGTTACGTGCACACAGTTGCTGCATTCACTCCATGAAAAGAATTGTATTTGGCTGTTTCATATGTGAAAGGATATTACATTATAATGACCCTTATTGTTCCCTTTTTACATTTGTTTTCTCAGTTGTTATTGGGGTTTGGTTGGTGCTAAATCACTTGTTTGATTGAATACATTTGAAGAAGTTGTCATATGTATATGGGCCATAATACTGGAGACAAACACATTATTTAAGCCTACATCTATATTTCAAGATTTTCTTTGTAGAAAATTAAAAAACTCCATGAATACTAATACTGATACTATTAATCAGAAGGAAGCCATTGTTAACATCACTTAACTCTTATGTGTCTTATGACATAGTTGACAACACATTCAAACACTGCATGCAAGATGCTATGAAAAGACAAATTGTAATGGGCTCCATTGGAGCAGGTTAGTGGCAGTACAACCAACACAAGTGGACTTGGTTTTTGTTTGGACGCTCTGCTGAAACAAGTTTTTGAATCCCTCCAATCAGGCAGGTTTGCGTCATTTGAATCGGAGACGCTGGTACTGTCCGCCAGCCAGGGCCCAGTATTGTGGCTGTTCTGCATGTAAAAACCTATTCTCCAAATTCATTCAAGTGTCCCAGCTAATACGGGTCCCTCCGGCCCTCTCTCTTTCACCCTCTCTCCCTGTGTCTCTCACTCATCAGGCCATACCTTTTCAGCAACAGTGTAGACATTTTAACAGTATTGACAGAAAAAAAACACCACCTCACAAACACTCAATGCACACAGCTCAATGTTATGTCTGTAAATAGCAAAGAAAAGCAAAAGAGGTCACTTACCATATTTCTGCCTCAGCTACCACTGCAGCCAGGACAGCAAGATCCTGTTAAATGAATAATACACATTATGCATCCACTTTCAGGACCCAGCTGGACTTATATCATGAAGTGAGCTATAATGAGGTTATGGGCCACATACAAGGAGAAACCTCACCCACACTCAAATGCTTACATAACAACCAGGCTTTATATATTTGCATTTTTTATTAAGCTTGCATAACACAGTGAGTGAGATGTTCTTCCGGTGATGGAAGATAAAGAAAAAAATAACTGTTTAAAAGGTCTTTTAAGTATTAAAAACATACAAAACCCAATCATATGAATTGGGTGCTCGTAAAAGTTTACCAAACAAATATAATTTTGGAGCGCCGTTGTAGCTCACTTGGTTGAGCGAGACCCCTATGTACTAAAGCTTAGTACTTATTGCAGTGGCCTGTAGTTCAATTCCCTTTCTTGCATGTCATTCCCTATCTTCACGCTTTTTTGTCTTAAATTGTCCTATCCATTCAAAAGGCCAAAAAGCCCAAACCAAATATTTGCGTCACTGTTTCTAGAGTCAAAAGAAATACCTGCCCTTTTAATTTGAACTTCCATTCTTATCAACCCTTTGCCGTCTAATAGTAGTTCATGCATTCTGTTAAAGGAATGCAGATTAATTGGGATATTTCGGATTGCCTGTCCAATTTGGTGAATCTCCCAGACTAGCTATTAAGAAATAAATTCAAAACCCTGTCGCTACACACAGCTGGCACAAGCAAAGACTGGAAAGCATGCCATGTTGGGCCTCATTCTGTCCTGACTTAAGCTGCTTCCTCTCGGTTATTTATTCAGTCAGAAAGCACGTGTTTTGGTGGTCAGATTATCATATCTATATTAAACAAGAACAAAGTTCTCCATTCTTCACTGGCAAAAAGTTTTTGGAATGTTTGCTACTGATGGAAACTTCTTTGGAAATATGTTTGCTTGTTACAGCACAACTTTTCTTATTAGAACTCGAACACCTTCAGTATTCCTGATTTTTCAGCATGCAAACATTTCACAACTTGTACAATTCAGTCCCGCTTGAAAAAATGCCGGGGCCACTGACCACAACAGTATAGTTCATGTTATTTCTTTTATCATCAGTATATTTTATTCACATTCTAAATGTCTATTTCACGGTAATTTTGGAGCCAGGCCCAGACGGTGGGCTCGTGAGCGAGCGCCTGGTGGCCGGGTTTGCCACGGAGCCCGGTCGGGCACAGCCCGAAGAAGCAACGTGGCACTTCTCCCTCCAGCCCATGGGCCCACCACCTGTGGGAGGATCCAAAGGGGTCGGGTGCGCTGTCACATGGGTGGCGGCGAAGGTCAGGGGCTTCGACGTACCAGACCCGGGCGGCAGAGGCTGGCTCTGGGGACATGGAATGTCACCTCTCTGTGGGGGAAGGAGCCGGAACTTGTGCGGGAGGTGGAGCGCTATCAGTTAGATCTGGTGGGGCTTACCTCTACGCACAGTCTCGGTTCTGGAACCGTACTCCTGGATAGGGGTTGGACTCTGTCCTACTCTGGAGTTGCCCAGGGTGTGAGGCGCCGGGCGGGTGTGGGGATACTCACAAGCCACCGGCTGAGCGCCGCTGCGTTGGAGTTTACCCCGGTGGACGAGGGGTCGCCTCCCTAAGCCTGCTGGTGCTGGGGGGGAAAACTCTGACTGTTGCTTGTGGTATGCACCAAACAAGAGTTCGGAGTATTGGCCTTCTGGAGACCGAATGGAGTCCTGTATGGGGCTCCAGTAGGGGACTCCATTGTTCTCCTGGGGGACTTCAACGCACACGTGGGCATGATGGGATACTTGGAGAGGCGTGATTGGAGGACACGGCCTCCCTGATCTAAACCAGAGCGGTTGTCTGTTGTTGGACTTCTGTGCTAGTCAGGATTGTCCATCACAAACACCATGTTCGAACATAGGGATGTTCATAAGTGTACGTGGTACCAGAGCACCCTAGGCCGAAGGTCAATGATCGATTTTATAATCGTTTCATCTGATCTGAGGCCGTAAGTTTTGGACACTCGGGTGAAGAGAGGGGCAGAGCTGTCAACTGATCACCATCTGGTGGTGAGTTGGGTCAGGGGGTGGGGGAAGACTCTGGACAGACCTGGTAAGCCCAAACGTGTAGTGCGGGTAAACTGGGAACGTCTGGAAGAGGCCCCTGTCCGACGGACTTTCAACTCGCACCTCCGGCGGAGCTTTTTGTGCATCCCTGTGGAGGCTGGGGACATTGAACCTGAGTGGACAATGTTCAAAGTTTCCATTGCTAAAGCTGCGGCAGCGAGCTGTGGTCTTAGGGTCTTAGGTGCCTCAAGGGGCGGTAACCCACGAACACCCTGGTGGACACCGGTGGTCAGGGAAGCCGTCCGACTGAAGAAGGAGTCTTTCCGGGATATGTTATCCCGGAGGACTCCGGAGGCAGTTGCAGGGTACCGACGGGCCCGAAGGGCTGCAGCCTCTGCCGTGACAGAGGCAAAGCAGCGGGTGTGGGAGAAGTTCGGAGAAGACATGGAGAAGGACTTTGGCGGCACAAGGTGCTTCTGGAAAACCGTTCGCCACTCAGGAGGGGAAGCGAGGGATCATCAAGCTGTATACAGTAAGGATGGGACGTTGTTGACCTCAAGTGGGAGGTAATAGAGCGGTGGAAGGAGCACTTTGAGGAACTCCTAAATCCAGCTGACACGCCCTCTGTGGTGGAGGCAGAGCGGAGGAGTTGGGGATTGTCGTCAATTTCCCTGGTGGAAGTCGCTGAGGTAGTCAAACAACTCCCAGCGGCAAAGCCCCAGGGATTGATGAGATCCGTCCAGAAATGCTGAAAGCTCTGGGTGTGGAGGGGATGTCTTGGTTGACATGCCTCTTTAACATTGTGTGGAAGTCTGGGACGGTGCCTAAGGAGTGGCAGACCGGGGTGGTGGTTCCCCTCTAAAAAGGGGACCAGAGGGTGGTGCCAACTACAGGGTATCACACTTCTCAGCCTCTCTGGTAAAGTCTACTCCAAGGTGCTGAAAGGAGGGTTGGCCGATAGTCGAACCTCTGGATTGAGAGGACAATGCGGATTCCGTCCGGCGTGGAACAACGGATCATATCTTTACTCTCGCAAGGATCCTGGAGGGGGCGGGAGTATGCCCAACCAGTCTAATGTGTTTTGTGGATCTGGAGAAGGCGTATGACCGGGCCCCCCGGGAGAAATTGTGGGAGGTGCTGCGGGAATATGGGGTGAGGGGATCCCTTCTCGGGCCATCCAATCTCTGTATGACCAAGCGAGAGCTGGTCCGGGTTCTCGGCAGTAAGTCGGACTCGTTCCAGGTGAGGGTGCTACGCCGGGCTGCGCTTTGTCACCAATCCTGTTGTAATAATATGGACAGGATATCGAGGCGTAGTCGGGGCAGGGAGGGGTTGCAGTTCGCGGCTCGGGATCTCATCGCTGCTTTTTGCAGATGATGGGTCCTGATGGCATCATCGGTCGTGACCTTCAGCACTCACGGATCGGTTCGCAGCCGAGTGTGAAGGGCTGGGATGAGGATCAGCACCTCTAAATCTGAGGCCATGGTTCTCAGCAGGAAACCGATGGAGTGCTTCTCTCGGGTAGGGATTGAGTCCTTACCTCAAGTGAAGGAGTTTAAGTACCTTGGGGTCTTGTTCGCAAGTGAGGGGACCATGGAGCGTGAGATTGGTCGGAGAATCGGAGCAGCCGGTGCGGTATTACATTCTGTTTATTGCACCGTTGTGACGATAAGAGAGCTGAGCCAGAAGGGAAAGCTCTGGATCTACCGGGCAATTTTCGTTCCTACCCTCGCCTATGGTCATGAAGGCTGGGTCATGACCGAAAGAACGAGATCAAGGGTACAGCGGCGCGAAATGGGTTTCCTCAGAGGGTGGCTGGCGTCTCCCTAAATAGGGTGAGAAGCTCAGTCATCCAAGAGGAGCTCGGAGTAGAGCCCTGCTCCTTCGCGTTGAAAGGGCCAGTTGAGGTGGTTCGGGCATCTGGTAAGGATGCCTCCTGGGCGCCTCCCTAGGAGGTGTTCCAGGCACGTCCAACTGGGAGAGACCTCGGGAAGACCCGACTAGTGGAGAGATTATATCTCCAACCTGGCCTGAGAACGCCTCGAATCCCCCGTCGGAGCTGGTTGAGTGGCTCGGGGACAGGAAATTTTGGGGTCCCCTACTGGAGCTGCTGCCCCCGCGACCCAATACCGCATAAGCGGATGAAGATGGATGGATGGATATTTCACGGTAACTACATTGCCAAGCAGGTTTATCTCCTGTCAGCTATAGGTCGGTTTCACAGCCAAAGGTTTTACCTGTCACAACAGGACAGTTCAGATGGGATTAACAACATTAATGATGGCTACATTCCATTTAGGCTAGATGTTCCTTAGATCTTTAGCTCATTCCTAGCTGCAACTTCTAATCCTTTTTTGGGAAATGATGCGGAAACACAACCTGTCACACTTTGAGTGAAATAATGTAATCATGTTAGAGCTAGGTCAATTAATTGGACAGGCAGATATTTTGGTAGAATTTATCTAATTTTAATGCTAGCAAAGAAAGCCAAAATGGTGAAGTGGGTCGGTGATGACCCTCCTTCTGTTTGGATGTGGAAATCCCTGCTCTCCATTAAAATGGGCTATTGTGCCAATAAAGGGCCCTGTTTTGTTCTGGTATTAATGTCACTTTTTCCTTTACCATATGGACAGATCTAGTAGCACTATTGTATGTTTGTGCTTTGTTTGTACATTTGTCTTTTAAAGAAAATAATAAACAGAATTAAAATAATAAGAATTAAACTTTTTTTATTATAGACATCTTTTAAGCCATGAAAAGGTCTCACTCAGTATACCATGGTAGATGTTGTCTGTATATTTTGTTCAGTTCAGTGAAAAAACACATCTAAGGGATCTGTATCAATGCTGTTGCGTATACGCATTCATGTTTAAAAAAATGTTTTAACTCCCAAATATGGATATCAGTATTGGCCTCAAAACCTGTCAGGCTATATGTAGATTATAGTTGTGTCCTGTACTACAGAGGGATGGGAAGACAATGGTTCCTTTCTACTCAGGTGTCCCAGTAAGCCATGACATTTTCCCAGTAGCCAGTATGCACAATATCTGGACCATGAAACTGTGGCAGCTAAATGGAACGCAGACATCATTCATTTTATCATCCACACTGTTGCTCTTTTCACTGTGACTTGTTTAATTAAATGTCTTCTGTGAAAATTATGAAATTTTTTGTCTTATTAATGTTTGTTTAGAATTGTAAAATGGTTTCTAATTTGTAAAGTCTTACTTGTCACAAACTCAATAGGCTGAGTTTGAAGTAGCCTAATGTTAACAAATTAGAAATTTACAATAACTTAAAATGCATTTAATCCACATATTGATATCATAACACAATCTAGCCTACATTGTTTTAACTGTAACAAGCATTTCTCATCACCCCTATGTTGTTGTTCTCATTCCTATTCTTGTTCTTTTGACACTACGTGCAGCCTAGATGCATCTCCAGCCTGCTGCTGCCCCCCACAGGAAACAGACATACCTTTCAGTTCTTGCCAGTGGAAGTCAGGTAGTAAACATTCAAAGCCTTTGAGATTCAATGTATGTTCAGTATTTTTACACGTTATAAAAACAGAAATACATAGCTTTAGTCCTGTTTACATGCTTGTAAAGTATTTGTGTTTGGGGCAATGATAAGACATTGTCTTCCATTAGCAATATAGGAATTTGCAAAAAATTTAAGATACGCTGCATTCATGCTTGACGTCTCACCATTTCTCATCTGACCTAAATTTGGTGTGAATTTTCAAGAGAGAGGAATATTTGTACCTGCCTGCAGGCCCCAAAAAGACTTGCAGTGGCTCAGACTGAAGGGAATGGGTTGACAAGGCATCCGGGTGAACCCGGTGAACCGCAAAGGGACTGATGAGGAGGAACTGACCCACCGAGTCACCACTGCATATGCTCAACGGCAGCAGAACAGGAGGCCGTCCATGGAGGGCTGTTCCAGGTGTGGTTGCCAAGGACATTAGGGCTGTCCTCGATACAAATGCTTTTGTGCTTAGAAGCTTCGGTGCTAATCAACAGCGAATATTCAAAGCTTCTGTGGTGGTGGCCATGCGGGGGGGGCAACCAACAAAAGCAATAAACACAGAGTTGTGTCACTTAAATGGCTAATTTCTGTGACATCCTGTTGTGCTTGTTAACCCCTCAATGTAGCACAAGTAGACTTTATATTTCACAGCAACCGTTTTCCGTCAGATTGTTTATAGAGCCCAACATTTCTGTGCGCACCTAAAGAAAGCTTCATTTCACAGAGAAAGAGACAACGAAAAGAAACGAAGGGACTGTATTTTGTTGTTGCGTGAAACATTCAGCTGCAACACTAACTCCCAGGCAGTTCAGTGCTTGTGTTTCGTTTTTTATCATAGTGTCAGTGTGGCAGCTATAGAGCCAGTGGTGTTTCCTGTTTCCTGTACGGGACTTTCACACCGCCATAAAACACACAAACAAGTCTGATTGCTGGTTACATGATTGGCCACTGCAGTCTTGACATCAGTTTGCGTTTCTCCACAACTGATGTCAATCTCAACTTTATTACAGTATTAAAGGACAAAGCATAACAAAAAGCAAAAAATAAATCGAATACCTACCCAACGAACAAATACTAGAATAGTCGAATGTTAGGATCCAGACCTTAAGGACATGTCACCCACTATTGACCAGCACCAACACCACGTTGTCAGGCAACCCAGCCACAGTTAAACTAGGGCATCGTGGCATGATGGGGGGACTGCCACCCACAAACACATGGAATCCCTTAACAACCTAAAGTGGTGTGGCCGTGGTGACATCATTTTATGGCTTGCGCCTCACGCCCGGAACACCGCAGCAACCACAAAGTAAGCTTAGGACTATGACTTGGCCGATTAAACTGAGCAAATGCACTGTACCTGCTTAGTACCACCCAAGGAGATTGTGATTGGTTTAAAGTAATGCCAGAGCACATTTTTCTTCCATCTCGGAATGCTGTGTGGACTTGCCAGACCCTCCTCTGCAACGTTGGGGAAGAAGCTCTGGAAATATGAGACTATGAGAAGGGTAACAACGTAGAAAGGAGAATGTCTGTAACAGAGTCGGGAGGCATGAGTGAAATGGGGTCAGGTGAGGGGAGAGCTAATTGGACAGGTGAAGCAAGAGAGAGGGAGACAGGGAGCCAAGACTCCTGGTTTATTGGGCGATGGACTAAAGGACCTATGTCTAAGGTTGATAAATTTTCCTACAACATTAATAAAGGTAGTGTGTTTTATTGTGTGTTACGCCACATTCTGTAGTTTCACATGCATTTATTACTAGCAGAGGTGATAGACTTCAAGTGTGGTTGGGTGCACGATCAAGTCTGCATGTTGCTGTTCAAAAGAAGAGACAAATGCCTCGCTGGGTTTTACTACGAGTGAATTACAGCTCTCCACATATTCAATGTAGTTTTATGTGGAACACATTTCCTGTGATAAAGTGGACAGGAAAGGTCACACAGCATTGGTTTATTTGGTTCTCAATGTGTGACGCCAGCACTGTTAGATTTCACAGCAGATTACAGATCTTCAAAGCTTTGCTAGAACTCTTTCTATATATGGGGAAAATGACAGGTTTTTAATACCACATGCACAGCAAGGCTGCACTCATAAACAGTCAAAGGATGGTATGGACACAAAGAGACCGAGGACTGACTGTTGTGTGTTTGGCTCAGAGAAAGCAAAGTCAAATCCTTTTGTAATCAAGACTAAAAACTTAAAATTAGAAGCGATTAAGGACCACGAGTCATCAAAAAGCCACCTACACTTGATCAGCTGTAAACTATCCAAGACTGCGCTTCTGGAGGAAACCGCTGCGGTCAAGGCACTGACGTCAGTGAAAGCAGCGCAGTTGGAGAATACAAATGCTGTTTTGAAACGTTCATGTAATTCTTGTTTTTCAAATTCATGAGGCAAAAAAAAAAACTAGCTGGTAAAAAGTCACTGTTGTCAAAAAAGGTAACTTAAGATATAAGTTGAATGGCTGTGATCGCTCGCAGGTGTCACAGCGGCTCCAAAACGCGGAGCAGATATGCCCGGTGAAAAAAAAGGTATGGAGGAGCAGCAGCGAGCCCACAGGCGCGTCATGTAGTCCTGCAGATAGGTAAGGAAAAGTAAGAAAGAAATTCTATGGTCTCTAACTTTCTCTCTGTGTAATTATTTCACAAGTAAATACAGCCCAACTCACAGCTTTAACTTATGTGCTTGGTGATTTTGTGAGATGAGGTCATGACACTGGGAACCAAGGAATCGGCCCGTTCTGAACAGGCACACGCTCCAAACCGGCACTGCACTAGTAGATCTGATGCCCTACCGTCCATCCTCCTTTCATCAGCCTTATAGCATGGAGCTCTACGGTCATATATGCATATTGATCAATATTAATCGTGTTTATTACTATTTGTTGTTACTATATGTTTTTGAAGCTAACATGGCCATTACATTGCCTTGGTATAGCTTTATAAATTCTACCATAAATGTTGTATTTTAATCAAATTTACAATTACAGTTGTAGTAAAGCAGTAGGGAAAACCATTCAGTTCACACCATCACACCACACCATCTCGTTTATAATGGTGATATTGCCTTTGAAATTTTGATTTTATACTAGGCGTGGATTAAAATCTTATTTTCTATAGTGTCTCTTTATTAAATCTGGAATGGTATAAGAAATCCTTTTAGCTTCTTACCTATTAGATGAGACTAGATAAATGCATAATAGGCCTTATGGTTGACTGATTTATTTTGAGTTTGTTATTTTAGGCGTTTGTCATAGGGATTAGGCAAGGGGGCAATTAGACTAAGTGGTTAGCAGGCTATTAGAGCAGTGGTTGCCAACCTGTGGGTGATGTGTGCCATGGAATGTCAGGAATTATCTTTTAGCCTATAATTCGCAAAATTATTATATAAGCACGTACATAACCCACCCATTGTGGTCACCTCTGGACATCCCTTGGCCACCCTAGTCAAACATACCTAGAACCGCCACTGGTCCAAAACACAGCAAAATTAGAAGAAAATGAGAAAATACAGGCAGATGGCAAGGTCTCTGCAAATAGAGACACCACCACAAATATCTAGTGGGTCATAAGTGATGATTGAGGTTTGTATTAGTCTATAGATTGAATGTTTAACAAAGTCTTTCATATTACGTATTTCGTATACCCTTTCATTTGAGTTAAATGCAACTTAAATAAAGCAAACCTAAGCTACAGTAACTGCAGACAAGCCTGTCATAGAAGTATGCAGGAAAATGAGGGGAAAAGCAGTTAAACCCCTCTATACTTTCTGACATGTCGTTACAGGTGGCATCAGTCGTAAGGCCATGCCCGAGCAGAACCGAGAGCCAAAACAAAAAGTGGTCCGGCTAGATCCCACGAGTTTTAAATGCAATGGATTATAGGAGAGTTTAGGGGTGAACTGCTCAATATAAAAACAAATACCTGTCATGTAAACCTGGTAGTTTTTATTCTGACATTTTGAGGCTGACATTTTCCATCAAATACGCTGACCTCCTACATAGCTACCAGACAACCTTTTCAAGGCTAAAGCCATGAATTGATTTTCCTCCCGAGGCTTTACTAAGTATTCTGCTATTTTCTTTATCCTGTTATTTTTTCAGGCTCCATCTCAATGGTTGCCAGTGAGGCATTATTATCTTAGTGGAAATTAGGTTAGGGTAAAATTAGGTGTTAACAACAGCAGCAGCAATGTTCAGTGATACAGAAATCCATGCAGACAGGTCTGGATATTTTGGCCACTATGGCAACAGGATGTTCTCAACCGATGATTGGTTTGCATGAAATTTGTTATGGTAAATTGACAACATTTATATAGTGCCTTCTAGTCTTAGCGACTGCTCAAAGGGCTACCACGCATGTGCCACCTGCTAATACACCCACAGAAGCGATTTGGGGTTCAGGATCTTGCCCAAGGACACTTGCACATGTAGACTGCAGGGGCCAGGGATTGAACCAGCTAGGCATGTCTTAGTTTGGCTCTTGGCATACTGCTGCCAAGTTTAAGAGTGAGTTCCAACCACAGTTTGAAGTTGGGACTTTTGTCAAATCATCACGGACAATGTTGATTTCCACAGTGGACTAAATTTCAAAATTTGTATTTATATTTATATTTTATTTTATATAATGTTTTCACCTTAATGAAATATTGAGTTGGTATGCTTTTGTTTTACTTTCTGCATTAAGAAAAAGACTGAACAGAAATACATGAATTCAACAATACAGCTTGCATTTCTAAATTACTATTTGATAAAAGGGAAGCACATGCAAAGACTGCCTACAAGATTGCTGATGTTAACCATCTTAAGAGTTGTGTTCTGATATGAGTAAAACCTTTTGGGGAATTGTAACCATTAACAGACTGGTCATTTCCAAACATGGCGTCTTTTATGGAGATCAGTCTGTTTGAAAGCTACTATAATTAATACATCTTGGCTCGGCAACCATCACAGCCGACATCAGTCATACAGACAACTTCTTCATAGTGACTGCCAACATCAAGTTTACTGTCACATGCATTAGTCAAACTGTTGATCTAAAGAAAGGTTATTTGAGTACAAGCTCATAAATACCTTTAACACCGTTTATTCCATCTTTCCAAACAGCCAGAGGGTTTTAAATAAAACTAGATATGCCAAGTGAGTTGGCAGGAGGAACAATGCTCTTAGTGAGTTCCTCAGTGATCTGGGCCACAGGGTGGAAGAGGGAGGGCAAATTAAAGAAGAAAACTGTGGGCTGAAAGGGCTTAAGGTAATGATTTACAGCCTTGAGCTTCAGCAAATGTTTCTTCATATATTAAATGCATCGGCCCTTTTCTTCGTTGACTGGAGGCCAAGGCACTCGTTTTGCTGATTGTGACTTTGCCAAAATGGGAAATTGAATGCTGAATGTCTGGAGTGCTTTCCACAGGAGTGCTTAGTGCTCCGGCTTGTTTGTGTTCGGGACTTAATTTCTTATTAGCTGCTTCTGAAAGAAAAGTATGCAATAGCATAGTTGCATTATCAAGACTACCATTAAGATTAATAAAGTAATGCATTTTATTGCATGTATAAAACCACATTAAAAAAGTCACAAAAATAAATTGTTTTTACAAAAATATGAAAAAAACTGCCACTGTTTTAAATTGTTAAAAACAAAAGGTAAATTCAAGAAAAACATTTAGGAAACATAAGAGCACAGTTGCAGTTTTTCACACACTGCTTTTGACTCTGCCACTCTCCTCACACACTAAGCTATTTTTAAACAGAGCTCTTCTGGCTAGTGGACAAAGTGTGCACTGCTTTGTCAATGTCAAAGCTATCGTTCCCTTCCATAGGATTTGTTTAGATTTGTCTTGATAGCATAACTGTATTTAGATAGGCATAATACAGATAACATGTCTCTACATTGATGATACAATGAAAATATCACTCCATGTTCATCACTGGTCAAATGAACACAGGTTATGGTCTGCATAGTACTACAATCCCATAATCCCCTGTGACCATCTTGTGATGTCAGCTCTCCATCCTGTTGCAGTCTTATCGGGACGAACACATGCCGGGTCTTTTCCACATGTGCTGATTGAATGCAGGCCATGGACACAGTGGCACGCCGTGTGTTTGGAGAGGAGACTGGTGGCACTTACAGTGGGGAGAACAAGTATTTGATACCCAATAGAAAATCTTTGGAGGGAGCTGAACGTCTGTATTGCCCAGTGACAGCCCTGAAACCTGAAGGATCTGGAGAAGGTCTGTATGGAGGAGTGGGCCAAAATCCCTGCTGCAGTGTGTGCAAACGTGGTCAAGAACTACAGGAGACGTATGATCTCTGTAATTGCAAACAAAGGTTTCTGTACCAAATCTTAAGTTCTGCTTTTCTGATGATTCAATTACTTATGTCATGCAATAAAATGCAAAATTAATTAGTTAAGAATCATACAATGTTATTTTCTGGATTTTTGTTTTGGATTCCGTCTCTCACAGTCTAAGTGTACCTATGATAAAAATTACAGACCTCTACATGCTTTTTAAGTAGGAAAACCTGCAAAATCAGCAGTGTATCAAATACTTGTTCTCCACACTGTACTTTTACTTTTCCAGCTAAAACTCAGACTCCCAGGGTCTACCTGACGTGCCAGATGGCTTGTTAACCCAGAACCATCTGAGAAGCCATCATTGGTAACTTCATAAAAAGGGCAGGCACTTTCAAAAAATACCTGGCAGGTCATTGGATGAACTGTCTGTTTGTCTATCATGTCCACCAGCGTTGTTTTGAGTGAACAGTCGCGGCCGTCACACACACCTAAACCACGGACATAGCTGCTTAAACTTCCTCACCAGACACTTATTGGTTGGTCCCACTGCTGCCTTGACACAAACACATTACTTGAAGCCTGAAAAGATGGGTTTTCGTGCGATATGTGATCCCGCGGTTCCCGCATTATCTTGTGATAATGTGAGAATCCAGCTGCAGTGAAAAGTAACGTGGCTATGATTAGAGTGAACAAATACAGAACAAGGCCTGCTTCCTAGGTTCTCAAATTGCATCCCCGGTTCCCAGAGATCAAGCCAAGAAGTGGGGAGCGGGATGGTCAAGCATGAAGTGACCTCACTTCACCTCGTCTTCAAACTCCCAGACCGCAGTGAGTTGACAGATTCATGAAAGTCAACAAGGCAAGACGATGTGTTTCAACAAAACAAAGGCAAGTGACAGAAAGCATGCCCAGTTTTTGCATTGGAGTTCACTTAAAAATAAATGAATAAAAGATTTGCGGAAAAGCACACAGAGACTACGGCCTGCAGTGACATGCTTATTTCCCAAGCAACCTGACAACAGCAACAAATCCAATCCCGTGAGAAAAGATTTATGCTCAACATCACTCATTAGCACCAGAAGTTGATTAGCGTTGCCCCTCGCTGGCGGCCCAAAGAAGCAGATCTCAGCAGTTTGGTGGTGGCTGCTGGGCTTCCAGTAATGAGGCAGTCAGACCCGCCAACTCACCTTTTGTGTCCGCTGATGGAAGTCTTGTTTGGCCCAGCTTCATCTCCATGGAAGTGGCACCTTGAGAGGCTCCCCCTCCTCACCCTCAGATCCCTTCTCCCTGCAAGTTTCTCATCACATCCCGGTGCGAGGCGGTAGCTGCTGTGAAACACCAGCCCCTGGCACAGAGCCCAGATGGCATTTTTTCTCCCTGCACAACTTGTATCTGACCATAAAACACACAGCACAACAAAGGACAGGACTCCAAGAAAGCACCATTAAGTGCTGAGTGAACATGCAGCCATTTGAAACCCCCTTGACATTTTTTTTAACCATCAGCTATTTTCAAACCTGACTGTAAAGAGGTGCTTGTTAATTGATATTCAGTTCAAGGAGGATTAAAGACCCACACGAACAAAAGGTGTTAGATGTGTGTTCTGAATGGCCATGTGAAGAATGGCTGCTTTCTATTCATGTGGCGGTTGCAAATTGCCAGAAGTGTGAACTTGGAGCTGTCTGTGCTCCGAGAGGCTTTTTCCCAAATCAACCACTGCAGCTGCACAAGGCTGAGCTCCCACAGCACACTTATTTGCATGCACTTTTCTGAAGTTCTTTGACAACCGCAGAATGCTGACTCAACTGAAAGGCGAGTCATTTAAGTTTGGAGGGGAAGAAATGATTGTGTACCAGTTATTATCAGCATAGTGGAAACCACGGGCTGTTTCTCCTGCCATCTATCGGCTTCAAAAGCTTCACTGACTGTCACTTCGCAACTTGCTTACAGTGGTGTGTGTGTGTGTGTGTGTGTGTGTGTGTGTGTGTGTGTGTGTGTGTGTGTGTGTGTGTGTGTGTGTGTGTGTGTGTGTGTGTGCGTGTGTGTGTGTGAGAGAGAGAGATGTTACCTGCTACCTAACTCGTCTATAGTTTTTAAACAGTACTTTGCCCTCAAAATTATTATTTTTTCCTTTTGCATGCAATTCTTCGGAAAGGGATGCAAAACTCGCCCTAGCTAGCTAGTTAAACCTGAACCGAGTCTGACCAGTGTGGGCGGCGCCACATATTAAAACAGGAGGGAACACCTTTAAACGGTTGACTTGAATGAGTGAAAGCGGCTGCGTAGTTTTTACATACCGTATAGTCCCTGGGTCACAGGAGCCGAAGCCTCGCTTGTTTGGGCGGAATGCCCTGAATTAGCTCAGATGTGTCCGGGTCTTTAGCTAGCTAACTTCCTGTAGGTGCTTCGACGGGTTAGCATTAGCGTTAGCTGTTGGCAGTGAACGGAACCTTTGAGCCAGCGGACACAAGTTACATTTTACTAAAATATTCTGTCTGCTCAACAAAAGAAAACTAGTGAAAAGAAAAGTATTTCCGCGTGAAGAAACTTGACCTAGGCTATCCACCACCAACATGCATGTCCAAACATTATCACGCAATAATAACTGGCAGTGTAGAAAAAAAGAATTCTTGCCAGATTGGATTGACAGTTTTTCGTCCAATCCCAATTTAGAACCTAAACCCTCCCATTTCAAAAAACACTCCTAACTAGCTAAATAAAAGATAACTAAGCCAGGAGCATTACAGTAACAATGCCATTTTGTCACATAATTAAAAGTATGTTAGAGTAGGCCAAGAGTCAAAAGAGTTAATAGAGTTCATTTGTAACATTGTATAGTTCTAGTCCCAACATAATACATCCATGGTCCCAACCCTGGACATATGGCGGCCAAATGGCAAAGTAGATTTAGCTAAAGATAAGCCTTGGTGAAAGGTGCATACATAAACAAGCAAACATATTACACAATTAATTAAATAAACATTAAAGAGGCTACAGAAAAACAAATATACATTCAGTAACTGTTGCATAAAAAAAGTCTGAATGGGTTGAGTACAGAATTTGCAAAGAATAAATAGCCTAGTATGTGGAATGGGCAGATAAAAACTCTCACTTCAAACGCAATCTTCAGGGCAGCTTCTGTGGTGAGAAAATAATTATGACTTAAAGCACCCATATTATGCACATTTTCAGGTTCATAATTGTATTTGTATGTTTTAGTTGTACTGCACATTGCTGCACATCCTGTTAACCCGTTTGTGCCGGATGCTTCGCGACGGCACATCTACCGCCGGTTACTGCGTTGCGCAACTCTGACCCTCCTGCCGGCTGCTGCGCGGCGCAGCATTTTGTCTTCGTCGGGCTTTTCATGTCATTGGTTCAAATACACATGAGGCGGGTCTTGTTGGCTATTTAAAGCCATGTGACCACCAAAATGTACCGTGGTTTGCTAAAAAAAAAAAGGTCAATCAACCAGACAGACATGTGCGTTTGTTTATGAATTTTTGAGAGACGAGCGAGAAAACGGCTCCGACAGAGGGAGTGGTAGATTATGATGAAGACATCCTCCCTCCCAAACTCCTCACTATCTTCCACCCCAACGTCACCGCCCTCGCTGTCTAACTCCTCCTCTGTCGGAGCCGTTTTCTCGCTCATCTCTCAAAGATTCATAAACAAACGCACATGTGTGTCTGATTCCACACAAAGTTGGAAGTGTGCCCTCGTTTTGAAGTAGTCTCCCGGCTAATCCTGCCTCAACAGCTAGCTGATGTGGTATTAGCTAAAGTGGTTAGCACACACCAAATGTTTCGGCGGGTGACGTAGACGGCCCTGCTGATTCTTAACAGCTCACCCGGAGACTGAAGGCAGAGGACATTCTGAAACTTTATCTCACTCAGAACAGTATGGATGGGTTTTTTCCCCTCCAAGTTTGTATGCACGTGGAAGCACCAGAGACACAAAATAACACCCCAAA
>NC_045745.1:8094038-8107802 GCF_008692095.1 Etheostoma spectabile | reverse complement strand
GTGATTTTTTTTTTCATAATATGGGCACTTTAAATTTAATCATACAATACGGGATGAATCCACCTTCATTATAACTACAACTTGGTTGTAAAGTGGGGTGCTACATCACGGTTGGTGCTGTTTCCATGAATAATTGAACCGGTAATTCTCACCTTTAAACAAATAATCAGGAACCTTTTAAGTAAAAGATACATGTGTATGTGTAAGATATGCGCACGTATCGTTGCCTTGGGCAAAGGTGTGTTTTTTCTCAGCTGTTTTCTCCTCTATCAACTAGAAGTCTGTGTGGTTTAAATTTGGATGCTGCTGGAAAACCAGTTCTAACCACTAATTAAGCCTGCCCATTAGTTTTCATGGACTGTATAAAGTGCCACTGTTTCTACTCTTTAATCATCACAGAACTTGGCTTCATGCCTCACTTCAAGTCAACAGAAATAATAAGTAAAATTAGTGGATGCCGTTGTCGATAATAAAAAGTAATGCCCCGTAAACATCTGCAACCCAACCGCATATATATAAATGTAAAAAAAAATTGTTAAAAAGATTTAGATTCTAAATCTTTCAACAACTGATCCCACTAATAGAGCTTCTTTATGCAGAAAAGCGTATGTGCAGTAACATTGGTTCAACACTCAAACATCCATCAAATACCGAGACAGGCCGGTGGCTGAAAATGTAACTTATTGATTTTAAAAAAACACTAACAAAATACCCATAGAAGTCAGACACACTTAAAGCAGACAAGCCGTCAACTGGAACTGAAAGATGTGAAGGACTGCACGAGCAATTGTAACTTGTCTATAGAAGTTCATGCCAGGTCAACGACAGACGGAGTAAATGCTTCATCCCATCAGCGTGAGTGTCAGGCAGCCTGTCAGCCTGAGCCAAAGTTATCGCAGTGTGTGCAGAAGTTTGGGTGATAATATGTTGTGATTAAATGTACCGCCTTCAATCAACACAGACAACCCATACATCCATTTTCCAGGTCTTCTTTAAATAAAAAAAAAACGCTTATTCTACATTTCAGTGCAGCGTTAAGATGTCATTTTTTATTTCTATTATGTCTTTGAAATCTTTGATCTTTTTATTAATGGGTCATCATAATTAGGTACCAGGAAGTACATCAAATAAAGGCAAAAACAACAAGGGGAAAAAACAATGTCCGTATTTCATCCAATCAGTTTTATCAGAATTTCATTTCTATTTTTATATGCTATGCCTCCCTCAATACTTATTGATTTTACCGACCCACACCTACCAATTTGAAATAGTTTAAAAAGTTTAAATAAATTTGAAATAGTTTTTTTTTTTAAAGTAAGAATAACTAATACGATTTTGTGGAGAGCTGGTTTTAGTACACTGGAAGACAAGTAAAGCTTCAGTCATACGAATCAGCTAGTGCTATGACAAATTAATGGACAGGGACATTGTAGGTGGCGTGTGCATATGACCATGCTGTGCAATAAACTGGAGAAAATACCGGGTAGGATCAACAAATTGCATCCTTCTAGAGTGATTCATTTTCGTTGTTCTCAGTTAAGAGATTGATGTAAAATTCAAAACGGCGCAGCATATTCAAAAACAATCATAAATGATTATTATTTATAATCTGCACAAGGCAGGTAGCAACATATTGAGAAGGGCTTCTAAAAATGCTTCCTGCCCTTATCACATGGGTTGTTTGAAGTGATCAGTGTTCCAGGAAATTAATATTACTCCAGGAAATTAGTGCTAAAGTAGCCTGGTCCTACCAGACTCTCGTACATTTCATTTGTACAGAAGAGGAAAATGAAAATTGAGTATGATTGTTTTCAGAATAATAGCAGTGTGTTTAAAAAGTGAATAATGCTTAAAATCCATGGAATAGCTTTTAATTCCATAATATCCACGCGTTGGGAACACTACATTCAATTCCAAATCAAAACATGACCAAAATTGATCAAGTGTGTGTTATACCTTTACAGAAAGTGAAGAAAAAGGAATATTGGGCTGTTCAAAAAAAATAGCAGTATTTGCATTTTTCTTTAAAAATTCAAACATTTTCTGTATAAACTGATAATGTCCCAAGGGTTTGTTTACTTTGAATGACTGCACTAATATTTAATTGCTTAACCATCATTTCTGAGAACTGCTTCACATCTGTGTTGCACGGAGTCGACCAACGTCTGCCACCTGTGAACAGGTACCCCAGCCCAGGACCATTGAACTACATTCCACTGTTTCTCTGAATTACTGGGTTCTGCCTCAGAATCAACATTTTTGATGTCACCCCACAAGTGTTCTATGGGCTAGAGGTCCAGGGATTTGGGCTGGCCACTCTATAACATCAATCTTGTTCATCTGGAACCAAGACTTTGCTCGCTTACTGGTGTGTTTTGGGTCATTGTGTTGCTGAAAGACCCATTTCAAAGGGCCTTTCCTCTTCTGCATAAGGCAACATGACCTCTTCAAGTATTTTGATGTCTTGAAACTGATCCATGATCCCTGGTATGCGATAAACAGGCCAAACACCACAGTATATGAAACATCCCCATAACATGATTTTTGCACGACCATGCTTTACTGTCTTCAGTGTCCTGTGGCTTGAATTCAGTGGATGGGGGTCGTCGGACAAACTGTCGGCAGCCCCTAGACCCAAAAAGAACGAAAATGACCTTTTGCCATTTTGGCTTTTCTTACCGTTTTCCCCACGTTGTTCAGGCTTTGGGTGCTATTTCAAGGCATATGAAATCATTTTTGCTGAGCAGCCTATCATTTTCTACACTTCTTTATGTTTTCCCTTCCCCAATCAACTTTTTAATCAAAGTCCGCTGCTCCTCAGAGCAATGTCTGGAACGACCCACTTTGCTGAGTATTTCAATGCGAAAAGCACTATAACCAGCATGCACATTTGCTTCCTTCCTTCCTTAAATATGGGCCATAACTGACACCATGTTTCTTCACAGAATCAATCACCTCACTAACTGAACCCAATGCTGCTAATTTACTTATTAGTAAATTATTTGCCATGTAGAAATATAACTTCTTCCAAAAAATAAGATTTATGAGGTTAGTGATGTTGGACTGCTATTATTTTGCACACAACTGTACTTGGAGGGTGGAGCCAGGCTAGTCCAAAAGTTCATCATTATAAAAATTAATTTCAAAGCAGCTAAAATAGTGTATTTTTTTTATTGTTTTGGCCACATGCTGTATGCTTTTGAAATGGTATTAAAATTGGATTCTAATAAGCTGCACAAAACCAGCTGCATTAACATAGCAGGTTTGAAACTGTTGTGAACAGATGTTTACTGAACCCTTTACTTACCTGCATGTAGCTCTGTCCGTCACCTTAATATCTCACATGAAAAATCATCTTTCACTTCTAACATTGGTGTGTAATGTTCATTATTATCACATCAGTTAAGTGATTGCTGTGCAAACAAAGGACAAATCAACATCAGGCAAAACATTTGTTTATTTGGCCTAAAAGGGCCATAAATAAAATTTTATTCTCTCAATGTATTAACAAGCCACAGGAAGTCCATGGCTGTCTACCACAGCACTTAAAACATCTCACTCCGCCGCCGCGATCCTCAAAGACATGGGGCCCGATCGAGACACTCTGGGCCGCTGATAAACCGGATGCTCTCTTCCTAACTTTCTTAGAAAAATAAAACAAAACGTGGTAATACTGTACCAAACTGGAGGCGGAGCGGCAGGGTGATCCTTTTCACGCACAGGAGCGTGCTTTAGATAGGGCTATGACTGTGGTTGGGGAAGCTTGAATCAAACAGCAACAACATCAATAATAAACTATGGAAAAACCCTCAAACGTGTCTGTCTGGTTGTTTTTTTGCAAAGCTGATGCAACATGTGCTTGGCCGGCATGATTGCCACTGTTTTTTTTCCACCAACATCTCCTCTTATTTCTTTATTCCCTCCCATCAGTCCATCCTCCATCCTCTGTTGTGTTTTGCTTAAAATAAAAATGATATAATATTTATAATGGCAAAACCTATAGCAGCAAAAGAGTAACAGAGGAATAAAAGCTAGAAGCGAGAGACCCCTGGATTTATAAGGAAGGCGTGGGTTAAGAGAGGTCCATGGATTTCTGCCCAGGATTCAGGCCTGTGATAAGGGAGAGGCGTCTCGTCCCCGTCCCGAGCTCATCTGGCCTCTGTGGGCACCCTGCCCAGGGCGGCCATGATGCGGCTGAATCGTTCACTCAGCTCCAGAGTGGAGTAGGCGGGCACCTTGGGAGGGTCGTGGAAGCTTTTGATCTCCGTCGAGCAGTCCAGCAACTTAGGGAGGAAGTCGGTCAGCTTTTCCTGGAGGTTGGCTGCCGCAAGAGGGAAAGAAAGAAGGATAATAAATGGTTTGACTGTATGGGCTTTGCATCACAATGTGGCAAAAAAAACTAAAAAAAACAAAAGAGCCTCAGATAGTGGTATCTGAAAGTACTCAAGTTAATGCACTAATCTGTAACCATGTTATTTAGCACAGAAGAAAATCTACTTTAAAGTAGTTTGTTTATGGTCTTTTTCCGTTACGACTGACTGTCAAACTGGATCGTAAAAGAAAGTTTTACGACTGTTTGTGTTTCTTCATGTTTCACAAAGAGTTTAACCTGAGCCAGACCGTACAACCAAGACGGAAATCATATCACTTCCTAATAAGGAGAGTAGTATACAGTTGTTAAGCCATAATGTAATATATGACACACTGGTAGTGAATCAGTACTCGGTACCTGCCGATAACCATGTTCAGGTATCAGAATTGGTATCGGGAAGCAAAAATGGTCTCGGACCATCTCTAGTCTCTCCATCGCAGACGCCTTAACACAGAACTCACTGGGTAAATGTTGTCCACGTGATATCACGAGTAGTTTAAAAGGATGTTCCATAACAGAAACCGATTGTAGAACTAAGGAATCAGGGTCTGGGCGATAAGACTCAGTTTTTCCTGAACAAGGGCCAGGAACTGAGAGAGCAGGCTCTCTCTGAGGACTCGTACTGGAACACACTGATAACAGCGGAATCCTCTTCAATCCCATTTCCATTTGACATTATTTTCAGGAGCATTCTCTGGACATTTCTGAGTGCAATATGACAGACAATGTTTCGGCAATGATTTATGGTATGGAGGGCAACTTGGGTTTACAATGATATAAAACAGAACAAAAACGGAAACTCAAATGTTGCCCTTTTTGCCTAAAAAAAGAGACTTGTTTTTCTGACAATCAAATAATCGATTCCTCGACCTTTTGTTTCAGCGCTATTTTAACCCTCTGAGGACAAAAGACGCACCGGCGACCTACCAAAAAAGCAATCTCGCAAAATTACATTTTAGACATTTGTTTACTATTTTATTAATATATTAAAGATACTGTTGTGCGGCCATGTTGGCTGAATTGGTAAAGCAGGCGCACACGTATAGAGGTGTACTCCTGAACGCAGTGGCCGTGGGTTTGGCTCCGCCCTGCCATATGTATTTTATGACTTTGTGTTGATGTCTGAAGTTCTACCATGGACTCTGTAACTTGGTTACCTTGTTTCAAGCCATTCTAGTGTGGTATAAAACCCTGCAGGAAGACTTAGCTCCCTTTGTGGCAGTTCTTATTAATATTCAACGAGCTAAGCTGCTTGACTCTGATTGGCTAACAACTAGCCAATGACAGCCTGGCTATCAACATCCTTTACCCAGATCAACTGGACAAGCTCATGAATAGTAATGAGCTCAGGCAACATGACGACAGACTGTTGCTGTTGTAATAGGCCTGATTTCTCCTCCTATTTCTTTTCAGTGGCTAGAGCTGACAGAGGAGGTAGCAGTTCATTCTCACATTCACCACATAATCCAAACACATATGGACCTGACATATTTCAAAAACGTTGTGTGTGGCAGGGCACATTTAAAGCTACTTTTGTGAACCCAATGCTTCTGTGGCACCAAAAACAATTGAGTGTGGTTTTGTTTTCTCAAGAGATTTGAGAAATTTCAAAAAATGACCCAACTTTTGAGATTTATGGCCATATTTTCTCATCACAATGCTCTGGAACACTTTACAGAGAGCCAAGTTTGTTCTGAACATTTTGATATGAAACACACAGGAATAAGTTGTTTGCAAATACCCTTAAAAGGAGAATTTAAAAAGAAATGTAAAAAAAGTCCTCAGACCTCACAGGGTGAATGGCTTTAAATCTATTTGTGCCATTTCTGAAGAAGCCCGACGTGGTGATATACTGAAAGCAGGCAAGATTTTACCCTTACTTTACTACTGCTAATTAGCATTTATAAGCAGAATAACAACATTTACTAAATGGTTTATAATAGAGCTGCAACTAATGGTTACTGTCAGGAATTAAGCTGCAGATTGTCTCCTGGATTTAATTCCCTCATTTTGTTTTGTCTAATAAATGTCAGACGATATTGATAGATGAACAACATGTTATCAGTTCAAAGAGCTTAAGGTTACATATGCCAATTGCTCGTTTTGAGGACCAACATCAAAATCCACAAATATTCACATTATACTCGTATATGAAAATAAATCATCACATCTGAGAACTCATTTGAGTTTAGTGTTGCACATTACATTTATGTTTAGTTTTTTTCCCATCTGTAGTGACCAGTAAATGTTGATTAATCAATCGATTAATCACTGAATTGTATATGACCCTGTAATGTAGTTCTAAGCAGATGTAAGTGTTTAGTAACGGATAACTATAACTCCGCCGTGGCCGTTAATAAGTGGAGGCTGTAAAATATGTCTTCAAAAAGGAAGTTATAATTATTGACAAATACTATACTTTAATAAATAGTTGAAATGTATCCTTGTATCTGCTTATGACTTTATAGGGTGTTTAAACCACTGATTGAATGTTTGTATACTGCTGATGAAGGCTAAATTGGGGAACTTAAAATAAAGAGTTACCAACCTGTCTTGTGATCTCCTATACGTTGGACTTTTGAGGCTAGGCCTCGCACTGCCAAAGCAATTATCGCTGGGAAAAGCACTGAATAATCTCATTTTTTAAAACGGATGTGTTTTTCTGGATACATTCTCAGATTACCTAGGAAAAATTGAATGAGGGGCTGGGGAGAAATAAGTTTTGGCTTAGTCCCGCTCCTTTTTGGACAAATTGAACATATTGCTTTTAACACTTTATAGATATTGTTTTCATTTTGATGTAATGCAACGCACTTATTGTGTTTTTGTATTTGATTTTACGGTCATAATTTTGTTCAAAATAAGAAAGAAAGAAAGACCTAACAAGAGGGAGCGCTGCACAACCCTCAAAGCCTTCCTAGCGTGTGAACTGAGCAGTGGCCTGATTATGATGATCTTTGGCAGGGGTGCGGGGATTGTACTAGTAACCTAAGACTTGAACCCTCCAGAAATATCTAACAGGCGGTGTGTGTTCCTTCCCTCTCGGGGACTCACACTCCATCTCCTGGCCCAGGTAGGAGCACCAGCGGTTCCTCATGTCCTCCACTGCCAGCAGGTCCCTCTCTGTGTCGTGGATCAGCAGCAGAGGGATGCAGGGCACCACCAGCTCGTTCATGATGCCCAGGCCTGTGCTCACCTCCGCTTCTTCTCCCGACTCAAACATGGCAGCCGCTTGCTCATTCAATTTCTACGGAGACACAGGCACGCACATACACAACTCTTTTATACATAAGATTACACAAGTTACTTAATCATATTTTTAAACAAAAAGTAATGAGTGTAGTGTGATTCATGCGAGGATCTGTACCAAACAAAGACTTTTTTCTTTAGTCTGTAGATTCCGATTGTAAGATGGAATGTCTCTGCAGCACAATACTTCATACAGAATAGAGCCCGACCGATATATCGGCCGATCCAAGACATGAATAAACATAAACATACGCAATTGTAAACTAAATGTTATGTTAACAGCTACAGAAAATACATTTGCCGTTATGTGGAAGGTTTATTAAAACACAACAAAATTCCATAACTTTTCCCAAAACATTCAAGGATTTTACTAATTCTATGACTTTTCCAGGCCTGAAATGTAAGATATTGAAATGTCATGACTTTTCCAAATTTTCAATGACCGTGGGAACCCTGTACTATTAGTCTATGTCTCATTTTGATTTAGGGGATAATCATGCTCCAACTTGAAACTACAGTTCTGCCTCACAGTTTGAAGTCTCTGCTCTAGGCTCAATCGTTGCAACGTTACAAAGTTTCTGGAATGGCTTTGAGGCAGCAGAATAGTCTGGCCAAGGAAATGAAATAACTCGTCAAAGAACACACTTTGCTGATTTTATCATTGTTGTATACTTGCTTTTTGCTTTCTAGTGACATTTTCCATTTATTTAAATAGATAAGTACCAGACAGCTTAAGTATGGACATTAATCCCCCAGACATCATTAATATCACAGAACATATCCTACAGCCAGTGGAACTGTAGTGGGTCGGAGGACCTTGCAAGCATGATGATACAAGCTTTTCTTCCTGTTCTTGGCCAAAACCTGTCACAGACAAACTCCCTGACCTCCCTTTGGCGGACACAAGCCAGTTTTTTTTTTTTTTTTTTTGCAAGCCAGTTTTGAGTGCTGGATTTGCAAAACATCCAAGTACATTAACTGTGTTAGCAGTGTTTTCAATTAAAACAAGAGCTGAAGGTAAACAGCAGAGCGGACGGAGCCAGAGGTTCTGGCCAGAGATCTGAGATGACCGATCAGGTCGTGCAGAGCTGGGGTTTGAGGTTAGCTGAGGACATGCTTGTGTCTCATGCTAATGTGTTTACACTCGCTGGCCCTCCTGCTTCCTATTCCCACTCCAATGATTACATTAGGAGCACAATGATGGTATAAGGTTACTGAGTGCAGCGGCGAGAGGGGCTGCTAAAGACCAGTACGAGAGCTGATCGGACCAAAATACCCGCAGCTCTAACCAATAATTCCAGAGCACGGCCTGGAGCTTGGTGAGGGTGAAATGAAAAGGGGCTCACGTCGCTGAAAAGATTTTCATCTGGCAGCATCAGATGAAAAATCCCTCAGTAGAATCTTTTGTGGGCTGCAAGCAAGCCAAAGCAATATCTCAGCAAAAGCAATTTGATTACAGTCCCACGGCTCAGCATTGAAGGGGAAATGTCTGGCCTGCACAAGTTTTGCTGAGTCACTTTAGCAGAGGAAGTTTGATACAGAGGAAAAGGGAGTGACAAAGAAGAGACGGGGATCACAGGGAAGGAACTGCTGGACACAAAGGTGTCCGGTCCAAAACAGAACCTGCAGAGAGGTAACCCCCTGATCACTTTGTTTAAATGAAGGAATGGGGCATCAGGCTTTTTGCAGGTTTCAACAAGTCACATTTAAGACTTTTCAGGACTTTTATGAATTCAACTTAAGACTTATTTCACAACAGAAAAGTAACAAAAGTACTTAAAGTAAATAAAATTATAAAACATTTATATAAAAAAGACAGTAATAATGATCTGTAACAGCAAATTATATTAGGACTAGCAAAAGGCAGAACTACAATACCACCGAATAAATAATACACATTTCAGTAAGCCTTAGTGATAATGGTTGCATGGACGTAGGAAAATTAAGACTTGTTTAAAATGATTTAAGACCACAGAACACAATACATTTGCGAATTTAAGACTTTTTAAGGCCCAGAATTTTGATTTGGACATTTTAGACTTTTTAAGACCCTGCAGAAACCCCTGGACATATAGTAATAAATCCAATATATCGACCATTCTTAAGGGAGAATTGACAAGTTGCTTGAAATAAACCAGTGGCTGTGTGCATTGCCTCACCAGTAAACACTCTCGACGGTAGTAACCAAGAATCTCCTCGTCGTGCCCTCTGTACAACCCTTTTGACAAAAGCTCCTTGTTGTACTGGTACGAGTAGATCAGATACATCAGAGCTTCCATGTAACTGGGAAAAAGAGACAAACAGATGTTACATTCAGATTAAACAGTGTCACAGTTGTACTGAGAACTTGTGAAAACCATTTCACAGGAGAAATAAACTTGATGAACTCACTGCACTGCAACTAGAAAGCTAGGGCTTTGCACAGACTGTTAAGTTGCTGCCCTCTGCAGGTGACATTTCAACATTGACTGGCTGCTACAGATTGGAAATTTACTGAAAACAAATGCCATGTGTGACTCTAAACTTGTGTGAGGTAAAGCTCTAACAAAATAGTTGGAGACTGAGTTAAATGTTTCCAATATTGAATATTAGGAGGAGCGCTAGAGAAAGTTGTCACCGTACTTTGACTTCTGAAAGAGCTCCAACCCAGACATCATAAAGATGGTTGTCTCACGGAAATTCCGGTACGTCTGATGCCACATCTGATTGAGACAAACACAAATTACTGTAGGCAAGTATACAATAATTTAAATCAAAAAATGTTGCTGGTAAATACTGTCATTTTGAATGACAAACTATGTCCCAGCAAAGACCATGCATAATACTGTATTAAAGACAGTATAAAACGACTAAAATCTACTACTTTAGATAAATGAAACCCAGAAGACAGCAGTGCTAACCTCATATTCGTCCATGTTGACCTCATCAGGCTTAATAAGGTCCAGTTTGGCACGTGCCACATTCATAATGCTCTTACATCTGCGGTGGGGAGAGAAAGAGGAAGCGGCGTTAGTGATGAGTCATTGTAAGGTACTACTGTAGATTAAACAGTCTACCCTGCCCCTAGGCCCTAACATGGCATAATGAATCACTCTTCAGTGCTGAAAGGAGAAGTGAAACGCTCCTCCGGAGGCTCCTATTGAGGCCACATGCACACATAGATCTAATTATCTTGCTCAAAATAGCGGAGAAGGGAGAAATCAATTTTTTCACTCATGAATATGGATTGAGGCCAACAAGCGTAGTTAAAAAAGTTTTAAGAGACAGTAAGGGGCGTTGCATGCCCTAATGGCATTAACATCACAATGTTCATAGGGAGGGAATCTTAATATTTGCAGTCAGCAGTAATAATATTTAAAAAAAAGTCATTATTGGACATGTGTCTCCTAAGATTTGTGTTTGAACAAAAGAAAGAGGGAATGCCATCAGCAAGGCTTTGCAGCAGGAAAGTGTTGTCCAGACGAGACTGACAGTGAGCGTTTATGTCAGAGGCAAGGTCTCTGCTGCCTTCTGCTGGGCGTTGCGAGAAATGTTTATTTAAATGATCTAACGGGGTCTTTTGTGGTTTTTGAAGCCAAGGACCCCTTAACTGAGAGTGAGACGGAGCAGAAACCCCCTAATATTCTATAAAATGAAGTTGCAGAGTAAACAGGGCCAACAATAACGTGTAGGGCAGCCTAGAGCCTTTACATATACCTTTTTAGTGCATAAGCTAAGCTATAAAAAACATTTTTGGCATGATTTTATGAATCAAGTTTTAATGTTTACATAAAACTGGCAGTGAATTCTTATTATAAACTGTGTCTGTGGATGGCTACCAGTGATATCCTTACCAATAGGCCAGTAAGCCTGTCATCAGTGTGTTTTTTTGTTAGCTGAATTCAGCTGGTTTATATTTGCTAATAATTTGTTAGATTTTGCCTGATGGTGGTTTTGTACGAAACATTGCTTGCTATTAAATGGGTTTGTTTTGCAAGTTAGACGTGCAAAGTAATTTTCTGGTACAAAAAACTTTCAAAAGACTGGAGAGTGTACAGTCTAACCTACCTCTCATCGAAGGCCAGGTTCCGGTCAGCAAACTGTGTGAGCAGAGTCCTCTCCAGAATCTTCTTGGGCGCCTGGTTTTGGATGAAGTAGACGATGATGTGCTGTAGTCGGTAGTCATTCTCAGGGGGTGTGTCCTCTTGGGCAAATCTCAGAAGACGAGCATATTCCAGCTTGATCGCCTGACCAGAGAGAGAGAGAGAGAGAGAGAGAGAGAGAGAGAGAGAGAGAGAGAGAGAGAGAGAGAGAGAAAAAGAGAGAGAGAGAGCGCGAGAGAGAGAGAGTTCAAACAGTTAATGAGTAATGGTTAAAAACTCTAAGGCGGTAAATACCCATGTCTGGGTATGATTTTAAAAAATTCAATACTGATGTCGTGAATTTAATAACGGTTCCTGAATGATAGTCAGTAGTAATTTTATGACATCCATTTTACCAAAAAATAATTTACAACATTATAGTTGACATATTTGTCTCATTTTTTAGCTTCTTTACACACTGTGGTCACACCGTCAGTGTGTAACGTGTTTTTTTCTGCATCCCTCTGCAATGTGTAACATTAGCCGGCCAATCTTGGTAGAAGCATGCTCCATGTTTTTTTGGCTTGCTGACGCTGATTAACTCCTTTAAAATTAACTTTTAACTCCTTTAAAAAACAAAAACAAACATTGTATTTCAAGAGATTGGATTTAAATAGGACTGCAAACGGTCTAACGCAGGGCTTAAAGTGAAAAACAATCCTGAAACTTTTTATGTGACTCAGCACAGTGTAATGTTTTGATATGCACTCATTAAAGTTAATTTGACTGGCAAAACAGTTAAAGTCCTTCTTACATTACACAATACTAAAAGGTCATAATTTTTAAGAAGTAAAATGTTTTGCATACATTTTTACTTCTGCCAACTATATATTAAATTAAGAGCAAATGTAGATTTCATATTGCAATATCATAATCTTACACTGAATCATTGTGAAAACAAAACTGTATAGACGTGTTGTTACTTTGGCCAGGTCATCATCAAAAAATAAAATTTTGTGGGAAAAGTCACAGGTTCAATGAGTATTCAGAGTTAAATGCAAACACACAACAGAACTTCTACAGGGGGTAGATGTGTCTCAACAGGACTGGTACATGAATATCAAATATATTAAGTACTCTTTTAAGCTTTTCTCTCTCTGAATTATAATTGAGATTGAGTACATTTATAGAAATTGTTCTCAATCAATGTTTGCATTTTAACTGTTTCCTTATTAGAAATAGATCTGTCTCTTTAGTTTCATTAAACATTGTCCCTATTGAGAACAGTGTACCTATTGAGAAGTGGCATATAGTCCTGTCATGTTTCCTCAGTTTACCGTTCTGCTTGGTTTCTTAAAGAGATTTGGGAGGGAAGTTTAGAGCTGAGTACCTGTGCAGCACAAGCCTGTGAATACAGATAGCATTCCCCTCACACACAGCCTGGTTTGACATGTAGGGTTTGAGTTACTCTGTTAAGTTTCTACTAATTGTATAGTAATAGTTCCTACTAATTGCTGTAAAATGTTTTAATCTTTCTTACTGCACAGCAAGAAAGTACACAGAAGAAGACAAAGAAACTGGAGGTTGAGTGAGTTAGAGTGGAATGAAGAGGAGGAGAGATGGTGTGTACCTTAAAAAAGGCTGCCTCAGGCCCATTCATTTCATACACGCTGCTGGATTTGCCAATGGCCATAATTATACCCTGCATGTTGGGGGTCATCATTGCCTGCCCAGGAAGCAGGAACCATGTCAAACAAAACAATAGGCCCTTGTGAAGAACCAAGCAAGGCCGACGACCACTATGTTATGTGCGCTGAGGCACTGCAATTAAGCATACCACAGTCAGGGCATGCCAGTCATCACTCAGCAGTCCATGCATTGGTTAGAGTGACACAGCCAGTCAGTTCAATGCCACAATGCACAATCCTCACAAGGATTATGTGTGAAAACCCAGGCAGCTATATGACAGCTGTGTGTGACAGATAGCAAACAGTGCAGGAGTCAGCCTAGAATACTGAGCAGCAGCAATGCACTCAGAACATACTGACCTACAACTACTGCTGATACCAAGCCAATCCAAAA
>NC_045745.1:8088896-8094028 GCF_008692095.1 Etheostoma spectabile | reverse complement strand
AAAAAAAAAAAAATGATTCCATGGTAACTCCGTGAAATCTGTGCAAACTATAATGAACAACGTTGGAGCATTTGGCTTCATGTAGAGTTGAAAGTTAAGTATCAAATGGACAACATACAACAGCTTTATCAAGTCACACATGAGCCTGTGTTCTCATTAATTTTTCGCCTAAGAGTGACATGTGTCAGCAGACTGTAGCTTTCTGCAAAAGGTCAATCTGCCTTTGTGCCAAGATGGAGACTAGCTCAAGAATAGACTTTTCACACAAGAGTAATGCAGAAAGGCCAATAAAGAGATCAGTCTTATTTGCGCAGCATTTCCAGCCAAAAGCCAATCCTGAAACCAGTCAGCGTAAAAGGGTCAGATATTCTCAGGTGTGAAAAACCTTATGTAGAGCCATGTAAATGGGCAATGGTGCTCTCACTCCATATATCAAACAGGCACAGGCTTCTTAGCACAAAAAGGAAGAGAGAAGATTTGGCTGGGCAAGAGCTACCTCGTCATCGTACCCCCCCTCTTCTGACTCAATGACAAAGGTCCCCACATTAGGAATGGCCACCTCCACCGTGCGCTGGCCAGGAGACTCATCCTCCGTGACCAGGTCAGGGGGAGGGGTGGAGGGGGTGCTCACCTGGACCTCAGGTTGAGGGGAGGAGGGAGGGGGAAAAGACTGTAGAGAGACAGATGAGACAGGAAGGACAGAGAACTGATGGAAAGGTAAGGAAAATCACATGTAGAGGAGAAAAAAACAGTGAAATGTTAAAAGAAAAGTAGTACCAGGTGTTTCCCATTAATTACCTAGACCAGGTGTCTTCAAAGTTTGTTAGGCCAAAAACGCCTTAGCTAAAAGAGAGATGGAGCAGGGGACCCCACCTTCATATATTGTGTAACAATAGGATATAGGGAGAGTTAGAATAGAATCCATTGTTATTGTCCACCAAGATGGAAATATGTCAAGTTGATTAATACCCTGTCCTCTAGCTGTAATAGATAAAAATAAACCAGTTCAATAAACCAGTTCATCACAAGTGAGTATTTTTGCTTTCTTTCTTTGATGACTTAAATTTTGCTCTTGTTTTGACAATTTGTGAACTAAAGCCTGCCTCATAGATCTAGCCTCTACCACAAATCCATCCACAAATGATTACCTTGCCAAGAAGGTCACGTTTACGGCTCTCCGTTTGTCTGCCTCTGAGCAGGATTAAGGACAAACTATTGGCTGATTTACATAAAACTTGGTGGATGAATTTTGCAACTTTTTGTCAATATTGTGAGATAGATTTGTGTGGCATTGTTGAATAATTGTAAAAATGAGTTCCCAATGTGAACACCCCACTTAAGTGGAACGTTATATAGAGGTGAGGGGAGGGGAGTTGAGAGACCATTCTCTGTAATCAATTGTTTAAATACTGATTACAGCAGCTCAGTTGTTAGCGCGCACACCCACATGTAGAGGTGTATTCCTCGGCGCAGAGGCCCAGGGTTCGCATCCAAACCTACAGCGAATTCCTGCATGTCTGCCCCCTATCTCTACCTTTTCATATCTAAGCTGTCCTAGTGATTTAAGGCAGAAATGCCAAAACATTATCTAAAAAACAATTTAAAAAATGAATAAAACTCTTATATCAAGCCTGAGTTTAGTTCCTCAAGAGGAAAAAAAATTACTGGATTAATTAAAACAAGACAAAATAAAATCACAGGTGGATACACTTCAGTTTGGTGATCAATGTTAACAAACTGAAGTGTAAGAACAACAGGAGGCACCTGATGGGTGACAAGGACTCGGTGCGAGAACGGTGCGAGAACAGTGTACTGTGTGTTTTTGCATGTTTTACATACAGCATTTAACAATGCTTCGGGACTTCTCTCCTCTTGCTCAGCAGCAGCCCTGGAGATGGCCCTCTCCGTGTCCTCCTGCAGGTGCTTGGAGTCATTGGTGGGTGATGGCTGCTCCATGTACTCTGGGTCCTGCTGGGGTGCTGCAGGAGGTAAATGACACCATAAGAGAAAAACTAAAGATGCATACGCATGAATGCTTACGTTTTGAAAAAGCATTTTGAAATGATTTTATCTGTGTTTGTCATCCACACAAATGCCACAAATGCTAAATGTGCATTACTGTGAGCATGATTGCAGAAATGAGCCATAGTGTTTACCAATATCTAGGATTACATGAAGAAAGCTCTTATTTTGGACCGGTGCCTAGATTAAAATGTAAACAGCATGTCCACAGTAAAGTATCAATAACAATTATCTTTCACTGCCTAATTTAGCATATCATCCTACCGTGTGCTAACCATAATTCAATAGAAATACATTGGAGTTCTGAATAATGAACATCTAAGGCTTGGTTCACATTTGGCTTTTTTAAAGCCGTTTTATGAAGTATTCAAAAAAGTGCTGAGCATTTTATTAAACACCACTAACGATTTTTTTTATATATAAAAACAAGCGACCTACGTCAAGCGCTTTTTTGACAGCAGACCATGGCAATGACAAGCGGAGTAGTGAGACCTGTCATATTCATAACAACAAGAAAAAGGAGGTGGTGGTAGATAAACTTGTGCTAGTGGCGGAGCACACCGAGTTATACCAGATGATTGGATGCTCCCTGTGCGGGGAACTCGCTTTGTTTTTTCTAACGTTAACATTAGCACGCTCCCTCTGTAAATTCTCTAGATTGCTTGACCGCTTTGTTTTATGTCACACCGCTGCACATAGCACTCTAGGATACTGTAGCAGAAGCTGAAGAAATCTTGGCAGCTTTTTGGAACCAACCGCTGCCAGCTTTTTCTTCTTTAACTACAAAAGTGCCATAATCAACTTGTTCTTGCCAAAAAAGACGCCTAGTGTGATCATGGCTTAAGATCACTTTCTATTTTTTTTAGGCAAGACCTTTCCTGTGATATACTGTATATTGTATACAATAGTATACAATAACGTGCCAAAGGGAGTTAGAGTTGTATGACTGCATGCCAATATTTAAAGGTCATTTCTTCATCCTTTCATAACAAATCTTTTTTGTATATTTCTTCCAGCCAAGTACTGATTCTCAGTGACCTACTCTCCGGTGTATTTGGAGTGTCAAGATCCTGACCTGTGTTGTCTGGAAGGCTGGACTCAATACTCATGGGCTGAGGGGAAGAAGAAGAAGCGGAGCTGCTGGCTGCTGCCGAGGCAGCTGCGGCGGCCAGGGCAAGCTTCTCCTGCTGGGCCTTGCGTGCCTGTAGGGCGTCCCACTCCTCAATTTCCTTGCCAAACAGCTCATTGTCCTCCTTCACATACTGCTTCAGGTCCGGAGGCAGTTTGTCCATGCCGCTGAGTATCTGTCCAGTTTCTTTATCAAACTCCTCTGCACAGACAACAGAGAGAGACAGTGACTGTAAACCTGTCTGCTCAAAGATGTGACGGCTTATTGCTGCAATGTGTTTTCTTTTTTAATCAATTCTTTTAACAGAAATGACTTCACATAAAGTGAAGAAGCTTCAAACCTATTCCTAACTTATATGATTTCTTTTCACTTTCAACAGCAGGTCTACAAACTGCCCTACAGGAAAGATGACAGTTCAAGGTCTGAGTGGAACAGATGACAAAAGTGATATTTTATTCCGGTGTTAAATTACCAAGGAGCTCAGGGATAGGGCTATGCAAGTACCAGGGGTATAATGAAAAGCTACGCAAAAATATCTATATTTGGATCTACCTTACATTCAGACTTCATACCAGACTTGGGCAGGATTTATAAAGGAAGTGGATAGAAATTGTCTAGACTGCTCCCGGAATATACAAAATAACATAACTGAAATATGTCCCTAAATTAATCCAATAATAAAGCATGATTTGTAAATGACAAATCAAATATTAATAATGTCATAACTGTTGGTTACTTCCACATTTCAAGGGATGAGACTATGTGATAACCAGCGAGGGAGTGACGGAACCAGCCGTAGAAATAGTTGAACAAAATCAGACATCTCCAAGGACTTAATCAGTTCTTCACTAGATAAATAAGTAGCAGATGTTATATTTTGGCCTGTACCTGCAGCCAAGTTTTTTTGAGAAAAATATCTGAATTTATAATCCAAAAAATACGACCTCTTACACACTTTTGCATCAAAGATACATATTAAGGCTGTTGGAACAATTCCAAAAATCGAATGTGATTTTTTTTATAAATATGTTGGCTAACGTTAGCTAATCTCCCTCTTCTTGCCGTAGCCTATCCGCACGTGAAAACAAAATGATTTTTTTCATGTCACGTCTCATGAACGATAAGTTAGCGAGCGTGTGAAACACAAGGCATTGTGAGCTAACGTTACGTACCGAGTAACGGAGGGAGTGACCGGCTACGGCTGGGAATTGGAAGGAGGACAGGTAATAGTTTCAACATGAATTTAAAATCGCAATGCATTACAGGCTGCATTTGAACAATAAATATTCAAATATTATAAAATAAAATAAATGCAATTCAAATGGTGTTGTAGAGGAAGATTGACAGCTCTAACACAGCACCCTACTACGGGCTAAACCTTGGTCCGTGTGTACCTTCTATGAGAAAGGGCTTTTTGTCGTTGATATACATGAGGCAATATGCGCTGGCATTGCGGTAGCCGCCAAACGAGTCCCTGACCAGCTCCTCCCAGGACGACTTGGTGACAGAGATGTCGTTGTACTTCATCCAGCAACGCTGATGCGGGTCGTAGATGTAAGCCCAGTAGTGGCCTGCGTTGGCCTGGCCTTCATGGACAAGCACTGCGTGAAGCCGGTATGGAACCTGGAACAACACAGAGGGTGTTTAAAATGCTGATTTACAAATTGAGCAGTTGACGGCTTCTATTGCAAATATGACCGATTACCAAAAAGTGCTGCTCACCTGCATCATAGATTTGTCAGAGTACATAAGGTCAATGGTTCTGTGGATTCTGTTTATACTGCCCTGCAGATCTGGTGGGAAGAAGATCATATACAATCTATTGGTAAGTGCCATTAGTAGGTGACTTTTGCAATAATACAGAGGTACAGGGAATTCATGCAGCTGGAACAGTAGGGCTGGATATCATTCAAAAAATGTTACTTCAATACCAGTTCTTTAACAATACTTTTTCCAATACCAATCTTCTAAAATCCTTAAA
>NC_045745.1:8088708-8088886 GCF_008692095.1 Etheostoma spectabile | reverse complement strand
AAAGGAAATCACAACATTACTTTTAGGGCTGCGCAATTAATCAAATTTTAATCATGATTTTGGCTTCCCACAATCAAATTAGCTTAATCAAGCAATATTTTAAATGCGTCATTCCGTTCATAGAACGCTGATCATGAACCAGTCAGAGTTGTTCCCTGCACCGCGCAGCTTAGTTTCT
>NC_045745.1:8088582-8088698 GCF_008692095.1 Etheostoma spectabile | reverse complement strand
CAGTCACGGAGGACAGAGTAACGTGAGGGGAACTCAGATAGCAGTCGGTTATACCTTGGTCACAAGGTTTACCAGTTTACCAGTAAATGTAACATTTTGTCCCGTCTGTGTTGTTT
>NC_045745.1:8064719-8088572 GCF_008692095.1 Etheostoma spectabile | reverse complement strand
AGACAACAGCAGTGACCAGTGCTAGTCGGTGCCAGTTATTGTCCGTTAGCTCACAGAGCTCTAGGGTGCGACTAACATTTTTCCTCTAGGTCGCACCGGAGAACCTAATGTCCTTGCATCCCCTGCCTCTCCACAAACGAAGCAATGTTGTTATATCAATATGGTTTAATTTTGTGTTATGTGACCCATTTCTTCTGTAAAGCCGTACTTGTGTTAGTATCTCTCCTCTACCTCTCTGTGCAGCCCCGCCCCCTTTCACTCACACACTGCTCCCAGCAACACGGAGACACAGCGGCGATCCAAACTTCTGACATTTGTCCAGTTTTAATTGTTATTAACACAGCTGTATACTGTTAAGCATGAGAGGCAAACCTGTATTTGTACCAGTGTTTCCGCTGGTAACACCGCCACGGCGAAAAGCACAGAAATAGTTACTGAATGCAACTAACTTCATTTTGTTGAGTAATAGCGTGTGAGACGGAGCCTGCTGGACCTGGGCGAGAGATGGCCCATGGCCAGAATATCATAGTTCATAAAAATGCAGCGCAGTGACAATACAGACATTTCATATGTACATGGGGCGTGTAACTCTGCTGACCCCGTGCTGAACCCATTCATAATGAGTCAGCTGTCACTCTGGGAGTACGTCCATCGCACTCCCCCTCTCTCCCTAGCTCTTTTAATCAGTTATTGTTATAAACAAGTGAAGGAGCTTTCTCAGAGACACATTTTTTTTTTTAAATATATCCTAGGCTATTTATTTCAGATAATTTTCTGAAACTCTGTTGCAGCTATATGTATGTACAACATACAACTTCAACATAAGAGGAATGTAGCACAATATGGATGTGAAAGCAGTTATAAGTAGAATATGTGACAATAAAATTTGTTTTGGTTAAAATCAACAAATAATTATTATTAATTGTGATCTCAATTTTGATCAAAATAATCGTGATTATCATTTTGGCCATAATTGTGCAGCCCTGATTACTGTACAAATGTTATTTGTTTTTTCAGCTCCTACTACGTGAGCCCCATGTCTGCGTGTAACAGAGTTTTTCCTGCCTGTCTCAACGATGTTCCATTTCCGGGATTACTCCGGTGCTGCTGGAAATTCCGTGGAATGTCACGCATTTTGGCCAGATGTCCCACACCTTACTCTTTCTTTGTGTTGAAATTCTAAGCTTCGGCTGATTTCTCAGGATTACGGTTAACTGCTCCTCAGATCTCTGCAGGGTAAAAACTATTTTGCACCGCCCGGGGTTTAGCGCCACCCAAGACAACTGTAATTTGTTTAAACGAATGCCAATAAACAAGAGCACGTTTTTCTCCTATCCCGGAATGCTGTGTGGCCATTGTCTGGCAATGCAAGAGTACAACAACGTGTAATGTTAAACAGCCAATCACCTGCATTGTTAGATCTTGGTACAAGCATACTGCATGCTTATTGGCTCACTGACACTAATGACATTTGCTTCTTAGATATTAAAATTGGGTATTGAATGACGAGGCATTTTTGGATATTAAGGAGGAAATGCGGTCTGTGACAAAAAAGTACTGAATTTGGTTACCAGTCCTACACAACAGAGACGAGCATAAAGGGTTGCAAAAAGGAGCCAGGTAGACCTACCACGTGTGTCATTTCCCACTTCACTCCTCCAGCGATGTAAGCAGCTCTCGAGCACCCTCAACTCTTCTTCAGTGATGTGGCGTGGGGCCGGATGCATTGGGAGGTCGGGAGGTAGCCGGGACTGGGTGAAGGGCTTATGAATGGGTACTCTCTGCTGTTGGGCAACAGCAGGAGCTGCGCTGAGACCTGAGGCGGGGCCCGAGGTCTCCATGGCAGGCAAGGAGTCCTGCTCGGCTGTGCTGCAGGGTGTGTATGTAAATATATATCAAATACAAATATAAAAATTGGGTAGCTCACCCAATAAAGCATGCGCCCCTTGTACAGAGGCTCAGTCCTTGCCACATCCGGTTCAAATCTGACCTGTGGCCCTTTGCTGCATGTCATTCCCCCCCTCTCTCCTGTTCCATGTCTAAACTGTCCTATCAAATAAAGGCCTAAAATGCCACCAATACCAACCTTTCTGCAGCTTAAAAAAAAAACACCAACAATGAAAACCTAAATCCTATTTGGGTGGTTAAAGCAGAAACCACCTCAAGAAGTGTTTCAAAGATTTTCAAAGAAGAATATAAACCTGAATGTAAATTATTCTCTCACTGACACCTCCCTGAATGTATTGTCAAATTGATGACACAAACGTGCAACTGCTCAGGTAGGATTCATCAATTCAACGAGCAATGCATGAAATGATAGAAAAGAGGAAAACAGTGACATCAAACGACTATCTGTTAAGAAACTTGCCTTGGTGGGGGAAGCAGTTGTCCTGTTGTGCCACCGGGAGGAGCTGATGAGTCAATGTCTTCCACTGGGGAGGTGCACACTGGCTTGCTGGAAGCAAACTCCATTGCATACTGGAGGACATCTGCCAGAGGAAACCTCTTGGGGCCTGAGCCATAACTCAGATACCTGAGAGAGAATACAGAGTAGTAGAGAGTGTCAAAGAGATAAAGGGAAGCCAAGGGAGAGACAAATAAGAATAGAGGGCAAAGTGACGGAACGCTCAGAGTGAGAAGTGACTCTCTATGGCTGTCTATAGAGCGGTGTTGACCTGGGCTAAATAAACAGTTGTTGGACAAATACTACCTCTCCAGTCGCTGTTGAAGCAGCGTCAGATGCTCTTTCAGCCTCCTGATCTCCTCCCTCTTGATCCTGGTTATTTCCCTGTTCCTGTCCATGTACCTAATAACACAAAGGGCACAGCACAGGCTTCAGTCTTAAAGAGACTTTGGATTAATTGTTATTTACAGCAGACACAAATACTGTAGATTCCATAATAAAGCCCAGCGCTAATATTTCTATTACCTGTCCATGTAGAGCATAGAGGGGAACTCAAGCTTGTTGTGGATCTTCTCTGGTCGTCCCAGTGCTTGGTTAAACTCAAATCTTGACAGTTCAAAGGTCAACACAGGAGGGAGTTCTGTGAACCAGTGCTGAAAGAAAAATTGGATGTTGACCTACAAAGAGATTCTATGTATCGTGTCAGAATAAAGATTTTGGCAGGGCTTGGTGGTAGTTTAGAATAGGGGTGGGTAATATGACACCATATCGTCTTAGATTCAGGGCGTTTTCACACCTAAAAGTCTGGACCAAGGTCCGAACCAACGTTTGTGTTGAATTACATTGTATACATTTGATCCCGTTCTTTTTGGTTTCACATATTTATTTTGCTAGCGCACTAAAAAACTTTCCATGACATACCTATGGCGTGTCGTCACCACGTACTTCTACTTTTGATTGGTGAGTAGACGGGCGTGCGTGTGATGTTGTGTGTTGGCATTTTTTGGCAGGTAGTCTTTTTCGTATAAATGAAGTATTAATGAACATTTGAATGAGCAAATCCCGATTGCGTCATTATGGTATTACTACCAGCAGCAACAATGTCAGCACCAACTACAAGCGCAGTAGTTGCGAGATATGTACATTCTCGTAGTGCAATGTTTTCGTCTGACCAAATTGAAATTAAATATCTAATCTCCTCCTCTTCCCACGTACCTCCACGACTCATTTTGTCTTGTTCTAGCTGTTTTTTTCCCCATGATTTTTTCTTTTTCTATAGTACATAATTGCCCAACTTCCTGTAATTGGTCCGAGACCAATTACCGGAGGTTAGGCAAATAGCCCAACCAATCCAGCATTTTCATACTGCAAATAAACCAAACCCTGTATTCCTATATGATGTGAATGGAGTGTCACTCCTGCTCTGTCTCTAGTGCTCCCTCCCTTCCTCCCTCGGGATGGCTGGGGTTTTTCCAGAGAGCTCGGTGCCATACTCATCTGTGTATTGGCCTGGTAATTAGTTGCTCCCAAGTGCTGTAGGACTTCCAAGGCCAGGCTACAGCTAACCAGAGGTCACAACCATAACAACACAGGTAAGACATGAGGGCAAGGAGGTCAACCCTTTGGAGAGGATCCACCACGTAATCAAAAATGTTTAATTAGGTTTTGAGTGTGACTACTGATAGGCGGTGACTGATAATTGTTTTGTGAAAGAGTTAAGTCTTTGACCTGGTGTTGGGCCACAGTGCAATAAACAAATCATTTCTTTGGAGCACAAACTATATGCTTATATCACATTGGATTAATGCATAAAATGTTTCAAAAGCTTGAGATACATATTAACAGAAGAAAGACTGTACTTGAGATGGACAATTTGTTGGAAAATACATTTTAGAAATATCAATGGACATGTATGTGTCTAATAAATAATGTTGATTTTTAACTCTTAAGGCTATTAGTTCCTGTTAGTGCACCTACTGCTTTTCATTCAGGATGAAAACAAACTTTATTCATTTCTTATAACTTACTATATTTCCATTAATACATCCCCAGCAAGTTTTAACTGTTGTCATACTGACCTCTTGACCAGACCTGGCCGAGTTCTCCGCTGAGTGCAGGGACTCGATCTCTCCCTCAATCATCGCTGCCTCGAGACATTCGTGGAGATCCTTGAAGCCATTCACCTGCAGCGGGTACTGCCCAAACATCTCTGTGTTTTCAAATTTTTTACCTATGGAATTACAAAAGCACAATAGACAGATAAGCATTGATAGTGCTTATTGCTGACCTAACTGAAAAAGGGTTAGGGTTAACCTTAAAAAGTAGACGTGGCCCCTTTTTTTCCAGACCAGCTACTTAAAGCTGTGTCATCACCATGTGAGAGAGAAAGGGAGAGTGCATCACATACATAATATCACATACATTGGGTCCAAAGTGTGACAGAAGAGTTGGAAAGGCAAAGAGCGTGAAGAGAAAAAGCAATAACATGAGCTGTTTCACACTCGTTTGCATCCGAGCTGATTTGCACTTGTTCAGCAGTCACTCACTCATCATTAAACAGCTGCACAGACCTCCCCACAACAACGACTGACTGTTGCTGGCGGACATGTAGATGAGGCATTAAGGTCATCTTGTGAGCAGCAGAGTCCACTGGCCCAGCTTTTGGTGGCTCTGGGCCAGTGTTGTCATGCATAATAAGCGCAATGTCAATCAGCCATCAAGGTCTTCCGCGATCAATGCAGCCTCTCTCCTCTTTTACATGGACCTCATCTCATTAAGACAAGGTCATCTTTCATTACTAGGGGCAAGGGCTGGCTTGCTTTCTGGCTGCTGCAATCAGACTATGCTGACGCTTTAACTCTCTGGGGTTCTCTAGCTAGCCCTCACTTTCTCTCGTTGTTGGTGTGAATTCAAAGCTATAGCGCGTAGTTTCTGTAACCCCCAAGAGGAATTGTAAGTAATGACAACACTGTTGGCGCGTCCACATGATACAAGCCTTCGGTGATTGCCCAACACCCCCGCCCATCTTCCACGCAGTGCAAACACAGAGGATTAAAAAAATAATGGACTCTTCAGAAGAATTATTATTATTTTGTAATGTGTATGTCCTCTTTGTCTCTAAAGCTGAACGCTGCTGAGGACCACAGCAGCGGTGAAATAAAACCCATTACTCAAGCTGCTGCGTGCAAAAGTCGCCAGATTACACAAATTGTAAACAGCCATACTTAGAAATGTATAAAGAGTGTTGTGGAGCGGATAGGCTGAATTAGCTTTGTATCAACTCATATGGCAATGGCTTGAATGTAATGGACGTTCATTAATATTAAAACGTTGTGCGCTGTAGCTTTAACCCCTCATCTCACCTTCCAGGACACCCACTGCAAGGAAGCGGCCATAGAAAAGCTCCACCATGGGGTTCTTTGGCTTCTCACCCTCCCTGAAAGCAAAACAAACAATTACGTTGTTTAAAGGAATTTCATTCAGTTCTTTTGTACAATGTGCATCTGATTCTCTACATCAAAATGTGGCGCCCCCTCCATCCTACACATAAAAAGCTGAGTTGGTAAAATGGCTAGGGTGGTAGCGTTTGAAGACATGGGATATAAATTGTTTATCAGATTGGATGTCTATACGAGAAAATGGTAGACTGGGTAAACCCCGCCCACTTTGCCGGCGATTTGATTTCGCCCTGCAGCTTGGTCTGGAGACCTGCACGTTTAATTCTCCTGCTTCTGTTCACAATTTTTGCGGGAACCAATCACAAACTGGCTTATCTAACTGGCGCGCTAATGGCGGGTTCAACACAGTAACAATAGAGAAGCAACCAAGCAGCTTCTTGTTTATATTCAACATAGCGGGCACCAAACGCCTAGGCGCAGCAAACCCGTGGATGCCGCTGCCGCTTCTACGTCACCCGGAGCGTTGGTCTGATTGGTTAAAGGACTATCCAATTGCATACAGAGTCATTTGAACTATGCCCGTTGGTCACGCCTCTTGTGCAGAGAAAATACAGAATAGACTCCCCAGAACAACGCTCAATCTCAAATCTATTGAGCTTGGCTTGGTCTAGTGATAGTCAGACTAAGAAAATGGGGAAAGTACCTGAACTTTCTGGAGGGCTCCTAAAAATTGAATTCTTGATTTTTGTCTAGGTGGGTGATAATTAAACACAGTCTAAATCAATTTTTGTCTGATACTAATGACACAGGTACTGTACATTTGTTTGTGTGGAAAGCCCGCTTTCATTAAGCAACTGTAGGAAGGCATTCGGAAATGTCAACAGATGAGTGCATCAGCGCACACGGGGTAACAAGCTCACGATAATAATCTGCTTAATTTAAAATGTTCAATGTGTTAACCTTTCCTGATTGCTTGGTAGTACACACTGTGTAAAAATGCTTTGGTTGCATCTACACATCTGCTACACATCTCTCTTCTGCCCACACACACACACACACTGAGCACTTTTAAGGGGGGGGGGGGGGGTATTATTATTATTATTATTAAAAAATACAAATTGTTAATGACAAAATGTGGTGCCAACAAGCATTTGTCTACTGCACATCCTTTCTTTTAACATTGACCTCTGGATAGAGCTGGGGTTACCTGTCTTCTTCAGCCTTCATCTGGAAGGCGTCCTCCAGCCAGTCTAGCAGCTTGTGGGTGAACTCGCTCACATCTTGCTGTTGAGAGAAATACACACATACATACAAAGGGACCAATTACACAGACTACCTTTGGGACACTGATGTCACAGAGTCAAACTATAGGACTTAACTGCGCCTGCAAGCAAGACAGTAAAATCATCTGCCGATTAACACTGAGCTTTGGATGGGAGATGAGTCGTCTTAGCCGAGGAGTTTTGCAGATTGCCAAACTTCAAAAGGAACGTGCTTGCCAAGAGGCCATCTCTCAAAGACATCAATGCTAGCCATTAATTCATGTCAATGCCCGTCTGACTAATACACAGAGTAGTGACATGACTAATGAGTACAGAGGGCAGTAGACTGACCTCAGTTAACCTCTGCAGAGGCACTGGCTTAGTGTGAATGCTTATGTAAGGAGAAGAACATAACGGTTTTGTACATTTGACATGTGTATGTCATGTGTATGTAATTCCTAGTCAATGTTTTTTTTGCAAAGTTCAGAGGGGTGGGTTTGAAGCTTAATGGTTATAGATGAGAGGTTAAGAGTCTCAGTAGAGCTGAGTCAGTAGAACGACCATGAAACAAGAGGGGGGGGTAAAGGTATTAATATATGTGCAAACAGCAGAGAAATGCTTATTTTCTATAGAGGAATGAATAATAACCGACGCAGATATTTCTACAGCAACTATTCACATTTTGTAGGTGTGACTGTGTCTGCCAAACTGAAACACTCATGTGATGGCAAATATGTAAAAAAAAAAAAAATAGGAACTGCGTTTGTACACTTTACCTTATGTAACAGGAACATAACCTCCCACCTGCTTGCAATAATGACGTTCTCTTCATTGAACACTGCCTGTACTAAGTTAATGTTATTATGCACAGGCGGTATGGCAGAAAGCGGCTTACCTGCTGCGACTCACTGGACTTGAAGGCGTCTTTAAGGATTTCCACAGCTCGTGACGGATCTACATATTTCCTCTTGGAGCCCACCATGAGGGAGAAGAGGTTCCGCAGCTCCTGCATGAAGGGAAGGTTCCTGTGTTCCTGCTCAAAGTAAAACATGAACAAGTATATTAACAAAAATAATAGTATCACCAGCCTTATACATACAAAGAATGAATACTATAACACATTGTTTTATCATCTAGTTTGACAGACAGTCATTAACTGAAAAAGACACAAATAAATCTAGGAATACATGCAACCACAATTTAGTAAGCTTAAAAGAAATTTCAAATATTACCAGTATAAAACAGTAGCGCAATATCAACTGAAATCGGCACTAGTACCACCCCTTAAAACGGAAGCATTGCGTACTGTACTTGTTAATTGGTGGAATGTTCAGGTGTAAAATATTGCCAAGTTGCTGAATTTTTGCTAACATAAACTCTAATGTTACACAAAAGACGGTTAAGAAAGAGCATCTATGGTTACACTCTCAGCAAGCAGATCAAAACACAAATCTTCTTCTTCAAGTGCTCTAAAAAACAGTAGTTGCTAGTGGCGGCCACTAGCTAACCATGTCTGACTGTCTCTGCTGTGTCCCAATTCAGGGTCTTTTGCGGTCTTCTATGGTGGCAGCACAGCACAACTTGCTTTGTAGACTACTCTTTTAGAGCGGTAAAGAAGAATTCATTCTGGTTTGGTCTACTACTGAAGAGTGTACGAGAGCTAATGTTAGCAAACAAAGGTTTTATCCAGGTGAAACAACTTTAAAAAGTAGATTTTTTGGGGGCTTCCTTACGTAGTATCAGATCGGTGCATAGACTCACGGTCTAGCTTGTACCGATACCAGCATTTTACTGGTATCAGTACAACACTCTCAGCAAATACCCTCGACAAGTCATTTAAAGAGCATGGAAAAGGTCATGGACTGAATCATGTCCCTTTAAACAAGGTGTTTCCGTAGTTATCATCTTTACATTGTGCAATATCACCATAGTGGCTTTATGACAGAATGATACAGGGGTAACGTGACTGAGCTGTGCTAGAAAGTCAGGAATGCCGATGTAAGGATTAGATTCTAAGCTCTACCAGTTGCATCATGCTGAAGTGAAAGGTCAGTGATTAGAACCAATGGAACTGACATGAAGAGATGACTGCCCCAAACTACACTTCCACAGCAGAGGCTTAGGCCAGATTAGTGACAGGCTGCTAACCCTGTGGTGAGCCATCAGCATGGTTTTGACCGTCCATATTTCCCCTACTGGAAACTACTCTGCCATTGCGATGGTGACTGTGGCTAGACACTAAAAACTCCAGGATCAATCAAAACACAAGGCTTCTGCATGTTCATTTCTGTTCTGAAAGAGAAATACTGGGGTTTCATTAAACATTTCATAGAGGGTAGGGATTCTGGGAGCTTACTAGCAATGAGTTTACATAAAGTGGCAAAACACTAAGTTGCTGTGAACTAAGGGCACGCTCACATAGCTGCTGAGTGGTCGCTCAAAGCTCCAAACCCTCCGAGCTAAAGCACAGCTGGCCGTGAGAGGCTATAGATGGATATACACACAACTGATGTGAGGTTGCACACGCTGAACTGAAATTATCACACTCTCACTTTGTTTTTGCAGCTTAATTTACCTCTGTTGAGGTCCGTGGAAGAAATATAGGGGTCTAACCTTTTGGTTGCGAGGCAGGTCGTGGACTCGGGCTGGTGGTGAGTAGTTGAGCACCAGCCTCTGGAACTCCAACAGGTTGAACAGAGACTTGAGGTTGAAGAGGGATAAAGACAGGTTAGTGACATCCAATGATAAAGACATACATTGTTTCATGTCAGGGGACAATCGTGGTTAACTGCAGTGTAAAATCTTGTGTCTTAATTTAGAGAGGCCTCACTTGTAGGCCTGCACGATATTGAAAAAATCTTTCATTGCGATATTTTTTCCCCCCTGTGATATACATAGCAATATATTTTTTTAAAGATTACATAAATAGCTCTGTTTGGAAATAATAATTCATTCTCGACTACGGCGATGATTTTGTAGGGGAGTGCATCTACGTAGAAAAAAATGAAAAAGAATCTTTTCTTATGTGAACCATTCTTTGTTGAACTTTAATGCTTTACAAACACCAAAGCAAGTTAGCGCTGTGACTAACGTTACTCTTCTGAAGTGATTTTCTAGAGGAAAATTAGGTAGAAATACGCTGGTTGACTAGCATTACACCATTGTATTCATATAATAATCAATCCAGGCTAAAGTGTATGACAGTGACTGCATGTTGCTTCCTCTAAATGTCAGGTTGTGGTCAACTAGCAGGGCCAGCTCGTTAGTTTGATAAATTGATCAAACCTGCACGCACTAGCAACAAACTGTGTATCCAAGTTACAATTAAATCAGTGTAAATGACGTTAGACCCCTTGTTTCTTTAGAATAACTATATTAGCTTTAGCCTGGCTAGTAGCAGCTTTCAGCTTGCTTCTTTAAGCTAACTATATTAGCTTTAACCTGGCTGGTAGCAGCTTTGTGCGGGGGGAATGGCTGGGAGACGTGATAATGTTGCATTAATCAGGTGAATTAGTTTGTATTTGCAGCAAACATAAAGCACTGACTGCTGTAGCTTCACTGACTACCCATCAAAACTATGTGTCAGTGGCAGCTGCTGCCTTCGGTACTTTTCTACACACGGAGAGCTTCCCTTCCCATAACAAACCCCGTTGGACTAACGTCACATACACACGCTGCCCACATGGCTACCTGTCTTAAAGGGGATGGGTCGGATGGTAATAATCATGTAAAAGGAGAACGGTGGAAGTTTTTTTTTTTCTATCAACCAGCAAAAAAGGATTATGTCAACATCCTGCAACGTCCTGGCACATCGCGATGTCGATGCTAAAACACAATATTGTTCAGCCCTACTCGCTTGCATACAAATGTAAATGTAAATGGACTGCTCTTATATAGCGCTTGGTCCAGATTGGTCCTGGCTAACGCCGCCATGCTAACCTTGCTAACTGCTAATGTTACCGGACGACCAGGCCAGCAGGCCAAGGCTGTTTACAACGTGTAGTCTTTTCAACAGCCGTAGCGGACAGTGGTGAGTCATTTTAAGCCCAGAGAGGGGGCTGTAAATTGGCGAGAGAAGACCGTGAGTTGGTAGTGTGTTTAGCGATTGTTGCTGTAATTCTAAGCCAATAAAGTGTGTATTTGGGTCGGGTGCAAAATAACAGCGAGGTTGTGGAATACTGTAATTCTAAGCCGAGGAAGTGTGTCTGTCAGTTGGGTACAGAGCTCTGAGTGAGCATGAGCTTTTACGACTGTCAACATATCCAGCATCTAATGTTAGCTACTCCACTGCTGTGAAGTAATGTCTGGCTACCAACCAACGTGAACATCGAGTCTGGGGAGGAGGGGGCGGAGGAGACAACTCTCTCCAGTAGCTTGAATTTTTACTGCAGTAACTATTTTAAACACAAGCTGTTAGTATTACAGATTGCACCTTTAAACCTTAAACCTCTTACAAGGTGTGGTATTCCACTCTGTAAAGCTAGGAAGCTGCAGCAACTGCTATAAGGTTTCAACTTTGTATGATTATTCACACTACTTTACGTACATCCTATATGTGCAAGATACTGCTCCTCCCTTTCCCTAGTTAAAACAAATTTCTTATTTAAAAGCTTATGCTCTCTGCAATTCCATTAGGACCTCTCTTCTAGCAATTCCAACCAATGTAAGTCAATCTGTCACGTGCTTCTGCCAGCTGTAGTGCATGAAACAGAAATAAGATAGATTATACACAATTAGGACGCAAACCTGACCCCTTTATGTATTACTTGGGATGATATGTTAGTGTTTGTTGCATCATGTGATACAAGTCCTGGAAAACAACCTGAGGTGATGGAGGAAAGTAAGGAAACACACAATGGAATGTTTAACATAACAAAGCCAAAGGACATTTAATCGCCAGAAAATTGAACTTGTTTAGTGCGATCAAGTTACATGTAACAAAAACTGCACACATTGGGGGATAGCATGTTCAACCTTTCACAGCAGGGACAACCATTACAAGAGCCACTTACGCTCACGGCTTTAACTTCAGGTCATGGTGTTTAATTTCTGTTTTGAATATGAAAGTGATATTCTCGAGATTTTGATATCTTGTTATAAAAAGAAAAAGTTGTTTACTTCTGTGCTAGCACTAAGTGCAGCGGGGTCAGGTACAAGCAGTGTCTTCTTCTCATTACACACAGGGGCCAGGCACCATGTGACGGTGTATCCAGTGTTCATCTGACATATTTCAGATCAGCTCACAGTCTACCACTGACATCACTAGCATATAAGAAATTAAGTCTTTGTGACACCTGGGCTAAAGTGTCAGCATGTTTTCCAGCACATAAACATTTAGATTACTCTCTTATCCATTACTACTAGAAAACTAGAGCAGATTAAAGCATTGATTTGTGCATCTTTACAATTACATGCAACCAAATATAAAGGCACTTTGAATGTCCTGGTGTGTTCCTAAGTTTCCTATTGACAAAGAAACTAGGTGTGAGCAAAGACTTAGAAGAAATGGCAAAATCAACCTCAAACACCTGGTCTTGGACCATGAGGGGGTAATGCGTGTGTGTGCGTATGCGTGCGTGTGTGTGTGCATGCCCACCTGTATGACAGCACTGAACCAGCAGGTATTGCCAACATTTTTCAGCCCAACAGGGCAGGTGTCTATCCTCTTCCGGTCATATGGGTTGGGTGAGTCGCTCCATACCTCTGTGTGGGTCCGCTTCAGACTTGCCTTGTTCTCTGCAATGCTGGCCTCCAAAACTCTATGCGAGAAAGGAAAAAAAGAAAGAAAGAAAGAGGATGCCACAATACAATTTAGATTAAAGGCAATGGACATGCTTTTTTCCAACTTTATCACCATTGTCCAGCTCAACCCACTAACTGGCAGTGGAATTACCTGCTTTAACCCTCTGGGCCCTGAGGCCATTTTTACAGTTTAATTTTCCGTCTGGATTTATTTTATAAAAAAGCTTGTAAAATATCAACCCTGTTGTCTACAGTCAAGATATGAACATCATTTTTTTTAGGACAAACTGGGCTATTAGAATATTTGGGTTGCAGTGAGGTCACTTGCATGTTAAAAATGGTTGCAGGGCCTTTAATATAAATAAATAAATAAATGAATCTTCCAGATATGTATTGATATCACAGACATATAAGTAAAACCTAAGCCATTTTCCATTCTAAAACACTTGTCATATGTCTTGGGAGTCACACTGTGAAGAAATAATCATCATAACTTATACAGTTGACAAAATACATGCATTTTTTCCAAAAAAGTCAAGACGTTTTGCTCTCATGACATTTACTTATGCCAATAATAACATAATAATGTCATATTTATTTATACACATTGATTGATACATTGATTACACCAGCAATGTTATACAAGCAAATATGTGTCTAAATAGTGCACCATTTGGCCTTTAATAGAGTCTATAGGCATTTTTGTCCCCTCTGGCCTTCCATACAAGAGGAGTGACTTTATCTCCCATATATGGGCATGTACTTCCTGAAAAATTGACAGGACAGACAGAGAGAGAGAGAGACCAGAGATTATACGAACGATTCAGCGGCTAAATTGAGCCAAAACGTGATGAATTATGGATATAAAGTGGATCAATCTTGGATATAACAGTATGGATTTAAAGCCCAAAGAGGCTGAAGTTCCAGGCTGGATAGAAAATCCCCTGTAGAGGCTAGAAAGATGAGGAAAAGACCTCCGTAAAGCCGAAAACGTCAGGATTCAAACGAAACCGAAAGTAAGTAAATCACTTGTATGGTTCAAAAGTTATTAAACTATGAATCAGAGGTACTTTTTTACTCGTGGGCGAGTGTCTCGGTCTCAGAGGGTTAAGTACAATTCAATTTCTTATGATTTTTTAAAGGTGGTTTCACGATGGTGGTGCTGTCACTTACCGGCTCCCCTGTTGCCGGTGTTCCCGCACAGTATCTCCTAAAAGTGCTATTTTTAAACTTCTTCCCTCTCATTATTTAACGTCAAAGCCTTGTCACGATCCTCCCTATTTTAATTGAACTGCCTGATTGTGACTCCTTACCATTGTACTTCAGTCAGGTCATACTGTACTTTATATTAAGGTTATATTCATAATATTCCTAAGGATTTTATTATTATTTATTCTCTTTGTTAGGACATAAAAAATGAATTACATGAATGACAAGGTAAGTGACCATTAGCAATGCCTTGGACGGTGAATGAAAGGAAAAATATGAGGTTTAAGTGGTGACTTTAAATATTAATTCCATTCCATTATTCCAAAATAAACATCAAACCTAGTGTGGAAATCTTCACATCTCAAAACTGCATTTCTTTTAACAAAGTTTACTTATCTCTAAGACTAAGATGATTTGTTGTTACTATGTAACTATCATGTGATGTATTAGATGTATCGCTCAGTGAGAACACTGTCCACATGCGGTTGTGCATGGTGTTACATGTTGTTACATGTTGATGCTTCTCATACCTCATAAACAACCTTGAGTACAGATCTGGCAGACCACAGACCCGGGCCAGAGAGAGCACATAAACTCGACAACAGCTAAATGTTGGCCTGCCATCAAGTTACTCACAGAATTAATGTTAATTAGTGACAGCTGATATGATCTGCCATCGGCGACGTTTGTCATTGTAACAGGTGACAGTCAATCCCTGGTGTAAACAAATCCTTTTTCACATTCATACACTCAAATTTTTACTTGCATCTGCGGCGAAAAGCTCACAGAGTTGAGGACAAAACTCAGTAGAGTTCAGAAAGAAAAGGATCTGATTTTGATCAGCTGTATTTTAACCCACAAGAAATATGCTTGGATCGGCCCTAATACCAATGCTTAGAATCGGCTCGGGACATGATTACAATAGGGGTCTTGTGTTTTTAGTTTTCTTCCAAGGATTGGTTTGTTTTTTCTCGGTGAGATGTTGAGTCAGAAATTTCTAGGCACATTTCCTATTAGTGAGTAATGCTGCTGAGCCCACCGGCTAATGGCCTGCTCCTCATCAGTGATGCCTGTCTCCCTGAACGCCCGGTTGGACTCCTCCAGGCTGAGGGCGATAGCCCTCTGCAGGTCATCTTTATCATCCCCGGTCAGGTCAATTACATCTGCATTCAAGAAAACACACACGAGCGTTAATTTGATTTGCATGAACACCCATTTTATCTTGGTTTATACTCAGTCAACTTAGGGAAGTATGGAAAACCCTCTAGTTTTTCACATTCTCTTTAAGGAACTAGGGCTGAATGGTTTTCAAATTGAAATCAGGATTTGAAAGAATGCAATTAGCTAATCGTAAAGACCACGTAACATTTGTTTTAAAAAAATGTTTTCCTCTTTTTGCTATTATATTTACAGTTTTTCCATAAGATAAATGCTGGAATAATGTTACATATCACAAATTATTAAGAGAAATCTCAGTGGATGTTTCATTTCTTTTGTATGACTTTATTTAACATGATGGTAGAAGGTGTAATATGTAGATGCTGCTGTTGAACTGAGCCATATCAGACATTTCAGTTCACAGGAAAGTACTGATATGTTTTTTCTTTCTTTTTTAAACTTTATTTATGCAAGTCCATTGAGAACAAATTCTCCTTTGCAACGATGACCTGTCTCATTCACACAGTTACACATTTACACCTGGAAGCGGCCCAGTACAACCCCAGTCTGATCTGCTGGCCACTGAGCAGCTCCACTGGAATGGTTGGGGTTAAGGACCTTGCTCAAGGGCACCTCAGTGAAAAAGGGACAAGCGCCACTTTCCCCACCAAGATATTATCCTGTCGGTCTGGGGATTGAACCAGCAACCTTAACTTTGGATATTGTGTTATGCGTTTGGTTGTGTCTAATGTTATAAGCTGCTCACTTGTGTCTGCCTGGCTCCCCACACTGATGTATCTGTCGCTGGCCACCTGGGACGTCTGGTAGTAGGTCGCCTCATCTTGCTGAGGAACCTTGGCATTTTTCTCTGTCAGGAACGCAACAGCCTCCGCCAAGTCTCCATTGCTCACCTGCAGTCAGTTCAATATAAACACAGTAAAATAATTTGCAGGAACACTTAACTGGAACTTGAACCCTGTTTCAGCTTAAGCTTTCACATATTTTTCAACCTTGGTTTCTTGGTGAGACCTGAAAAATGTGGTTGCTGTTTAGGATAGCTCATGCTAACAATAGTTGAGGAATACAACTGAACTAGAAGAAGAACTAAAAATTATTTTAAAAAAGAAGTCTGAAAGTGTGTATTTACAGCATCTAATGTAAAACCGTGTAACTGTATGGCTTAGTAGTGACTTGTGTGGAACTTCTTAGACACACTCTGTGATGCCCAGAGCTTAATATGGACCAGCAGTTTCATATGAATGGGTCAAATGTGGGTTTGAGGTAGAAAAGCATCACATGTCATTGACATGAAATAAAAGAAGAAAAAGAAGAAGAAAAAGAATATGTGGTGATGCTTCTGTGAGAGCAGGGTGGCTGTTTTGCTGTGTGGCAGTGTTTGTGTGAGTATATGAAGACAGCTTGTAAACAGAGAAACTGTTTCTGTATTAGCTATTATCTGAAAGTGTGTGTGCGTTTATATATTTGTAATGCATGTGTTACATAGTGTACCTGCAGGGCCTGCTGAAGCAGCTGAACGTCTGTGGTGCCCGTGACCTCCCTTAGCTGGTTTAGAAGCGTCTGCTGGTGCTATTGAAGGGAGAAGAAGAGAGGAGGAACCACAACTGTAAGAGTGAAGCCAACATTTCAACTTAATCAATATTAGAGCTATTCATAAGGCTATTACACCAATAGTGACGGCAGGGTGAATAAAAGACAAAAAAGAAAAAGGTGGAGTAAGATCTAGCACAATCATATAGTTCTATAAAAGCAATTTTTGACTGTCACTAGCTCAACACTATCCAGAGATTATAGCAGAGAGGAAAAAAAGAAGACAACCTGCTGCTTTACCCTCCAAATAGACTCAAGGAACGCAGACCCGTATCCCGCATCAGTATCAGCTCCATTAAAACTAGCCATTAGCTCTCTGAGGCCTAAGCAATTATTTTTCCTAGCCTGGATAATAATTTTAAAAAAGTATGCTGGCTCTACACGGCGGTGATCTGGATGATAGGGCTGCACGATACAAGGGAAAATATGCGATAACGTTGTTGAAAATTCTGATGACGATATTACTTGAGATAAATAAACAGATAATAAAATGTTCTAAGTTCTGCTGCTTTCAGAATTCTGCTAAAATACAACATATTGCTTGTTGGATTGAAAACAAATTAAATAATTTTAAGCATTCCTTTATTGAGCAAATTGAGCATTGAATTAGATATAACAATGGCAACACTAAATAAGATTGACAGTTTATATTTTAAAGTGCAGTTTACTGCTATTTAAATTCAACCAACAGAAAGGATCTCTGAGTTTCTTTTGCGATATGTTGCAGCCTTTCGCAATGTGTTTATTGCGCAAGTTGATATTGCGATGAGGATAAAACAATTATAAATTATGTAGTCCTTCTGGACAGACCTATATTAATTGTATAGGATAGTTTAATTTAATTGGAGCTGTCAATTCTCTTCACTATTAATGAGTTCACATAAGTCTAATGACATACTGATGTCAAACCCAGCTGGACTGCGTGGTTTTAACCACACACACTTAACCTGCAATGCAAAGCTTGAATATACGCACTACAAATAATGGAGGGATGCACTTAGTGTCAGTGTGTAAAGCAGAAGTGTTAAGTCTTAAAAGAGAGGAACACTGACTGTAGCGTCACAGCTGCAGCAGCCAACAGTGTCAGTTCAAAGGGGTCTTCTTTGGTTTAGGAACAGTTACTGTAGGTTGTTTTCACACATCATAGATTGCATAACACATTCATGGCAACGCTGTACACCATCTACACCATGGACATTTTTTTTTTTTACACTTTTAATGGACTTGCTGAAGTTACTACACAAAAGGCAATGGAAACCAGCCATGCATGGGGGAGTGACATGTTATAAAACAGCACCACCAAACAAATAACGCATTTGTGCTGTGCTCAGTTCATTTAATATGATTTTTTTCATAGATTAGATGCAAAAACAGTAATCAACAACCCCATGTGCATAATTATAATCAAGCCCACTAGAGAACTGTATTCCATTTCAGGAAGGCAAAAATCTAATTGGAGAGTACTTTGTTTTTAGGGAGAAAAACTGTTGATCACATATGAGGATTGTGTAAGCCTTTCCCCTGGCACGGCAAGGTTAAATAAATGAAAGGAATACAGAGTCGTCAGTCATGCATGCACCCACAACATTCTGCACTGAAAGTATTTTTAGATTGCCATGTGCGTTGGAAATAAATGACTCAAATTTTATGTGCAGTGCCACAATATAAATTATATACTGTAGCTTACTTTATTATTAGAGCTGGGTGATACTAATCGATTCTCCGATTAAAATTCATCTTTGTTTGAGTGATTTGATATGGATTAATATAATCCTGAAATTGATCTTCTAATATGCCTTTATACCATGGTTACACACACGTATGTATGTGCGCACGCGCGCACGCGCACACGCACACGCACACACACACACACACACACACACACACACACACACACACACACACACACACACACACACACACACACACGAATTGGGACCTTGTGAATCGGAATCAAATCAATTGGCAAAATCATTGGCGATACCCAGCCCTATTGATTATACATTCAATAATCAGACACAGTGAACAAAAAGCAATGTGCAAACCAATATCATGTTCTATTAATTTATAGATGCTGGCTCAGAGGGGCTACCATTAAACTGATCTCTAGTAACTGTGGAAAATAAAAAACAACAACAACTGAACAGTTGAAGAATAAGCACTGAGAGCTCAGTCAAAGACATTTGAACCGCATTGGTCCTACTGTGGTATCCTGAAGGAAGACAGCTCTAGGGACGCCGTTCTGTACCTGAGGGCTGGACATCCAAGCAAGTCCCCAATTTGTGCTATAACAGAATGTTGGAAATTGTTTGTTTTAAATTCAACAATTTGTTAAATTTAAAAATACTGAAAATTGCAGAACATGTGCACTTAATACACTTTAGTATTTGTTTATTTATCGCAATAAGATTGTTATCGTGATGTTCGACTTTATCGCATATCGCAAATTTTTCTCATATCGTGCAGCCGTGATGGGTACCACAACGGTGGTTACCAACTTGCGCTGTTTCCCCTGGATTTCTATGTGCACGTTCTCATAAAAGTGGCCGTTTAGAGCATCATTTGGCTCTTCTTCCGCACTAAATGGACAGATCATGTGCCTTCCACCTATTTAGAATACAAAAAGACATTACAGCAAAAAACAACGCTGTTTGTGAACATAAGGAAAGAGAGGAATACAGGCAGAACATTACTATTGTGTAAATCTGTATACTTATTTTAGCACTCTCATTATCAACCTTTTATGTGTTAGCTGAATATTCTAAAGCTCTGACACTTTGGACGTAGCAGATTTAAAAGTTATAGTCACAAGAAGTACATTTTGAATTTGTGCACGTATAAAAGCTTTACATTTGACCATGTTTCAATCAGTGGAGACAAGTAAACATCAAGATGCCAGTGTGTTTTGGTCACTGTCAGAGACTGATGGATGCCAGTGTGTTGGCACAGAGGATGGCAGGGTCACTGAAGTGTGAGGAAAGTAACACCTGTGGCAGATCTTGGCCAAGTCAACAACAGGAGCAGTTACTCAGATATACCCACCCACCCACACACACACACACACACACACACACACACACCCACGAAAACCTAAACCACACCCGGCTCTGATAAAGTGCTCTAATTATGTAGTACAACTGTAATGACTATAACTATATTCCACCACACACTCAAGTATTGTCAAAACAAATCCGGGAAGCTTTTCCTGGAAAGCTTTGCATAATAGACTATTATTAGAGCTGGGCAATATATCAATATTATATTGATATCGTGACATAAGTCTAGATGTCGTCTTACATTTTAGATATCGTAATATGGCATAAGTGGTGTCGTTTCCTGATTTTGAAGGCTGCATTACAGTGAAGTGATGTCATTTTCTGAATTTACCAGACTATTTTTGATTTTCCCACTTAGTCATTCTATCCACATTACTGATGTTTATTTATCAAAAATCTCATTGTGTAAATATTTTGTGAAAGCACCAATAGTCAAGACTACAATAGCGTTGCGGTATCGATATAGAGGTATTTGGTAAAAAATGCTGTGATATTTGATATTCTCCATTTCGCCCAGCACTAAACTTATTATTAAATTTAAAAAATGATTTAGTATAAAAGCATTGACAAAGATGTTTACTTATTTGTTGAACTATAATGTCTCATTCCAGTATAAGATTATGTTTAGCCTGCCTTTACTGACATTGTTGTTAATCATGGTTTCATTTCAGCCCTTGAAAAGAGGTCAGACTGCATAATAAGGTGTGTGTTACACGGCTACTTTTAAGTTTGAGTTATCAACGGAAAGGTTAAGTATTTATTTTTGCCTGTGATTCAGACCAATCCGATTTGATTCCATCACTCCTATGCAAAATTATTATTGATTTACATTTGGACTAACGTTAGCAGAGTAAACGTCATAACTAACCAAAGTTGTGCAACGCCGGGCATCGTGGTCGCAGAGGTTACATCCATAGACACTATGGTTAAATCCTTTCAACACTAAAAGCCTAAGCAACGCAATCGACCCTAAATGCACTTTAGTAAAGGGAGAGGTGTGATCAAATGTAACATGATAGTCTGCCTTCTCAGTTATGAACCATTATAATACTTGTCTTGCTACTCAATCCCTGCCAAGCATCAAGGCTGGGTTTCTACCTTCGCCGCTAGTCATGCTTTGTAAACAAAGATACCAGATATGGGATGCGTAACCTAGGAAACATTTGCCCACACTCAAACACTCAGTATCCATTTATCAATACCAAACAGTGTCGTTGGTGGAAAGGTTTTAGGAAAACGTCCGGTCAAAATACAATATTTAACTAAATACTAACGTTACAAAGTTGACACTAACATAACGTTAGCTAGCTAAATCTTCCACTGTCACTCGGCCTTGTGCATTTCAATTGACGACATAATTATCCCAGTATGCTAGTGTTACAAAGAAAGGTATCCTCTACATTAACACGTATGAACTTGTAAGCTATATTTAACGTTAACATAGCCCAACTAACACAAACAACTCTAAGGTTTAGCTTAACTGTAACGTTAGCTAGCTAACTGTGGCTAGCAGCTAGCTTCATGTTGGATAACGCGTTAGATAACGTTAGGCCTAACTTGAAAACATTTACTCGCGATTTACACACTGCGCCTTAGCAACAGTCCGTAACTAGAATAAAAGGACTATTTAATGCTAATCTTAATAGCCCAAAAACTGGTTTGCCATCTCTGAGTGTACTTTTAGCTTTAAAACTAAGTAGATAGCTAGCTATACCATTAGGCTAAAGTTAGCTTGCCACAAAGTTAGCTTCTGTAAGCTTACCTTTTGAGAATGCTGCTGGAGGACATTCTGCTCCACGGTCATGGCGGGTTCAGAGATAATGGTAATTCAATTCAAACCGGGAGAAGCGAAACGGACAGGCTATCTTTCACTATAGCGAATAAAAACACGATGTTATGACGTCCCCTCTTCAGTCAGCGACATAACGGGCGCCATGGCAGAGTAACGAGCGTAGGTCGTCAGCAGGCATGAAAACATTGCTCTGCCTTGCCTGAGTTCTGAGATCGATTACTCACGTCTGTCTGAACTAAATTTACGTCATGGATCAGATTTTTGGAAATAAACGTTGGCCTGTTATTTATGTTTTGTTGTGTGTGGTCGTCATGGTCATTTCATGATAACAAATAAGCATTATTATCTTATTAACCTAATAACTATCCTAGACATATGTACATTCACAAGAGTAAAATAGCCTAATACGAATAGGCTATTACAAAAGGGATTACACTAGTAAATGTTCAACATATTTAGTATCTCAATATTTCTGTGTAGTGGGCTATTATTCAATTCAATTCAATTTTATTTATATAGCGCCAAATCACAACAACCGTTTTCTCATTGCTCTTTTCATAAAAGAGCAGGTCTAGACCGTAGGCCTACTCTGTGATGTTATTTACAGAAACCCAATATTACTACATAACTAGGCTACCATATCAACTAAATAATCACATATTTGTAAAAATAAAAAAAAGTTAGGAAGATATTAGACTAGATTAGGTTAGATTCAACTTTATTGTCATTACACAGGTACAGGTACAAGGCAACAAAATGCAGATGAATACTATTATAAACAGAATTTTACAGCTAGATTTGTCCTATGAATATACTATATAGATAACAAGTATTGTGATCAAGATTTACAGCTGGATATGTACTGAATATAACATTCGGTTGGAAATTACTATAAATAGAATTTTTACAGATATGTACAATTAACATAATACACAGATGGTTGTTACTATAACATAGTTTACAAGTGAATATGTTATGTACTATGAATATATATATACAGATGGCTATTACTGCAAACATATATATATATATATATATATATATATATACAGTATATATACAATATGTTAGACTAAAATGAGCAGTATAACAATGGATTTAAAGGTACAAATTACAAAGCTCAATCAATTCATGACCATGCAGTTTTTCCAGTTATGGATGAATGCTATTTTAGTAACATCAATTTTAAGTCACATACATATTTAGATAGCCATTAGTGCACAGATGAAGCCCTAATATTTGAAAAGGACACCGAACAAGGCTATAGGCCATATGCTACACAGTTCTACAGATTAGAAAGCTGTGAAAGGTGTGTTGCTCAATATTTACCAAAACCATACACATACAGTAATTTGCTAAAGTATGTAGGCGCTGTATTTAACCCATTTGGCTCTTTGGGGAGCACAGGTCATTCATGAACTTCCTCCAGCTGGTCCGGTGTAGGCTCATAGTAGGCTCGGTAGTGTTCACTGTTATTCTTCTTTTGCACCGAATCCTCATGGTGTATTTGGTATTTCGTTTGTGGGATTACACTTTCCTGTGAATTGACATTCTGGAAGAAGAATTTCTGCAATAGATCCTTAAAAATGGGTACACACAATGGTGTCAACGCAGTAAAAGCAAAATGATCAATAAGTAAAAATGTTACATAGTTCCTGTCTTTTTTTTTGGGGGGGGGGGGGGGGGGGGTTAACTGTTTCTACTTTTCTGTTCCCTGTATCTGTCTTTTATTGTCTGTAAATCGACCTTGAGTGATTAGAAAGGCGCTGTTAAATAAAATGTATTATTATTATTATTATTATTATAAGCAAAGTCTAATTGCAGTGCGAAGATAAATAGTCTATAAAGAATGAAAACAAATACTCAAATTGCCTGCTTTGTAAGATGTAGATTAACTCAATACTTCAGCACCATGCTAATATACATTTACACCAAAAGTTCAAATAGATTTGACCCAGGGAGTAATCATGATAGACATCACTAGTAATCCGGAGAATAATTCCAATTCACAATTTATGGAATGATGTAATGGTTGGATTCTACATAAGAATTGTCAGTCGCTGTCAGGTGATACTGAGACTGTAAGTCCTCCTACATGGTATATAAGCAACATAAGAGCAGTGAGTATAAGAGAGGGCGTGATGCAGTATTAAGATAAACAAGAATCACAAGACTGAACTTTCAGTGATAGACTCATTCTCCCAAAATGCACCACAGAGCGCCA
>NC_045745.1:8063877-8064709 GCF_008692095.1 Etheostoma spectabile | reverse complement strand
ATTCCTGCCTGTGGCCATCAAACTTTACAACTCCTCCCTCTGAGTGTCTGACACACACACACTTAGAGAGGTTAAAACTGGACATTATTATCTGTTTTATGCAATAACACTGGCTTGAAATGTGTGCAATACTCTACTGCTACTATTATTATTATTATTATTATTATTATTATTATTATTACTTTTCACCATTACAACCCCTTAATTATGTAAATACTGACATTCCTTTTAACTATGTAATTACTGTACATATCCACACTCCTTATATTTCTTTATTTATATTTCTACTTGTTATTTACACAATTTGTGCAACTGTAACACAGAATTTCCTTTCAGGGATCAATAACGTATTTCTGATTCTGATTCTGATTCTGAATGACACACCCAACACCCTGACCTCTGTGGTTATGAAGTCTTTTGAGCGCCTTGTTCTGGTTCAACCCAAAACCTTCACCGACCCGCTCCTGGGCCCCCTGCATTTCCCCTACAGAGCCAACAGGGTGTATATGACCCAGTTGTCCTCCACTCACATTTATTTAATGACATCCGTAGTCACAACACTTAGCACTAACCTGCATCCTGGACTTTACATCTGCCCATTGCACATACATATTCATGCACATTCTGCACTCAACCCATTCAGCCTCTTTTTTCTTTTCCAATGCAACAGTTACTTTATATGGACAGTATATATTTGTTTTCTGTATTTATTGTACATTTCTTCTTAAAGGTGTAGTGTGTAGTTTCTGTCGCCTCCACAAGGAATTCTAAATCTCCTGAACATAGTCACACTGAGAAATATAGAGAGAGTTGTGTGGAGCTGAGAGTCTTA
>NC_045745.1:8057555-8063867 GCF_008692095.1 Etheostoma spectabile | reverse complement strand
TTTGTAGCAACTCATTTGGCAACGGCTTGAATGTAACGGCCATTTATTATTATCAAAAAAGTTACGGACAAAAGCTTTATTGTTAAATATGCGTGCTTGCTCATGTTTGCACCAATCACCAAGGCAAATTACACAGAATTGTACTCATTGTAGCAAAATGCCTTTATTTATACCACTGTATTTACACAAAAATCCTTTTCATGAATAGGTATCTGCTTAAGGAATCACATCGGTTAGGTTGCCTTCAATGCCGCCGGAGAAACACTTCAGGACTTGGTCATTGTCCTTAGAAATGGATCATTTTTCCCTCTTGCCATTATCTTTTATTTTGTGTTGTTTGTTCAACATAGTTGTGCTTGAGCTACAACTTGAGGCTGTCATAACCTACGGTACAACCCAATACCATGTGCCCCTCAGTATACCTACTGAAGGTCAACTTAATTTAGACCTGTAGGTAGATGTGGTTTAAAGTGGCCCAATCCCAAAGTCCGGACTCAAAGACTCACAGACTTTGGTGCGTGTTCGCAAAATTCCTAAGTGCTTAGGGTTGTCCTAATGTTGCATTTCAAAGTGTGTGAGGGTTTGAGTACACACTCACCGAGCCCTTTATGTGCGTCTGCATCCATGCAGACTTTACCAAAGGGAATTACCCACAGTTCAAAGCGTTGTGACGTTTACCGCGGAGACCATAGGGAAATCCGGAAATTACAAAGGCAAACAACAGCACGCCACACGACCACAGAACGGACCTGTTGTCCAGCTTGTAAAACAAGAATTTGAAAGAATTTGGAATCAGCCAGCCGTCTCCTGCGCCTTGGGCGTGTGGAAAGCGACAAACTTAAAATGAAAATTCCCAAACCGGCAAGTGTCAGCAACATCTTTGTTAGTAAATGTTGCCAAGGCAACATGTGATCTTGCGAAATGCTGTCCCAATCCATTTATATCTATCTGAGCCCATGTGGCCTCACACACTCACTTAGCACCTGAGATCAATTAAGTCTGTGAGTCCTTGGTCCTCGGGGCTCACTTTGGGATCGGGCCAGTGAGTGATGAGTGGGTCAGCCTCCTTTCGTTAGCACACACACACACACACACACACACACACACACACACACACACACACACACACACAGCACACAGCAGGACTTAACATGATTAAGTGACAACAGTGCTCTGTTCTAATCAGAAATAATAGTAGACAAATCGAACTGCTCTTTATCTTCAGCTCTTTTAAGTCAAGAACTATCATTTGGCCTCTAGGAGCTCCTATAACACAAACTTGTAAAACTTCCTGATAAAACCTGATATTAAACACGATTGCATTTTATTTTATACCTGTGTATATATATATATATCGATATATACACAGGTATAAAATAAATAAAATGCATCTACTGTATATTTATCTATTTATCGTATATTTATCTATTTATCAGTGTTTGGGTGTGAGTTGCGCACTGTTGGTAGATCATCTTGAGTAAACAGTTCATGATTTCTGAAAAGACACACTGCTGTTGAGGTTTTTTTTGTTTTTGTTTTTTTAATGTATTTTTTTGATGGTGTTTGAGCAGGGGCGGCTGTGGCTCCTTGGTTGCCTGCCAATCGGAAGGTTGGTGGTTCGATCCCTGGCCCTGCAGTCCCATGTTGAAGTGTCCTTGGAAAAAAAACACTAAACCCTGAGTTCCCCCCGATGCTGCGCCATCAGAGTGTAAATGTGTGTGGGTGTTTATCTGATGAGCAGGTGGCACCTTGTACGGCAGCCTCAACCACAGTATATGAATGTGTGTGAATGGGGAATGGTTCCTGTATGATGTAAAAGCACCCTGAGTAGTCTAGAAGACTAGAAAAGTGCTTTATAAGAGCAGTCCATTTACATTACACAAGCAGAGTGCCTTTTAGTTCCATTATATTTGAGACAAGACAGACATCTCTACAGCTAATATCTCCAACGCTGGGCAACTCACAACTAAACAACATAGATTGATAGATAGCACTAGATTGAGAGAAAAATATGTATTTGTTTTTATTTTGGGGTGCACTGTGCCTGCAATGACATTACATTTCGGCCCACTTGTGTTTGAATATTAACACTGAATATTATGGATAGAGGGACTACATTCAGTTGTCCAATACCCGCCCTAATCATTCAGACGGAGAGAATAACACCTACATCCAAATACAGGGCATTCAAATGTGCCAGCTGTGATTATTCAGTGCAAGATGGAGGAGAACACAGAACTGGGTCATCCTTTAGATGTTCAGGAATAGCATTGTTGTAATAGTTATAACCAAAACAGACAGCATGCCTTGTTAAAATGAATGGTGTCATCTAACTAGCACATATAAATATTAATGGGAATAGTCTGAACTTGGTGGTGTTAGCAGGGGAAGGATTTAGCAACAATGCAGATGTCCTGAAGGAGGATTTCATCAAGAGGTATATTTTGCAACTTCATTACAAGAATAATGGATATCAGAAGTATGCTCAGTGCCATTTGACTACATATGCACAAACATACAGTATAGTGGATATCATTTTGAAAAAAAGTTTTCATTCAGTAGGATACACACATTTGCTGTTCAACGTTGCGCTGTCGTTCAGCCATCCTCCAGCAGATGGCGACATCCTCCTTTGGAGCAGCAGCTTGCATGCTGTCACAACCCACAATAGCAGCAGGATGTTTTTTTTCAAGTTTATTTTTGGGCTTTTCCACCTTTATTCGACAGGACAGATAGGTGAGAAAGGGGAAAGACATGTCAGCAATCGTCACAGGTTGGACTCGAACCCTGGTCTTCTGCATCAAGGAATAAACCTTGAAGCACATGTGCACCTGCTCCACCCCCCCGAGCCAACCTGGCAACACTAGCAGGAATGTGCAAAAGGGAAATGAATCATGAAAATGATTCCACTTGGTAAATCAAGTGGCCTTATAAATCACATAGTCTGTTTCCAATTTTGTCAGAACTGCACCTTAATCAATATTTTATACCTTCTGTGTGCAGCGTGCTGAAATATTGACTGGCCGCCCGAGTGTGTGAAGGTTACCAGAACACCTCTTAAAAACAGCCTTCTTGTCTGAGCAGACACATCACACAGTTTGACCTCAAGGCAGGAAGTAGAGCTATCTACCAGAGAATCTGGGAGGCTGTCGGGAAACCAATCAGAAAATAAAGTCAAACAGGATCTGTAGTTTTGAACCTGGCAGTACTCGTTCCTATGAAAACCAAGGTGGATGCAGATAGCTACAAGAAACCATTCCTACCACAGGCAACACAACTTTTTAACACTTCATCACTAAGTGTTAGATAAGACTCATAGACATCACAGTACTGCACTAAGTGCAACTTGCACAAACACAGATTCTTTATAAATACTATTTAGGTAGGCTGTACATTTTATTCGCCACTTGTACATTCTTTCCTTTGTGTTTTTTTGTCTATTTTTGAGTAGTCGTTCTTGTATTCTATCCTTTTCTATTATGTCTTGCATTTTCTGTATGGGTGCTGTGTGTCTTGTATTGATTTGGTTGATTGATCTGATTTGGGATCAGTAAAGTCTGTCTAACATAATATTACGGTATATAGATTAGATAAATTAAAGGTCTCATTTCTTAACATACGCGTCCCACGTTTCTTCAATGTATGTGTATGGATGTGTGTGTGTGTGTGTGTGTGTGTGTGTGTGTGTGTGTGTGTGTGTGTGTGTGTGTGTGAGTGGACGTGATTGTGGGGTCCTTGGTGATCTGGTGCCCCAGGACATCTACTTACCCCGTGGGAAAACCTGCCGTGTCTTACTATCTATATCATGGGATAAGAGGATTGTTTTTGTAGTGCATCAATAATTTAATGAAGATGTACTGTAAGTGCTTTAAAGCTTTGGTGCATAACTTTTTGATATTAATGAACGTCCGTTACATTCAAGCCGTTGCCAAATGAGTTGCTCCAAAGCTAATTAAGATGATCAGCTCCGCACAACTCTCTCTCTCTCCCTCTCTATATATATTTAGTTTTTTTTAGGAAGATAAAGTTATTTTTGGGCATTTATCTATAGGACAATCACCTAATACAAGAAAGGAGAGAGAATGACATGCAGCTAAGGGCCACAGGTTGGAGTCAAACCCTCAGCCGCCGCGTTGACAAGTAAACTTCTGTACATGGGCGCACACTCTCCCAGGTGAGCTACCCAGAGCCTCTCTGTATGTCTCAGTGTGACTGTGTTCAGAAGATGGATCATGCTTTTTTAATCCTCCGTGTCCTCCTTGGCTACTAGCAACTGCGTGGAGGAGGGGTGGGGCAGAGCAGGGTCACGGATGTATCATGTGGATGCGCCGACAGTTTTGTTGTCATTAGACTAGTGCTAGTACTCGTACTTAGAAATCCTCATGGGGGTGGCAGAAATTCCGCACAATAGCTTCAACTATGAGTTGTACTTTATTTTACTCTGCATGCTTCAGATTCGTTACTTACATTCCTGGGATCCTAAAGAAGAATGAGCAGGTTTGGAAAATGAATGAGTGAGAATGTTTTGAGAAGTGGTCCTAAAAGCGGGCTCCAAGGCTGCAGACAGATACTGTAGAGTTATTGTGACTAAAGCGTTTTTTTTTTTATTAACTAAGGGCTTGCGGCAATGATGTGTCCCTGAATCTGGCTGACAAAGCAGCATCCATTATCATCCACCCGCTCTGGAGCAGACCATTGTGCTGGTCACTATAAAGAATTGAGTTGTGATCATTTTTACGAGTGTAGTCTATCACATAAAGGCTTTACGTTTAAAATGAGTTGGCACGGTCATTATGAAATTTGATTTGATTGTTAGGATCGCTTCTTGAAGCAGGCAGTTTTGTCCAAGCACACTAAAACTAATTACATTTCCCCAATTTTTTTAAAGGCACAGAGAGGGCAACTGCTTAATTGGTGATTCTTAATACTGGTTGTCCAATTACACATCATTTCAATGTCATACTCTCTAATATAAGGGTTTAGTCATGCATTGGAAACTAAAACATTAAGTAGATACACATGGATTCTAACCAGCAAGTTGCTTTCCTAAAAAAAAAAAAATCATCATAATATCAATTCAATTCAGCCACTTTCTTGCAGCAGACCCCAGAGGTTAATTTCAGCACTGATGACTTATAGTTTCTCCAACAGGATATTTATCTGTCATAAAGCATGACACCATAAAACAGATATGTCATCTGAAAGCCTTTTTATTTCTCCCTCCGAACTAAAGCATGGGATTGTATATGAGGCCTTGGTCTTCATATAAGAGAGATAAGCCTCAGTGTGTGTTTTGCGGTCAAGGGAAATTACAGAGCCGCGCAGAGATTTTCGCAGCTGATCCTCATATTTAATATCAAATGCAGACATGGACGTCTACCATAGTTGTTAATATGTGATACAGAAATTATGAACACAGCCTATACCTGAGAGGCATCACAGCATGAATTAGAGGCACTGAACACATATCAATGTGTTGTGTTGGAAGCAATCATGGCAGCAATCATACAAAGTTCATTTCATTATGAACAACACTGATTGTGTCCTTTTCATTCGCTGTTTTTTCCTCAGAGTGCAATAAGAGCATTGATTTTATGACAGTGTAAAGGATGAAGTAGTTAAGCGCTGCCGTGGCTGGATGTAGAGCATCCTGACAAGATCTTTATTCGTCAGGATTTCAGCCATTTTCTAGGTTTCTCATTCGTATTATGGCAGACATTGGCCATTTCCACTAGTCAGTCTCCTTCGGTAATTTACTACATTTCATATTTATTATGATTTAAAAAAAGATGAAATAAAAAGCCAAGTTAATGCCCCAAACCAGAATCTGCCCATTTACATTTAAGAAAATGACCAGTGTTGAAGATAAAGAGAGAACACAGTTCCATGATCCTTACCTTACCTGTTTTATCGTGTTTTTTTTAATTATGGTTTTTAATACTCACCTGTGAAAGTTGAAATCAATGATTAATATAATCTATAGTCACTCAATTATAGATCCTGCATTCTAGGAAATATTAAAAAAATCACATGAAATAATTTAAAGAGTAAAATACATAGACATCTCATTTCTTCTTAGTGTACAGCGACGCTATTGGATCTGTGAGGCTATACAGTGGTGCAATTAGCTAAATGCTAACAAAAGCATGGCGATATGCTCACTTATGGCAATGCTAACATGCTGATGTTTAGCAGGCCGGACTGAACTGGGCTGTTTTTAAACAACGCATACAGTCTGTCTCATACTTCCCATACACACACACGCTCACATCAACAGACACCATACACCAAATATTCCTTCATGTATGTAGT
>NC_045745.1:8057392-8057545 GCF_008692095.1 Etheostoma spectabile | reverse complement strand
ATGTTGTTTTGTCATGTATTATCTAGCTATCTGCATGCATCCTTTTCGGAGTAGCTTTCACTAGCTGCGGCCCGGAGGCTCTCTAAACCTTCTAAACTGTATTTCGTTGCATTGTACCTGTAAATGTGTAATGACAATAAAGTTGAATCTAAT
>NC_045745.1:8053250-8057382 GCF_008692095.1 Etheostoma spectabile | reverse complement strand
CTAATCTAAAATGTCAAGCATGTTCGCCATCTTAGTATAGCATGTCTGCATGCTAACATTAGCTAATTAGCACAATAAACACAAAGTAGAGCTGAGGCTGATGGGAGTGTAGTTTTCTGCAGTTTCTGGTCATAAACCTGAGGACAAATTGAAATTTTGACCTGATGATGGTGCTAAAGTTAAAGTTGGTGAACCCCAAAGTTATTAGTCTTTCAGAGGGAAACATCATTAGATCATTACCAAATTTCATGGCAATCCATAAAATAGGTTGAGATAATTTAGTCTGGGCCAAAGTAGTGGATCAAACTCCATAAAGCCACAATGCTAGCATGGCTAAAAACTAAGTCACCAAACAAAATGTGATCAATGCTAACTATTAGATGACAAAGACTGTGATTATCATTTGGAGCTTTTTTACTGCTTCAGCGTTACAACACAGAATACAACATATTTCTGTTCCCTCGTCATATCTTACAATGTGACGGCTCAAATTTGTTAAGTGCTCCTCACAATCTTTTTGAGATGTAGCTAAATCCTCTCTGAATGCCAGATGCAGCTTGATTATTATTCTTTTTCTGTATGACTTGGAACAGTAGAGCACAACCTCAAAAGAGTTCAATTTGGCATGCTTGGCTCTCGCCCCTGCAGCTTAAAGTTCACATCCCAAGCTGCTCTCAGCCAGACTGGTTGACTTTGAAAGGCCCTTTCTCATTCTACCGGGGATTTTGAGAAATGTTTACTTAAGTTCATGACCCCGCAGCTCAACCGCAGTGTCAGCATTTGTTGATGAGTCATTTCCTGATTAAGATGTTTGAAGAGAGTTTGAATTTGGTAAGAGATGACTGTTATCATTGCTTTCTCTAGGTCCAAAGTCATTGTCAGATTGAAGACATTGTTGACCACAGAGGGGATTTGCTTTTGTCTGCAGGAATCAAAGCCTTCAGATGCATGAGCAAGAACCTTTATGCAAAGACTTACCAAGAGAATGCTTCCACGTCTGAGGAGGGCTGTGAAGGTAGAAGACAAGTGGACGGGAGACTGACATTGCTAGTTCTCCCTAGCCAGTTCGTAAAAAATTTACCCTTGTGCTTATCTGACATAGCAAACATCATCCATGTTCTCCCAGTGTCAGCCAAGATCCCTCAAGCTGACAGGCGGCACTGTGGACCACAGGGACTCTCTCTCATCATGAATATTACATTGGGTCTGTTTACTGTACATGCCAGCACATGACCACCAATTGCAAAGCTTTAGAAAATAGCTCTCATTGATCTGAGCAATCCATGAAAAAAACACTGTAAGTTCTTGCACTTTACTCTAGTACTTTACATCTGATGGGGTCACAGTTAACGAAGGCTATGTTCACACTTAGCAGCTTTTTTTTTTTTGTTTTTTTACATTATATTCCTGCGGAGTATACCATGTTTTTGAAGTTTTTGAAAAAAATTCAACTTTTCTAAAAACAAAACGCCCTACATCACTTTTTTGACAGCCGACCAATGACAAGCGGAGTAGCCAGACCTGTCGTTTCCATGACAATAACAAAAAATGGAGTTTGTAGTAGCCTACAGCAAGTTATATGGAATGGCCGGGTGTTCCCTGTACAATCACTTTGCACCACTCTCAGTTGTTTCTCTAGCTCGCTCCACCGCTTTGTTTAATCTAACGTTAGCACTGCTCTCTCTCTCTCTCTCTCTGTTCTTTCTCTAGCTTGCTCCACCGCTTTGTTTTATCTAACGTTAGTACCACTCTCTCTCTCTCTCTCTCTCTCTCTATCTCTCTGTTCTTTCTCTAGCTCGCTCCACCACTTTGTTTTATCTAACGTTAGCACCACTCTCTCACTCTCTCTCTCTCTCTCTCTCTCTCTCTCTGCCGCTCCACATAGCGCTCTAGCTAGGATACTGTAGCAGTAGCTGTTGTCATAGTAAAAAAAAAAAAAACACGCTCTCTGCTTCTTTTTTTTCACTATAAAAGTGCCATAGTCAACTTTTTCTTGTCCAAAAAGACGCCATGTTTGAACATGGCAACCCACCCCCACCCCCTTTCTGCCGACTCTTTGCACACCAAGCCTATAGAGAGGCAAAGTCCCTCCCCCTCTGGTCCACTACCATGATACCTTATTTCAGAACAAATAGAGTATGTATGGAAGTGAATGGGGGGGAGACAAACAATAATTTGATCCCGTTTGAATTGAGCCACAGATTACACATATGATGTTTGTCAAAGGAAAAGGTAATTGTGCATGTCTAGAAAGTCTCAGCATAAGACTGGGAAAATGCGTAGCTAGAAAGACAACTCGCCCCAAAGTCGCAACGGTGACGTCTCGCTGAAGCTACGATGTCCGTGTGTTTTGTACTGGGATATAACGTTACTCACATGAGCGGACGTTGTGCTCCCTCTTTTGCATCTTGGCTGGTGCACCATGAGTTCCTGCATGCTTTCAGCACAATTTCATTTTTGTCTCAAACCGTATCTCTCCTTGATCCACTAGCTAACTGCCCCCTGTGAAAAAGCATGGTCTCGGGAGACAGGGGTCGTAAACGTCAAACGCACACTAGAGGCACAGGCTAGGCACCAAAATACAACAAAACACTCCAGCCAATCACCGACAAGATGGATGGGGTTTGGGGTGGGGGTTAGTGGCAGTTAGTCAGTTAGGCATGACAGTTACGAAAACATGGTGGGAGGGGCGAGCTTGCCCTGTTGTCTTGGTATTTACTTTGAACGTCAACAGGTTATTATGTTTATATTTTTTAGTCATAGTCCATATTTTAATCATAATCTACTGCACTGTTCAATCCCTGCACGGTTCACTTTTTCACTTTTGCACCATCCTCATTACACACAGGCTACAATAGTATCTCACCTTATCATGGTCATTGCATTTCTGTGAGTGATTTTTAATTCTTATTTTCAATTTTTTATTTTAATTTTTTATTATTTTTATTTTTTTGTTGTGTTATGTTTGTCTGGCTACTGGACGCCTAAAATTTATTTCGGGATGACTAAAGTATCGATCTATCTATCTATCTATCTATCTATCTATCTATCTATCTATCTATCTATCTATCTACCATCTATCTATCTTCGTCTAGCTATCTATATATATCATCACATATCTATCCATCCGCTATCTATCTATCTATCTAACTATCTATCCATAGTCTATCTATCTATTATCTATACTATCTATCTACCTATTCCATCCGTTCTATCTATCTATCTATCTATCTATCTATATATCTATCTATCTATCTATCTATCTATCTAGAAGTGACACCATGCAGGAACACACAGTGCACCTTTAAGTTAACGCTGGTGGATCATGGATAAGCTCGCTATCGAGGAAGCCAATCAGCGAGCGTAGTGTGACGTACATCATGCGCGACGAGAGATGTACCACTCAGGTTTCTCACAAAATTGAATGGTACCACGACAAACCTACATCAAACTGGGACTTTCATCACTTGCAAAACAATCCTTTAAACCACATGTCAAACCTGGCCCCTCGCAGATTTTCATCTGGCCCGCAAAGCATTTTAGGTCCAAAAATAAAAAATATTTTGTCATATTTGCAGACGCTTTTGTTCAAAGGTTTTGCCACTTTTTCTTATGTTTCTTTCCTTTGACTTTGTCCCTTTTTTCTTTGCTAATTAAGTTACTCTTTTGAGGATTTATGTTGACCAAGCTCTAAGACTATATAAGATATGCTAAAGTACAGTAAAAAAAAAAAAGTTTGACTTTTTTGATGAAACAAATGCATGTGAATAACCTTTGCTCTTTAGCTTACTATTAGTCATTTATCATAACTAATCACTTATTATGACATGTGTGTAGACTGGGAAGCCATGGGAAGCAGCAAGAGTCAAGAGGCTATCAGGCATTAAGGAAAATAAAAGGACTTGAGCCATGCTGCCACTTCATGTCACATTTACACTAAATGTCAGAAGAATGGGCTGAATGTACTGCTGGAGAAGGAAGGGGGGAGGAAAGTGGGTGGTGTTTGTGGTTTGTTTGTGTGTGTGTGTTGAGAGGGAGGTTGGGGGGATGCCACAGCTGCAGGCCAACAGTTGATCCTGTCCCGGGAAACAGGATCAGCCAGGTCAGGGCGGGGAGGGGGGGGGGGGGGGGG
>NC_045745.1:8048083-8053240 GCF_008692095.1 Etheostoma spectabile | reverse complement strand
TTGCGACCCCAGGGGGGGGTTAAGGAACAGACTTCACAAAGAGGTACATCTTCAAAAGCAAAGGCCCCACTGGGGGAACCAGTAGAAGGTTGACAAAATAAACCAATATGACCTCCTTTTCTCAGGGCGGGAGTTTCCCCAGGTGCTTGCTCTAACCGCTTTATTGTTGTCTGACTTGAGGCGCTGCTCTCTTGCATCCACTGCAGTAGTACATTTACTCAAGTACTGTACTTAAGTACAAATGTTGAGCTACTTATACTTTACTTGAGTCTTTTCATGCCACTTTCTTCTTCTACTTGGCTACATTTCAGAGAGAAGTATTGTGCTTTTTACTCTGCAAACATTACACTACATTCATCTATCCACAGCTTCAGTTGCTAGTTCTTTACACATGAAGATTTTAGCACAGAACACATGTAGTTTATAAAATCTGATAGTTTTATTGTAAATGAAAGTAGTCAACAATATAACAGCCTACAAGTCCAGCTGAGATAATGGGCCAATTAAACAAAACTGTTCGGATCCTTAACACTTTTTTTCTACATTGAGTACTTTTACTTTTATTACTTGAAGTACATGGTCCTGATGATACTTACATACTTTTACTTAAGTAACCTTTTAAATGCAGGACTTTTACTTGTAACAGAATATCTTGTTTGTGTGTGTGTGTGTATGTGTGTGTGTGTTTACATAACATGGTAGGTCAAACCATGTGCTCAAAGTTCAAACACTTGAATGAGGAGAGGGTGACTGAACATCTGTGAGCATATTTATCACACCAATCACCATGACAACTAGTGACAAGTGTTAGCTCTGTGTGGCCTCCATGTGAATAAACAAAGCACCTATCCAAGCCAGTATCTCATTACCACTCCAATCTATGCACAAGAGTAGTTGGTGTTTGTAACAGCGCATGTGTTCCCCATGTATCCATCCGTGAGTTGTTTGTCAGAGAAGGAGCATCTGTAACGCCAGGAAATAATGTTTGGAGGCCTCAACTATGAAAGAAGCCTGTCGTGGGACTTCCGAGTCCTTGGCCTCTGTAGTTGAGTCATTGGTAACCTGGTGTGCAGCATTCACATCCTTTGGGACTCATGCTGAGTTCAGGAAATCAAATAGAGGAGCTACAGACAAACTGCTGATTGTCAACTTTTTACACCTTGACCTCAGCTTCAACTTGCGGCTTTATGTTTGCCGCCGCTTCAGCTATCACATAAAATCAAGGAGGTTACTGGTGGTTCAGCCTTGATAACAATCTTGAAAATGGAGAAGTTCACCGAGGGGAAAGGTTACTTGGAGTTTAAAGAGAGTGCAGTCAGTCATGGGGACTATTAAATAAAAGGGGAAGTCAGGGCTGAGGAGCTGCGACTTTAAAAGTGCACTGCAGACAAAAAGCCGTCTGTTCACTCACTGGACTCCAGATTCAAACACGCAGTGCACGCGGGGGAGTTTAGCTTGAACTCATCTTCACCTTTTAGGAAGTCTCACGCTACGGGCTGATTTTCTCATGCCAAGGGAATGATCATAAAATTGGACAAATTTCTCCACCGCACCAAGAATTAAGGTTTTGTATTGACTGCGCGATGAGGTCTTATTTGGGGTTGTAAATAAAAGATGTTCCATTTTGTAAGGCACATCCGTGGGGCATTCAGTGTACATCTGGTGACCTCCTTGTGTGCTCCCTCCTTTCAGTGTCTTTCCTGTCTTTGTTAAGACTCAGCACTGTAGTCAACAGCAGCCAACTCAGAAGCACAGGTTTTAACGCAAATACAGGACATCCTCTCACTCTGCTTTAAGAGTCTTTGATTTCACAAAGTGCCATTTGGCTTTGATGTCCTTTTCAAATAATACTATTCTTTATTGTGAGGCAGGACATATACAGTGGGGCTCGAAAGTTTGGGCACACCAGGTAAAAATTTGTGTTAATGTGCATAAGGAAGCCAAGAAAAGATGGAAATATCTCCAAAAGGCATCAAATAACAGATTAGACATTCATATAATATGTCAAAAAAAATAAGATTTTATCCTCATCATTTAAGCTTTCAAAACAACAGAAAAAAAAAAGGCGTCTGCAAAAGTTTGGGCACCCTGCAGAGTTAATACCTTGTAACCCCCCCCCTTTGGCAAGTATCACAGCTTGGAAACGCTTCTTGTAGCCAGCCAAGAGTCTTTCTATTCTTGTTTGACATATCTTCAGCCATTCTTCCTTCCAAAAGTCTTCCAGTTCTTTGAGATTTCTTCTCACGCACTGCTCTTTTAAGGTCTATCCATAGATCTTCAATTATGTTGAGGTCAGGAGATTGTGAAGGCCATGGCAAAACCTTCAGTTTACGCCTTTTGACGTAATCCACCGTGGATTATGAGGTGTGTTTAGGATCATTATCCACTAGTAGAAGCCATCCTCTCTTTAACTTCATTTTACAGCAGATCGTGCAGTAAAACATGGGTTTTGACTTGCTTTTCTCACACTCCTGCGAGCTGTTTGTCTGATATTTTTCTTGGTCTTCCAGATCTTGCTTTAACTTCCACTGATCCTGATGACTGCCATTTCTTGATTACATTCCGAACAGAGGATACTGGCATCTGAAAACACTTTGCTATCTTCTTATAGCCTTCTCCTGCTTTGTAAGCGTCAATTATTTTCAGTTTCAGTTTTCTAGACAACTGCTTAGAAGAAGCCATGGAGCTGATTGTTGGGGCAATGTCAGATGAGTCTGGGCATTTGAAACCTTAAGATTGACATCACCTGGTTCTTTCCAGACAATGATTGAGAACAATCCATGACACTGTCAGGTCTCAGCGTTCCAAAGGGGGCAGTGCATGCTATAAACTCTGCAGGGTGCCCAAACTTTTGCAGACGCCATTTTTTTGTTGTTGTTTTTCTGTTATTTTGAAAGTATAAATGATTGAAAAGAAGGGAAAGAACGCTACACGTTCTGCGATGCCATGTTCATCTGCTACACTCTGCGGTGCCCAGCTACGCCCTGCTGTGCCTTGTAATGCTGCACAGTGCTAATCTGTCATTGGATGCCTTTTGGAGATCTTTTCTTGGCTTCTTTAAGCACATTAATAAATTTTTTTACCTGGGGTGCCCAAACATTCGAGCCCCACTGTATTAGGTAGCCTGGAAATCCAGACCCACACCCGAAAGGATTAAGGGTCTGGCATTCAGTAATGAAAGTCCCCTATCTCCAGGGGTGGCACCAAGTGTGCATTTGAACGTCTCACTGCACGCAATTGGATAACACTACAACCAATCACAACATCACACGGGGTGACATATCCAGAGCCCCTTACGCTTAGCTACCTGCGGAGCTAACTGGTAGATGTCTTCAACTGTTTAGCTCGTTTCTGGCCCCACCTATATCAGATACACCGATGTGATTGGTGCAGCTCGCCTCTGGCCCGGCTGTATCAGATACACCGATGTGATTGGTGCAGCTCGCCTCTGGCCCGCCTGTATCAGATACACCAATGTGATTGGTGCAGCTCGCATCCGGCCCCGCCTGATATCAGATACACCGTGGATTGGTGCAGTGCCTCTGGCCCGCCTGTATCAGATACACCATGTGATTGGTGCAGCTTGCCTCGCCTACTATATCGATACACCGATGTGATTGGTGCAGCTTGCCTCTGTCCGCTTATACAGATACACCGATGTATTGGTGCAGCTTGCCTCTGGTCCGCCTATATCAGATACACCGATGTGATTGGTGCAGCTTGCCTCTGGTCCGCCTATATCAGATACACCGATGTGATTGGTGCAGCTTGCCTCTGGTCCGCCTATATCAGATACACCGATGTGATTGGTGCAGCTTGCCTCTGGTCCGCCTATATCAGATACACCGATGTGATTGGTGCAGCTTGCCTCTGGTCCGCCTATATCAGATACACCGATGTGATTGGTGCGGCTTGGCTACAAGGAATAGTTAATGGGCAGCATTACTCGATACCAGAGTAACTTGCTGAACAAATTCAAATTGTGATTTCCAAGACAGATATTAGATGTACGGTGCCAGAATAGCGGTTTCTTTACTTTGTGTTGGGGTTTCTTCCACTGAGCTCATCAGAAATTCTGCACATCTCACCCATCCAGATGTTCAGCAAAGTCTCTTCATCCCTTCACCACCACACCAGTGTCTAGCCTCCATCAGGGAGGCCAACATCGCTACTCCCCTAAAGTGGGATCTTATCGGCAACGACTCTTCACATTTCTAAACATTATTGTGCACCATGTCAATCTGAGTTTTTCCTGCATAGAGGAATGTTTGACGCACCACCCACTCAAAAGGTTTTAAGCCAGCCCCAAAAGAAACTCACCAGCACCAAAGTGGTGAGAGTTGAGAATAGCAATTCAAATCCTCTCTAAATGTGTTTGAGAGCAATTTCCCAAACAACCATTGAACAAGCAGAACGTAAAATTGAATGGGAGCTCTGATCTCAGTTTTATGGTCCAGCTGTGACGGACTCTCCCGGTGATTTTTGAAAAATACGAACGTTATTTTTCTGAACCAGTTTTATTAACTGGGGTTTAATTTTCTCAGGCCTAATATCAATTTGCTTATTAAATGGTCAGAAATAACAGGAACATATAGACAACGTATAGATCTGTGTCAAATAATGAAACAGACTCTTTTGTCTACTGTCCGCGGCCCAATCATGCTTACTGCCGTGTGTAACCCCCCTCCTCCTCTCCCCCGGGGCCCATTCTGAGCCAGGAAAATCCCTGTTAAATACATGTATTATTGTATGGTTGCTCTTAAAAAATAAGTCTCTCCTGATTTAACTGTAAAAGTGACCACTTAAACGCATGGATTGTTTATAATAGTGTAGAGAAATATAGATAACATCTTATAATATCTTATATAATTGTCCACATCACCAGTTTGTGCATAGAAAAAAAACTAAAACACAACTAAATGGCAAACTAGAAAAAGAGGAACACAATCATACTAGGTCATGCATTTTAGTACTTTATTTTTGAGATATCAGTGCAAATGAACACCAAAAATGAAAACATAAAAAATGAAATAATGTTTCAGGTCTTCACATGAAAAAATGAAACATCTTTTTTTGTTTTTGTTTTTATATTTGCTGCTACAAATGTATTTCTTAGATGCACAATGCAGATCTATGATTGTACGTCAATCCCCCCCC
>NC_045745.1:8037641-8048073 GCF_008692095.1 Etheostoma spectabile | reverse complement strand
CCCACACACACTTCCACTATAGCCCCGAGCTCTTTCACAGAGCTCTGTTAACCAGTAACAGAAAAGAAAATCACAAAAATATTCAATGCACGTTTATTTTTCACACATCTTTAAATCAACTTGCTCGACGGTCTGTGGTTATTTAAGGACTGTTCATATTCTAAACGAACCTCTCTCTTTCTCTCTCTCTCTGTGATAAAAAAAGACCTATTTTAAGACTTGACATTTTCCCCCATCACCGGTAGGGATACACAGGTAGTTCCCATGCGTCTGCATGCAACAGGCAGCAGTGAGGAGAGTCAGACATTATTACACAACACAGCGCAGGATAGATTATCATTTACCACATAGAGACACATGCAAAGAACAAACCAACCGAAAAAGATGGGCATAGCATCCTCTGCCTTTGTATGTACACTTGTACGCATATAATTCATATTTACATATCAGGGCATTAAAAACTAGGGTAATATCTTTTTCTTAAACATTACAAAATAGTCATCTTTCATACTGAAAGTACTATTTACACAAATATATTTAACCATTGTGAAAATGTATTAATAATCGAAGAGACATACTTCATAGGTATATGTATTAAAAAGATCACAAGACTAAATGGATAAAGCAGTGTGTGACATTAACTGAAGAGAATACCGTACAATCAAAATCAAAAAGGAGCTAGATACCAGATATCCCTCGAGACACCAACATGTCTTGGTGATTATTGGGAAGGGGGGTGGGGGGTGGGGTGGGGGGTCAAGTACATATTTCCAGCTGCTTTGAAAACAAAGATGTACCTGTGGTCTTCTCTTAATTATCATGCAATTCTTTTGACATTTTATGAGTTAAGAGACTGCAGACAAAAATAAAACATGTCCATAAACCACAACAGTTAAGAAATTATGAAAAAAAATAAAAATAAAAAAAATAAGAAGAATCACAAACTGTCAAATTCTCAACAGATAACACTGACTTTTTTAAAAACTTTTTTAATTACATGCCATTAAATTATCCTGAAGAGGACACCGAGGACTCAGCTTCGGCAGTGCAAACTCAAGGTGCTCCTTATATGAAATGAAAAAATAAAAAAGCCATGTGCTTCACACTGTTTTTGTGTTGTGTGCATGAAAAAAAATTGGTGCGAGTTTACCCAGGATGTTAAGACACGTTTCTCAGACACTGCAGCCTTTTAACTGTTGCTCTAGAAACCTGTTTACACACAGTTGCTCAACTGTACGCAGCACGCACGCTGTTGACCCATCTGCTCTAAACGGCACAATCCGCAAACATGTCACCCTGAATTTGCACTGTCGAATATTTCCTCTGAAAAGTTCAATCCAAATAAAAGCATAACTCAATGACTTGCGACTATTTAAACCTCCATTGATACACTCTCCTTCCATTGGTAGTTATCCCCCTCTCTGCATCGTGAGGAAAGGCAAGACAAAGCATTCATCATGGTAGGATCCTCACTGAAGCTATTGCAGTGTGAATATTGTTTTTTCAGGTCCTCCTTTGAATACATTTATCATGTACATTGTTGTAATAGACCGCCGTGTCTGCGCTAGAATGACTTTTTCTGGGAATCTTATCTAAAATTGATGGGACTCTGTCTATCTGAAAATGTTCTGATGGAGAAAATAAATAAATGTCCACTGAAGTGAGCACTAACATTTTCGGAGTCATCAATAATGAATGTTGCCTGAAATGTTCTTTCTAAATGTTTTATGGCAGGCAACAAAGGGGACATGGAATAGTGATATGTGTACAATTCAGATACAAATAATAAGTGTAAGACCAAATTGTAAAGGAGGACTTCATAGTTAACTAAATTAAATATGTAGTGCGTGATAATCACTGATGGGAAAGGTTACATTTGTGACAGTTGTGTAGTTCTGGTTGAATCAATCTGTTTTGTACCATTCCATGACCTCACTGTTTAAAATTGAAAAACCAATGCAAGTATGCTTCTGAATATGAACTTGCCCTATTCCACAACAATAATAAAACAAATGTTGCATTATTTGTCCCATCAAACCAATTTGGCAAGTCATTAAAAAAAAAAAAAAGGGGGGGGGGGGGTGGCAAGTCAATGAATTTGATTCCACTTTGTATTTTTCGGTAGTTGATACAACTTCTACTCATACGAATGGCTCAGCCCCTGGCTCTCATGGCTGTGCTTGTCATTGTTTTTCGGTGATTGCGGGATGGAGCTCAGACTGTGTTCATAAGCATGCATGTCACTGATTGGCTCTTCTTTAACTCTGACCACAGACTGGGTTCCCTCTGCCTGCTCCCGCACCTCCTTTCTCAACTGAATGCTGCCCTTCTGCAACATGTAATACAGGATGGGGTTGGAGCGCGAGAGCCGTGGAGAGTCCAGGTTTGAGTCACAGCCCTCCTCCTCCTCATTCTCCTGACTACTCCATCTCACAGGGCTCTCGGGCTCCTGTTTGACCAGAGTAGGGGGGTCTCGTTTTTGAGTGACTGGCCACGGAGCTGGGTGGCGACTCCAGGGGCTGCGGATTGGACTGTCGCCTGCAGGGGGGGTGGGCAGTGGTCTGAGATTACTCGGAAGCCCTGAGTTTAGGGAACCACGGGGTTGCCAGCCGGGCAGGTGGAGGAAGCTGTGATTATGGGCAGGCTGACTGAGAATGCTGCCGTTGGCCTTGCCATTGGCCTGCAGGACGGAAGGATTGGGCGTCCCCCGGGGCTGCTGGGACAGCTCCTTCAGGCAGTTGTCAGAGAGCAGCAGCTGCTTGAGCACATTGAAGCCCCGGCTCTCTCTGGTGAGGGTTTCACTTGGTGGGCTCCGTGGCGGAGCGTCCTCTTCCTTCACATTCCTAGGCCATTCAGGCTCTTCCTGAACAGCAGAAGATGCAAAAATGTTCATGTCGCCACTGTCCACTGCTCTTGGAGAGCTGGTATTATGCAAACTGTCAGTCCGATCAGAGCAGAGGCGTCTCTTCTTAGGACTGGGGCTCGGACACTCGCTCTGTTCCTCTTTAACCTGTCTGGGCTGGGACTCAGCCTGCATGGCAGAACTGGTATAGTAGGTAGCAGTCTGTTGTTTAAGCAGCTGGCTGAGAAGGCCATATTTTGCTATGACCTCTGCAGGCTGTGGTTCTGTTTTTAAGTGCTGCTGAGAATCTGAGAGTGGGCTATTCTTCTCATAGCCACTATGTCTCTTTCTGCCACTCGAGTCCTCAGACATGGCCGAGGACTGACCCACCTCCTCTGTGAGCTCAGTTTTTACCTTTACGTCCAATGGGGGCCCATTGGAGCTGTCACAGACAATGGAGGCACTGGGGCTCTTGTCATAGCACCCCCCTGCAACCTCCACACTCCTCCTGCCACTGGGCCTGTCTTTGCGGCTGACTGTAGCAGTAGCTGAGCCTGTTCCTAGGAGAAGCTGTAGCACGGTGCGCCTCTCCAGAAGGTTCTCAATCTGTGATGAAGGAGAGGCTTCCTTCTGACTGAAAGGTGTGCCACTGCCGGAGGGCCTGTCAGAGAGTGGAGTGGTGGTGGTCCTGTGGATCGGGGCATTGAGCCGTTCCAATAGGGCAAGGGGCCTACTGGCATCAAGCTCCTGACCCAGCCCTTTGCTAGATGGGATGGGTGGGGAGGAAGAAGCTGTGCCACACTGAGCCAGATTTTGTAAAAGTTTACTGGCACTGAAGGCAGGCTCTGAAGCCTTCTCAGCAGGGAAGGCTTTAGACTTACACAAATCCAACGGGCTGGACTGGACATGGGGGGAGGAGTAGGAGTACGGGGACAGAGCGCCACTGGGGTCACGACTAAGTGAGTAGAGGGGCTGAGCTGGGGCTACCGGTCTATTTATGGGGCTTTCTGTTCTGGTCTCCTCCCAGGGCACGAGTCCCTTTGGTTGTTCTCGAGACATGGTGGCCATAGTTATATCAAGTGGCAAATCCTGGTTACCTATGCTTTTATTAACCATCTCATTATTTCTGCGCTCAAGGAGGAGCTGCATAAGTGTGACCTTAGAGTGGGATTTTCGGTCGGGGCTCACTTCAGGCTCCTTGTTCTTGCACACATTTGATCCTGATGGCTCTGGCTTCCACTTTTTTAGTAAAGATTCTGTTAGTTTGTCCAGGGAGGAGGTAGAGATAGAGGAGGAGGAAGAAGTAGAAATAGCAGTGGAAACAGAGGAGACAACAGTAGAGCTTGGTGAAAAGGCGGTGTTGGTGGAGGGTTGAGCAGAAGCTTGGGGAGAGAACGCAACTGGGGTGGAGGAAAACACTGTGGTGGAAGAAGACAAGGTAGAGGTAGAAGAGGAGAAAGAGGAGAAGGAGGAAGAGGGGGTGGAAGTTTTGGGCCCTGTGTATTGTGTACTGGCCCGGCTTCTCATGGAGAGATCAATGGGGGAGCAACTCCAGTAGGAACTCTCTGCATCACTGCTGTCCTTGGCCAGACTCCTCTCCTGGATGGAGCACTCGCTGTCTGACGTGACTGAAGAGGAGCCGCTCGGCGGCAGAATGCCACAGCTGTCCTCCAGGTGCCCATTCTTGGTCAACTGCTTCTGGTTGTTGTGGTTGTTGAGTAGCAGCAGCAGCAAGCTGCTGCATGTCTGAGGGGGACGGGTTGGACGTGAGTCAACGCCTCGCTTCTCCCTAGGAGCTTGGCTGTGAGTGGGGTTTGGAGCATGTGGGGGAGTGGGAGGGGAGCTTTGGCTGTGGCCACGCAGCAGAGAGGGGCTCTGTGGACTGGACAAGGCTGTCCGAGGGAGTGTTGTTGTTACTGTGGTTGTTGTTGTCATTCCATTTTGGGTTGTTAAGGAGCTTAGTGTGTCTGTGGCTCCAGGAAGACTCCCTCCCACACTAGGTGGCCTTTTGTCCGGACCATGCTGCTGGTTTGCCATGGCAGCCAGTCTCTCGCTGGCAGATCTCCCAGAGAGCTGGGCTTTGAGTGCATGCTCTCTGGAGTACTGCTGGAGATGGGCTTCACTGGACAGCAGCAGGGCCAGTTGACTGCAGGCCACACTGGGCTTGGGTGAAGGTGAAGGTGCTGGACTAGAACGGATTTTCACCATGTTGGCCACCGCCTTCAGACGCTCCGCACAGGACACTGATTCAGCTGTAGCAGGGGCAGCGGGAGGCGTGGCACTGTGTGCTGACCGAGGGGATTCTGGGGGTCTGTCCTGACTGTGTCCTCGGCGACTGTAAGGTGTGTTGCTATGATTTTGGAGCTTGCTCTTCCTCATTAGGCCCTTTAAACGGCTTGAGGCTGTCCCGTATACAGGAAGTGGCTCTTTGTCCGTAGGTGGTGCCTTGGAGGGGGAGGAACACTCATTGGGGGGTTTATTAGAGTGCTGAGACATCGCCACACTCTGAAGCCGTGAGCTGAATGACTGAAGCAGGGAAGCCAACAGAGTACTCTCCCCAGCGTGAGGAGATCCCTCTAGTGTTCCATTTTGCAGGCCTCCCCCTTGGCCATTCAGTTCCATTGGGGGGGAACTCATCCGCTGGTTCCCTGGATCATTCCAGGCTCCAGAGCGCAGTAGGCGGGCCTTCTTCAGGTGTTGCGAAGAACCTAGTGTGGGCCCGTTGGTTCCACCCTTAGGTGCTGTGGGGCCATGGTTGGGCAGTTGGAAAGGCCCGCACACCTTGTCAGCCTGCTCCTGGTTGCTGTGGGCAGCCTCAGACCTCCCGCTTGCCGTGGCCCCAGGCCCGGCTACCACTGGATGCATCAGTAAACCTTCCAGATAAGTTAGAACAGCTGAATCCTTGTGTGTCTCAGGGCCAGGCTCCTCCCCATGAGTCATGTTCAATACTAGGATCCCCTCGTATGGTTCAGCACTACTACTGGGAAACAAATGTCCACTACGTCATCTGGTTGACAGTGGCAAGCACTTCCTAAATACCAAAAAGAAGGCAAGCAATTGCCCAGAGTGAGGGAGCCGAAGGATGCACTGACCAGATATGAATCCTTTCTGTAGTGGGCAGTCAGCACTGTGGTGAAACTGCAACCATGGTTGGAGGCAATCTGGGGCGGGTGGGCCTCCCAGGCATTGTTATATGCCTTTAAAGACTGTAGGATCCCAGAAGGCCCAGCTCCAGGCTTATGTGAGTAGCGAGCGAGGAGTCAGCGGGATTTCACCACAAAGATGTTGACACATTCCGTGGCTGTGGATGTTTGGGATGTCTGTCCTGAAGCCTGGCTGTGGTTCGGTCAGTGGCGCCTTCTCAGCTTTGCAGATCTCACATTGGGGACCTATAGGAGTGAGAGAGAAAAGAGGTAGGGAGGGAGGCAGGGAGAGATGGTTGGGTGGAGAAAAAGAGGAGAAAAAGGAGAAACTGTGTGAGAAGCAGGGATTTGCACAGCACTAGATCACATTCATTTCACCACCTTGTCTGCCATCTCTGTTACTTAGCAACATTTCAGACTGACTGCACACGGCTCCTTCTCCTCTCTGCACTCTCCCCTCACAGCCACCAAACAGACGACAAATGTAGATTAGGCCTGATTAGATCCAAATTGAAAATTCAAGCCCACTACCTTGAAAACATTCAGGTCTTGAGCTGTAAGCCCCTCGCAGCGATGTCTTTCAAAAGTGAAGGGCCTTGTGAGAGCTGTGAATAATTTCTTATGCAGCTTGTCATTTCAGTGGATTATCCCCCCCCCTACCACCTCCTGCTCCTTTTGCACTTGAACAGCGTTTCACACGATGAAACCCTCGGTCTACACAAAGCAGGAGCCACCCACCCACTCACTCACCCACATGCACACAAGTATGCATTTAAGCATTCATGCCTAGACACAAGCATGAAGACATACATACATGTGCATACACACTCACCACTGCATTGTGTTCATTCACACTTGGTCAGTGTAAACCTTCAAAAAGCTTAACTCTTAAACCTGTATTGTTTTTAAATCAAAGACTAGGGCTGCAACTAACGATTATTTTCATTGTCTGTTATTCTGTCGATTATTTTCTTATTGGGTATTTATAATGTCAGAATGTGGTGAAAAATATTGATTAGTGTTTCCCAAAGCCCAAGGTGACGTCCTCAAGTGTCTATATTTGTCCACAACTCAAAGATATTCAGTTGACTGTCAGAGAAGAGAAGCAACTAGAAATTACTCACATTAAAGAAGGAATCCTTTCATTTTTTCATAAAAAGAAATGACTCAAACCGATTAACACAATAGTTGGGAGAATAATTTAATAGTCGACAACTAATCAATATTTGATTATTCTTTGCAGCTCTTTTAAAGACAAGAGAAAAACACAAACTGATTCAATGTGATGGGAGTCGTGTTTACAGTACAACAGCCAGTCACAGCAAGGATATAGCTAACAGATAAGCTGTATTCGACTGTCAAGTTTGTGTTTTTGTGTGTGTGTGTGTGTGTGTATTGAGGGGTAGGGGTGTCTTAAGGATCAGGTGCACCTGTCACACCAGACCACTGTCAGGAGGGCAGAGTCGGTGACACTGGGGTGAGCACAGTGCCAGTTGCCATGACAGTGTCAGCGGCGCTGCCCTGGGAGACCTCTGCTCTGAACCCTGTCAGAGTGGTTTCCGTGGATACAGGACACCTCCGACAGTCCTGGCCGCATCCCATAAAGGTTAATTAATACAGAGCTTCCACCTCGCCTCAGCTGCAGCCCGTGTCCTTTCCCGATGCCATCCTCACCTTTGGTGTCCGCTGAGTGGACCAACATTGCAGGTCACACGGCAAGACAGCTGCCCTTGATTATGACGAAAAGGCCATGGCAACCCACGCCGCCACTAGCCTAAATACTTCACAGAGAGCAGTAGCAAGGGCCAAAAACAACAAGGCAGCAGGCTTCTAATAAGGCTCAAATCCATCGCCGTGGCCAAGGTCCACAGGTCGTCATGACAGTAAGGGCAACGAGGTGGCACGTTCAATGCCGCCTTGAAATTAACTGGGATTAGAAACTGGATTGCAGTTGATTAGAGTGCAATTCCATCCAAGTAGCTGTAGGAAAACAATCAGGTTGGGACTTTTAAGACGGTGAGGCATTGTATAGAATATAATCGTTTTACTGAGATTGGCCTATTAGCGTCAATTACACTTCAAGGCCATTTATAAGCTGATGACCTAAATCTGACAACAACAAAAGCCAACCTGGTCGACTGGGCCATCTGACGTCTGCTGTCATGCTAATCTTAGATGCCCAGGATTAGGGCTATTTTCCCGCCAGTGAGCTTAGTGCAATTATAATAGAATGCCCCGTAACACCTTGTGTGATCAGCACAGTAAACACGTACACGTTTACCTGGGTGGGGGGGGGGGGGGGGGGGGGGATGTAAATGGGAAAGAAACACTGACACAGGTTTCAACATGGGGAATTCTGCTGCTCTCTGCTGCTGGCAGTGAACCTTTGGAGTTACTGTTGACCTTGTCTATGTTTTTGCCCAAAGAAACTTCAACACAGAGCAGACAAGGCAGCACAGAACACGATGACACAGCACTATACACGTTTATATACAACAGAGCTACTGCCTTCGCTATCTCACATTAAGTACAAATAGCTCTTTAAGCAAAGTCGGCACCTTGGGCTCTTAAGAGACATGTAATGACAAAGCCGGTGTCAAAAAAAGCCCAACTACAGCAAGGGCAAGAAAAAATATGTCCTCCTCAGTGACAGAGCTCCGTTAACAAATAAATGACCTTAATATAGGGAAAGCTGTCCTCTGTACTGAGCCCCTAAAGCATGTAGCCCTCCTCCTTTCCTCTCGCAGAATGTGTGATGTGTGCATTACTATTACATTATCTCCCCTGGTGTATACATTGAAAATGACCTTACACATCTGTTAACATGTCATCTCATTGGTGGTGGCACCCAAAAAGCCTGACCCCCCCACCCCGTGGGACACCACAGCACCATTGCGCTGCTCTACGCTTTCTGTGGCGATTATCCATTATCCTTGACAATGTCAGCCAATGACAGAGCAGGCACCATTCTAAAGTGATTTTTACCCCTGCAGTTGGCCACGTACATGTGAGAGGGAGGGCAAGTGATGGGGGGGTGAAAGCTTCATCACCCCCCTTGGCTGACCGGCGCTTCATCTTTTTTTCTCTCTGCTTCGCTCCTCCTGTACTTAAAGATACACTAGGAACAGGGGAGGTCACTGCACTCTCAGCCACTGCCGAAGTTCCATAGATATACCTTTGGAAACAATTACGCACATCAGTCTGTCTTATCTGATAGGTCGGCCTACATACCTTTCAGTGACAGTTCAACCTTGTCGTCGGTCCAAGACAAATCCCTCCTCTTTCTTTTCACCACTGTTGTTCTTTCCCCAAAGTTTTCTTACACAGGCATAAACACATTTGCTGTTAAAACAACCTTTTTATCTTAAAAAATTGACTTCCCGAATGACCTCCATTGTCTGGAATGGTAATCCATTTAAGCCATTTAAAATGTATGAGACCAAACAAAATAATTAAAAAAGGGGAAGAGCCAAAGGAGCGGCAGTTAAAGTCAAGGTCAGTCATTCCGCCAAGGCTTTTTCCACTTGATGCAACAGCTGGTGTCCATGCGAAGCTCTGGGCGTTAATAAAAAGTGACAATGCTGCCCAAGTCGTGTGTATTACTAATGTCTGACACCAGCCTGGCAGATGTGTTCTCCTCTGCATTTAAGGGGAGTCAAGGTTAAAGGAATTTAAAAAGGAGAGGCGCTGCCTAAACATTATTATATCATGTAATCTGCAGCCCAGCTCTGCTGCACATACTCAACGGGGGTAGCTCACTTACACATGCGGCGTGACCGCTATTTGTAAATTCAATATGGCCTGACATGATTAAATAAGACAAAACATAAGCTACCTGACCAAACGTGGTTATTCCAAGCCTTCCACAAGTGAACGAGTGCACCAGAGCAAAGTTGAATTAAAAGCTCTTGCTCACCTTGAGAGAGGTGAACAAGAGAGTAACATGCTCCCGAACAGCAGGAGAGCCAGAGAGAGAAAATGTTCTTTGCAGATAAGTCAATCAGGACAAAATAACAATGAAATGCAATATGCCGACACATGTACGCCCACACAAAGAGAACTGGGGCACTCTGACCCACTTCTAAGGATGCATTGACCAAACAAGTCATGCATAGCACACATGCCTCCGTGTGCACACACAGAAACCACGTGCATGTACCCCACATAATGGAAATGTCATACATGAATGCAGGAAAAAGTTAGACCTCTTGTGTTAAGTAGCACAGGCGATCCATTGGGGACAATTCATCCTACTCAGAGCACTTGAATGTGAGGAAGAGTGTCTGATGATTGGATGCTAACGTTTTAGACGTGGACGAAATAGGCCATGCATCTGGCCTTGGATGAGGAGTGCGGGGGAGGATTTTAACTTCATCTGTACTCATCAGTACAAAGAGTTCTTGGGGTTGAGAGAGAGAGAGAGAGAGAGAGAGAGACAGAGAGAGAG
>NC_045745.1:8036521-8037631 GCF_008692095.1 Etheostoma spectabile | reverse complement strand
AGAGAGAGAGCGCATGGAGGAATTCATGCACACTGATGAGTCATCTAAGCGGTTCAGGGACCAGCTGACTGGCAGAAGACCCAGGCAAAGTAGCCAGTGCAATGATAATATCACTGCACTGTATCAGAGACATGAACAGTCTTTTCCCCCAACTTACATGCCCAGGCGTGCATGGATGTACAAAAATGTTTGTGTCCCTAGTAAATATTTGTGTGCCATTTGGAAGACCCACCCAAGGGCCATTTCCTGAGTGGCTGAGAATTAGTGCATCAATTAAAACACACATATACACACACACACTTTCTTAATGAGCCGTGGCCGCCATCAATCTATACCTTGTTCATTTCTATTGGGCTCTGAGGTAATCTTCAGCTTATATCGCTTGTCCAAAATGGTGCTCATTTCCCTCTCCATTTTCCATTTGTATACACTAGTGCTGGAAATAGGAACAGATGATTGCCCCATGGCCGCCACGCCAAAAGGCAGATCTAGGCTCTTGAAACAGACTGCAGTGGTGATGTCTGAGGGAAATGGGCCACTTTGCAATTGAGATCAAATGTCCCACTGTCAGGCTGCCCTGAAAGCTGGATAAAACCAGCTAAACAACATCGCCTTTAAATGAATCATTTCCATAATATCCTTGGCATCAGACCTGAGAAGGCTATATTGCAATGAGTCAGCAAGATGTCTGCCTTTATTGGGTTAAAAGAGAACTGCTTTTCCTCTTTTAACGAAGCAATTTGGGATGGTTTGGAGTAATATGGTGTGTGACAGAGGTCTAAGTGACGGGAAAAGAAGAGGACATATCTCTGTTTCCATTTTTCCTTTCATAATGCTCCCCTTGACCTACTTTCTATTTTTTAAATCATCCTAATGCTTGCTCTGAGTGAGGTTGGAGAACAATATTACAGGGTACAATGGGTTATGAAGGGACATTCCATTAGAATCATTAAAAACCCTAATTGTATTTTACTTAAAGGAACACGCCACTGTTTATTGAAATAGGGCTTATCTCGGTCTCTCCTAGCTTGAGATACGTGGGCCAACGCATTTTTTGTCTCAGTGCATGCATTGTTTCAGTCTGGTGCAACACTGGCAGCGCCGCCGCTA
>NC_045745.1:8022738-8036511 GCF_008692095.1 Etheostoma spectabile | reverse complement strand
CATAGTGAATGGAATCCTATGTTGCCGTTTAGCATGTTGAGAGTAAAAGTAAATCAACAAAAAACAACAACAACCTAATTACTTATTGTGGCCTGCATATTCACAACAAGTACAAATTGAAATGTACTTGACTAGACAATTTCCTTGGCAGATATTGATTTGGGATATATATATTGGGTGAAAGCACAGCTGAACCACTGTCCCAAGTCAATATTTGCCTAGGAAATCATCTACATATTGTCTAAATATACATTGATATATGTACTCGTGAATACGCAGGCCAAAAGTAGAAGAAGTAATTAGGTTGTTGTTGTTTTTTTGTTGGCTCACTTTTACTCACAACATGCTAACTGGCAACATAGGATTCCATTCACTACGCTAAGCTAACTAGTGGCGGCACTGCTGTTGCACCGGACTGAAACAATGCATGCACTGAGACAAAAAATGTGTTGGCTCACCTATCTACAGCTAGGGGAGACCGTGATAAGCCCTATTTCAAGAAACGGTGGCGTGTTCCTTTAAGTAAGAATGCAATCCAATCCAATGTTACACATTTAAAGGACTCTTTTAAATGAATTACACACATACAATTAGCCCACTAAAGTATAACTGTAAAGTATGACATCTGTGTGCAAACTCTTCCAAGGAGATCTCTCAAGCACCACCAATCCAGTTGGCAGGGCAGAGCCGACAACACGCCAATGAACAGGAGACTTCATTAGGATTAGTCCTACACCTGACCCTGATGGCCGATCAAGTGCTCACAGACCAACTGCAGGTGCAACCAACAACAACGGTCTCACAATTTAATTTGGCATCGGGGTTAATAACCAAACACACCAGGGCTGCACAATGACTGTTAATTTCAGCAAAATTGCAATATGAATGACTGCAATATCCAAATCATAGGTTGGGGGCAATACTTGTTATAGGCAAAATATGTGCCAAACCATTCTAAGTATTGCGGCGCTGCAGAGAAGTCCCGGCCTACAAATCCTATCCTACAGACTGAAGAAAAAATCTTTGGTATAGATCCTTCCAAAAAAAACAAATCACACTTCAATCATTTTTTATGAAAATTAGAACAATGATATAAAAATGATCATTCCCTCCAATATTGTGAATCATATCCCAATCACAATATCAGTCCAAATAATCGCAATTAGACATTTCCCTAATATTGTGCAGCCCTAAGTTTCTTTAAATACAAGTTGGCAATCCAGTGACCGTGTCACTGCTCATATGTTAGCTGAATTGGTAATCTACCTTATTCTCCAACTACCCCCAAATATACTGTATAAGTGAAAGAGATAAAGTAAACTGCTAATTAATTACCTTACACTCTAACTCTAGGAGCAACAGTGTTAGGAAACAAAATGAGTATCTGCTGCTGACCATACTTCCTCCCAACGCAAGGGTTTTGGTAACGGATAAAACAAGCTACACCATGCTTGCCATCTTGGCACCCCAAAGGGCCGTGCACCACCTTGCTCCCTGTTGTTACACAACCTGGAGAAGACCCACGTGTCAGCTCTAGATAGGCAACCTCAGCTATTACATTAATAATGAATTAACGTTTCAAGCCTCATAGGATTCCTTTTCAAGCTAAAGCACGGGACAAAACATATTTCCACCAGTTATTAAAATGGATACTACTTTCCATCACTGTTCTGTGGGCAAAGCTGTTTGTTGCTGCATTGTCATAAACACATACTCCCAAAACCTTTTATTTATTTATTTTTTTAAAGCAGGTGTACTAGAGAATTTAAAAAAGGGTTTGGAAGACTTCCGGTACATTTTCAGAAGTTTAAAGGGAAGTTAAGCTTGGGAATGTTTTCACAACGACATGTCTTATGGCATGTTTTGGTTAAAAGTAAGCTCATTTAAAATAGAAGTAAACTACATGCACAGCCAACACTATTGTCTGCTTTCTTGTAGCCATGTTATATTATATATTTGGATGATATTTCAGTTAACCAGCAGACAAAAGCTTAAAGCATAGCACACACTTATACGTGCTAGTATTTGCTAGCTAGCTGTTACCATGTGGGATGTGGCTTGAATGACATTGCCATGTAAAGTAGTTCACTTTTAACCCTATGTTTGCACTCAGCGCACATTGTTGGCTCAAATTTACAATGTATCTTTCCCCATCGTATTTGACAAAGTAATGGATCTATTTGGCAAATTCATGCATTATGTCTGCTTATTATATGGCTATTCCCCGTGAATTCCTGTTTATTCCCACCTCAAATATCCCCGGTATTTTGCAACCCTGGTCCACCTAGACAACTCTAAATGTTCCACGGGGCCAAATTAAGACACATTTAGTTGTGAATATTTTAATATATGCTGTTAATAAACACTCACTACCTGTGTCATACACATGGACACGGGTATAAATGGCAACAAGGCTGATGGATGATGACAATAAAGCGGTGGCCAATGTTACACAAAGGTGACACAACTTTGCAGTTCATAAACCCAACTAAACCTCATCAGAGTTATTGGCAGGAAGAAAGAAAAAAAACTTGGGAGAGAACCTGTTACATTACTGCAAACAGAAGTATAAAGCTTTACCACAGCCATAAACACTCTAAGACACTTTACTGCTTATCGAACAGAGTATGAGTTAGCTCTACTGCTGCTGACTACTGCATATAGTCCAGTATTTCAAAAGTAACTGTACATCCCAAAAACACTGGAATATAGAAGCCTAATAATAAAACGTTGAAAAGCTTCATTTAAAACCCACACCACAAGAATCTAGCATGATATAAGAAGGTCCTTGGCCATTTCCATCTCTTCAAGACAATGGGATAACTAGTATTAGTATTAATACTGTGGGGTTTATACTGTGGAAATTCAAAAATACTGCTATCTATACCTTTCCTGGCTTGGGAGTTCCATATGAAAAAAAAAATTCAAGAATGAGTGTAAGAATGTATGCAAATACATAGATAGAACGGAGTTTTCTTCAAGGATTAAGTACAGCGGGAAGTTAAGGTGTGAGACATTTCAACAAGTGTGCCAAGATCACCAACTGAAGTAGAGATACATCCATATCTTATAGACACTAGGGCAGGACCCACTTTATTTGGCTTGACCTCCTTACATTTAAGCCACCCGCTCACAAGTAAGTGTTAGAAGCTAACACAAAGGGGTCGGCACTACCTTCTAAATACAGCATGGTTCCTAGAGCGCTGCAGTAGGAAAGATGTGAGGCCTGTCTGAGCTGCTCTTCGTCTGTCCAGTATTTGAGGACGAGCTGCCCTGGTCAGAAAGTCAAAGATTTATAAAATATGACCATAGACATATATGAGGTTTATCCCAGATCCTTACATAGCCATCTCCCTGGATAGTCAAAACCAAGAAAAGAAAAATACTAGTCAAATAAAACTACTTTTTGGCAGCCAAATTCTTGTTGTTTATTCAGCTGGTGATTACCATACTGAAATATGTAAATAAATAACCTGCTTCTGCATTTAAACTAGATCCGTTTGATACAGGTGGACTAGATTAAGACTGTGCTTAATCAACTTTCAACGGTCACATTCTGTCAGTAAATGGAGGGTTCATGATTTGGGTCAGGCCCGGGAGACAAGCAGGGAATATAAAAATCCTTGCTGTGGCCACTGACTATTGACAATGCTGTGTGCGCAACTGACAAGCTGAACTGATCAGGGTAATTGCCTTTGAATTTAAAATTTCACAGTGTACGGCCTGTTCAGGGCCGGGGAAGTAAAGAAGAAACTGTCTAATTTGGTTCAGTCCCCCAATGATAAAGCTAGAGGGGCATTTGAGCAGAAGTATTGTATCTGAGTTAGTGGGTCTCAATTCTGGTTGCCATTACTCAAACTACTGCTGGGTTTTAATCTAAGCAGAGGTTAATTGCAATGAATTGCCTTCATCTGGTATCCCAGGTGTTATTAGTCGCTGATTGACTAGCTAGAGTGAAAACCAGCAGGGTTCAGAAGCCTGAACACCATCATTAAACCCATCTTTTTATTTTTTTATTTATAACAATTAAATTTTGCTCAACTTTTGTAAAGGGTGCCTTCACTGTAAGCAAGAGAAACACCAACTGTCAGCCTAGATTAAACCAGACAGAGAGACACAGACAAGGCCAGCACCTAACTGCAACCCGCCTATTATTCCTCTGTAATGAAGAAGGAGACGGAGAAGACAGAGCAAACTATCCAGTGAATGTAGTAAAAAGTTCCCAACAGAGTACCAAAAAAGAAGAAAAAAAACTCATCACTAAGCCAAATGCTAACACACCGATTTTGCTGTGGATGGGAGGCGAACGCAGACACACATCATGCTCCCATACCTTGTCATCCTTAGCTGTGGAGGCTGATACAGGTAAAGTGCAGTAATCAATTTGCTCTACTGGCAGGAGTGCTCCTTTAGAATACTAATCAGGCTTCCAGCCCTCCCCTCTTCCCTCCGTCTTGCCATCCCTCCGCCACCGCTGCCCTATGCCTTTCTCCTTCCTCGTTCACCTTTCTCATGACTTGACAACCCCCCCACCCGTGCCCCAGACCTGACCAAATGCTGAAGGAGGGCGGGCTGTCTTCTGCACAGATAACTGCTGCCACTAATCAAGCCTACGTGCACCGGGCCGTGGGATTAAAAGAGCTTGCACAGCTTGACTCAGGCACTGAAGGTGTACTAGTCCACACAAACACCCCAACACACCACCACACACACACAACAAACACACACACACCCACCACACACACACACACACGGCCAAAATAAAACCTATAGGGAAGCCAACAGCGTCTCGTCCTAGAATAGACACACACACCACCACACACACACACACACACACGCCTCAGACGAGCAAACAAACAACAAGGTCAACTTAAAAGCTGATGATGTGAAAATTCTCGGGCTATAAAAGAACACACAAGAAGATTAGATCTAAATTTACTCCGCCAGTCAAAACGGGACTGAGCACCCATATCTATCTCTCAGAACACATGTCACGCAGGGAGCTGCGGTGTTGTGCGCATCTAAAGCGAGAGAAAAAGGAACAAACTCGACGGTGAATGACAGGGCCTTAATTCCCGTCGTTTTCATTTGGAGAGATGGCTTACAAGGGGGGGGGGGGGGGGTTTTAACACCTATCAAAAACAAATACCGGATGTGCCTGGAGGCTGTAACAAAGCGTCCTCAAATTAACATAGCACACACAACACATACACAGACAAACACACCACACACCACACACACACACACACACACACACAACACACACACACACACACACACCCACCCACCCACACACACCACAACCCACACACCGCACAGACCACAGCGACAAGACACACACACACACAGACCGTATACAGGCAATAGGAGTGTGGGTGTGGGTGTGATGAGGAGAGAGGAAGGGAGGAAAGGAGAGAGGGAGAGAGAGAGAGAGAGAGAGAGAGAGAGAGAGAGAGACAACGCTACCCTATGCATCAGCAGGGATATTTCATTATGTACATAACGAGTGCCATTAATCGCTCTTAACAAGAGGACACAACCTCACCTTGGCAGTCTCACACACACACACAGCAGGAAGGTGGAGGGGCGGGTGAGGGTGAGGGGGGTCTTGGAGGGGCATGGAAATATCTACAGTGCGCTACAGAAATTAAAATTCACCACACTTTCAAGGATCCGCCGCCTACTTTTGACCGACCACATCGCAGCCCCGGGGGTGTGTGAAGGCAAGCCAGCAGTCATATAGTTGCGATCTGAGAGAAAAAACGTTTTAAAAAAAAGTTACAAAAACAAAAAAAACAAAAAGGAGAAGAGCAGGGGAGAAGAGAGGAAATAAATATATAAATAAAAGGGGAAAAATGCCGCAGTGGCGGTTGCCAGCGGGGGCTCGTGCCCTTGACATACTGACACTGGTGGAGGAAGGAGGGGTGGGTGGGTACTGTCATGTGACACTCTTGTCATTCGCCTGATCACCCGCCCGCACGGCCACCTGGCATACCCCCCCCCCCCCCTGGTGGTGTGGTGTCGTGTGTGTGGTGTTGTGGGTGGGTGTGTGTGTGTGTGTGTGTGTGTGTGTGGTGTGTGTGTGTGTGTGTGTGTGTGTGGTGTGTGTGTGTGGGTGGTGTGTGGTGTGTGTGTGTGTGTGTGTGTGTGTGGGTGTGTCAGCTGCCGAATTTGGCATTCTCCCCTGTCGGGAGCGCCTGCCTCTCTTCGGGCCGGGGCTGCGAGACGAATGGCAGCGGATTAACAGTGAGGACACGGTGACCGCCTGACCTTGCTGCACAACCGCGGGGAGGGAGAGGGGTGGGGGGGGAGACAGAGCGCTAGGGGATGGGGAGATAGGGTGACTAGGAGAGCAGAGTTGGGAAGGGTGGGGGGCAGTGGGCATAGGGGGAAAGAGGAGGGAGGGGGCTCAGGCGGCGTCAGGTTCAGCCCGAGGATGAGGTCGCACCAAAGGTTGGTGAAGATTGGGGGGGGGGGGATGACAGGGTGACCGTGCGGGCGGGTGATCAGGCGACATGAAAAGAGTGTCACATGACAGTACCCACCCACCCCTCCTTCTCCAACCAGTGTCAGTATGTCAGGGCACGAGCCCCGCTGGCACGCCACTGCCGCTTTTTCCTTTATTTATATTATTAGTTCCTTTTCTCCCCTGCTCTTATCCTTTTTGTGTTTTTTGTTTTTGGTAACTTTTTTTAAAACGTTTTTCTCTTCAGACGCAAATAGATGACTGCTGGCCTTGCCTTCACAACAACCCCGGGGCGGCGATGGCGGAAGTCGGGTCAAAAGTAGGAGGGGATCCTTGAAATGTATGAGTGATTTAATTCTGTAGCGCACTGTAGAGATATTTCAATGCCCCCCAAGACCCCCTACCTCAACCGCCCCTCCAAATTCCTGCTGGTGTGGTGTGAGACTGCCAAGGTGAGGTTGTGTCCTTTGTTAAGAGCGATTATGGCACTAGTATGTACACTAATGAAAATAGCCCTGATGATGCATGGGTAGGTCGTCTCTCTCTCCTCTCTTCCTCTATCTCCTCTCTCTCTCTCTCCTTCTCCTTTCCTCCCTTCCTCTTCCTTAATCACACCCACACCCCACACTATTGCCTGTATACGGTCGGTGGTGGTGTGTCGGTGTCGTGCGGTGTGTGTGTGGGTTGTGTGTGTGGTGTGTGGGTGTGTGTGTGTGTGTGTGCCGCTGTGTGTGTGGTGTGTGTGTGAGTGTGGTTGTGTCTGGGATTTGTGTGTGGCATGTATTTGAGAAGCGTTGTACAGCCTAAGGCAACTCCGGTATGGGTTTGATATGGGGTAGAACCCCCCCCCCCCTTGGTACGCCATCTCTCAAATGAAAAACGAAAGGGAATTCGGCCGTCAATTCAACCGTTTACCCACTCGAGTTTGTTCCTTTTTCCGTTTAGATGCGCAACAAACGCAGTCCCTGCGTGCATGGTTCTGAGAGCTGAGTTTTTTTTTTTTTTTTTTTTTTATTTTTTTTTTTTTATTTTTTTTTTTCGTTCTTTGTTGCTTTTTTTTTTTTTTTTTTTTTTCTTTTTTTTTTTTTTTTTTTTTTTTTGGTTTTTTTTTTTTTTTTTTTGTTTTTTTTTTTGTTTTTTTTTTTTTTTTTTTTTTTTTTTTTTTTTTTTTTTTTTTTTTTTTTTTTTTTTTTTTTTTTTTTTTTCTTTTTTTTTTTTTTTTTTTTTTTTTTTTTTTTTTTTTTTTTTTTTTTTTTTCTTTTTTTCTTTTTTTTTTTTTTTTTTTTTTTTTTTTTTTTTTTTTTATTCTTTTTTTTTTTTTTTTTTTTTTTTTTTTTTTTTTTTTTTTTTTCTTTTTTTTCTTTTGTTTTTTTTTTCTTTTTTTTTTTTTTTTTTTTTTTTTTTTTTTTTTTTTTTTCTTTTTTTTTTTTTTTTTTTTTTTTTTTTTTGTTTTTTTTTTTTCCCCCCCCTTTTTTTTTTTTTTTTTCTTTTTTTTTTTTTTTTTTTTTTTTTTTTTTTTTTTTTTTTTTTTTTTTTTTTTTTTTTTTTTTTTTTTCTTTTTTTTTTTTTTTTTTTTTTTTTTTTTTTTTCTTTTTTTTTTTTTTCCCCACTTTTTTTTTTTTTTTTTTTCTTGTTTTTTTTTTTTTTTTTTTTTTTTTTTTTTTTATTTTTTTTTGTTTTTTTTTTTTTTTTTTTTTTTTTTTTTTTTTTTTTTTTTTTTTTTTTATTTCTTTCTTTCTTTTTTTTTTTTTTTTTTTTTTTTTTTTCTTTTTTTTTTTTTTTTTTGTTTTTTTTTTTTTTTTTTTTTTTTTTAGCTGGTGGCTCAGTCCCGTTTGACTGGCGGAAGTAAATTTAGATCTAATCTTCTTTGTGTGTCTTTTATAGCCGGAGAATGTTCACATAACATCAGCTTTTAGTGACCGTGTGTTGTGTTGGTTGTCTGGGCGTGTGTGTGTGTTGTGTGTGGTGTGTGTGGTGTGTGTGTGTGGGGTTGTGTGTGTGGTGTGTGTGGTGTGTGTGGTGTGTTTGTGTGTACTAAACACCAATCAGTGCCTGAGTCAAGCTGTGCGAAAGTCTCTTAATCCAACGGCCCGGGCACGTAGGCTGATTAGTGGCAGAGTTATTTCTGTGCAGAAGACAGCCCGCCCTCATCAGCATTGGTCAGGTCTGGGGCACGGGTGGGGGGGTTGTCAAGTCATGAGAAAGGTGAACGAGGAAGGAGAAAGGCATAGGGCAGCGGTGGCGGAGGGATGGCAAGACGGAGGGAAGAGGGGAGGGCTGGAAGCCGATAGTATTCAAAGGAGCACTCCTGCCAGTAGAAGCAATGATATACTGCACTTTACCGGATCAGCTCCACAGCTAAGGATGACAAGGTATGGGAGCATGATGTGTGTCTGCGTTCGCCTCCATCCACAGCAAAATCGGTGTGTTAGCATTTGCTTAGTGATGAGTTTTTTTTCTCTTTTTGTACTCTGTGGGAACTTTTATACATTCACTGGATAGTTTGCTCTGTCTTCTCCGTCTCCTTCTTCATTACAGCAGGAATAATAGGGGGTTGCAGGTAGGTGCTGGCTGTCTGTGGCTCTCAGTTGGTTTATCTAGGCTGACGTGGTGTTTTCTTGTGTACAGTGAAGGCACCCTTTACAAAAGTTGAGCAAAATTTAATGTTATAATAAAAAAATAAAAAGAGGGTTAATGATGGTGTTCAGGCTTCTGAACCCTGTGGTTTTCACTCTAGCTAGTCAATCAGCGACTAATAACAACTGGGATACCAGATGAAGGCAATCATTGCAATTAACTCTGCTTAGATTAAAACCAGCAGTAGTTTGAGTAATGGCAACCAGAATGAGAACCCACTAACTCAGATAAATACTTTGCTCAAATGCCCCTCTGCTTTATCATTGGGGGACTGAACCAAATTAGACAGTTTTTCTTTACTTCCCGGCCCTGAACAGGCCGTACACTGTGAAATTTTAAATTCAAAGGCATACCTGATCAGTTCAGCTTGTCAGTTGGCACACAGCATTGTCAATAGTCAGTGGCCACAGCAAGGATTTTATATTCCTGCTTGTTCCCGGGCCTGACCCAAATCATGAACCCTCCATTACTGACAGAATGTGACGTTGAAAGTTGATTAAGCACAGTCTTAAATCTAGTCCACCTGTATCAAAGGATCTGTTAAATGCAGAAGCAGGTTATTTATTTTACATATTTCAGTATGGTAATCACCAGCGAATAAACAACAAGAATTTGGTGCCAAAAGTAGTTTATTGACGATATTTTCTTTTCTTGGTTTGACTATCCAGGGAGATGGTATGTAAGGATCTGGGATAAACCTCATATATGTCTAGGTCATATTTTATAAATCTTTGACTTTCTGACCAGGGCAGCTCGTCCTCAAATACTGGACAGACGAAGAGCAGCTCAGACAGGCTCACATCTTTCTACTGCAGCGCTTAGGAACCATGCTGATTTAGAAGGTAGTGCCGACCCTTGTGTTAGTCTAACACTTACTGTGAGCGGGTGGCTTAAATGTAAGGAGGTCAAGCCAAATAAAGTGGGTCTGCCTAGTGTCTATAAGATATGGATGTATCTCTACTTCAGTTGGTGATCTTGGCACACTTGTTGAAAGTCTCCACCCTTAACTTCCCGCGTACTTAATCCTTGAAGAAAACTCCGTTCTATCTATGTATTTGCTACATTCTTACACTCATTCTTGAATTTTTTTTTCATATGGAACTCCCAAGCCGGAAAGGTATAGATAGCAGTATTTTTGAATTTCCACAGTAAAAACCCACAGTATTAATACTAATACTAGTTATCCCATGTCTTGAAGAGGGAAATGGCCAAGGACCTCTTATATCATGCTAGATTCTTGTGGTGTGGGTTTAAATGAAGCTTTTCAACGTTATTATGGCTTCTATTCCAGTGTTTTTGGGATGTACAGTTACTTTTGAAATACTGGATCTATGCATAGGTCAGCAGCAGTAGAGCAACTCATACTCTGTTCGATAAGCAGTAAAGTGTCTTAGAGTGTTTATGGCTGTGGTAAAGCTTTATACTTCTGTTTGCAGTAATGTACACGTTCTCTCCGTTTTTTTCTTTCTTCCTGCCAATAACTTCTGAGGTTTAGTGGGTTTATGAACTGCAAAGTTGTGTCACCTTGTGTAACATTGGCCAACCGCTTTATTGTCATCATCCATCAGCCTTGTTGCCATTTATACCCGTGTCCATGTGTATGACACAGGTAGTGAGTGTTTATTAACAGCATATATTAAAATATTACAACTAAATGTGTCTTAATTTGGCCCCGTGGAACATTTAGAGTGTCTAGGTGGACCAGGGTTTGCAAAATACCGGGGATATTTGAGGTGGGAATAAACAGGAATTCACGGGAATAGCCATAAATAAGCAGCATAATGCATGAATTTGCCAAATGATCCATTACTTTGTCAAATACGAGGGGAAAGACATTGTAAATTTGAGCCAACAATGTGCGCTGAGTGCAACAAAATGGTTAAAAGTGAACTAATTACATGGCAATGTCATTCAAGCCACATCCCACGGTAACAGCTAGCTAGCAATACTAGCACGTATAAGTGTGTGCTATGCTTTAAGCTTTTGTCTGCTGGTAACTGAAATATCATCCCATAATAAATACATGGCTACAAGAAAGCAGACAATAGTGTTGGCTGTGCATGTAGTTTACTTCTATTTTAAATGAGCTTACTTTTAAAAAAACATGCCATAAGACATGTCGTTGTGAAAACACTCCAAGCTTAACTTCCCTTTAAACTTCTGAAAATGTACCGGAAGTTCCAACCCTTTTTTAAATCTCTAGTACACCTGCTTTAAAAAAATAAATAAATAAAAGGTTTTGGGAGTATGTGTTATGACAATGCAGCAACAAACAGCTTTGCCCACGAACAGTGATGGAAAGTAGTATCCATTTTAAAACTGGTGGATATGTTTTGTCCCGTGCTTTAGCTTGAAAGGAATCCTATGAGGCTTGAAACGTTATTCATTATTAATGTAATAGCTGAGGTGCCTATCTAGAGCGACCGATGGGTCTTCTCCAGGTTGGTAACAACAGGGAGCAAGGTGGTGCACGGCCCTTTGGGGTGCCAAGATGGCAAGAGGTGTAGCTTGTTTTATCCGTTACCAAACCCTTGCGTTGGGAGGAAGTATGGTCGAGCGAGCAGATACTCATTTTGTTTCCTAACACGTTGCTCCTAGAGTTAGAGTGTAAGGTAATTAATTGCAGTTACTTTATCTCTTTCACTATACAGTATATTTGGGGTAGTTGGAGAATAAGGTAGTTACCAATTCAGCTAACATATGAGCAGTGACACGGTCACGGATTGCCAACTGTATTTTTAAGAAAACTTAGGGCTGCACAATATTAGGGAAATGTCTAATTGCGATTATTGGACTGAATTGTGATTGGGATATGATTCACAATATTGGAGGGAATGATCATTTTTATATCATTGTTCTAATTTTCATAAAAAATGATTGAAGGTGATTTGTTTTTTTTTGGAAGGATCTATACCAAAGATTTTTTCTTCAGTCTGTAGGATAGGATTTGTAGCCGGGACTCCTGCAGCGCCGCAATACTTAGAATGGTTGGCACATATTTTGCCTAAAAAAGTATTGCCCCAACCTATGATTTGGATATTGCAGTCATTCATATTGCAATTTTGCTGAAATTAACAGTCATTGTGCAGCCCTGGTGTGTTTTGGTTATTAACCCCGATGCCAAATTAAATGTGAGACCGTTGTGGTTGGTTGCACCTGCAGTTGGTCTGTGAGCACTTGATCGGCCATCAGGGTCAGGTGTAGGACTAATCCTAATGAAGTTCTCCTGTTCATGGCGTGTTGTCGGCCTGCCCTGCCAACTGGTGGTGGGTGCTTGAGAGATCTCCTTGGAAGAGTGCACACAGATGTCATACTTTACAGTTATACTTTAGTGGGCTAATTGATGTGTGTAATCATTTAAAAGGTCCTTTAAATGTGTAACATTGGATTGGATTGCATTCTTACTTAAAGGAACACGCACCGTTTCTTGAAATAGGGCTTATCACGGTCTCCCCTGCTGTAGATAGGTGAGCCAACACATTTTTTGTCTCAGTGCATGCATTGTTTCAGTCCGGTGCAACAGCAGTGCGCCACTAGTTACTTAGCGTAGTGAATGGAATCCTAGTTGCCAGTTAGCATGTTGTGAGTAAAAGTGAGCCAACAAAAAACAACAACAACCTAATTACTTCTTCTACTTTTGGCCTGCGTATTCACGAGTACATATATCAATGTATATTTAGACAATATGTAGATGATTCCTAGGCAAATATTGACTTGGGACAGTGGTTCAGCTGTGCTTTACAAATATATATATCAAATCAATATCTGCCAAGGAAATTGTCTAGTCAAGTACATTCAATTTGTACTGTTGTGAAATGAGGCCACAATAAGTAATTAGGTTTGTGTGTTTTTTGTGATTTACTTACTCTCCAACATGCTAAACGGCAACATAGGATTTCATTCACTATGCTAAGCTAACTAGGCGGCGCTGCCAGTGTTGCACCAGACTGAAACAATGCATGCACTGAGACAAAAAATGCGTTGGCCCACGTATCTCAAGCTAGGAGAGACCGAGATAAGCCCTATTTAATAAACAGTGGCGTGTTCCTTTAAGTAAAATACAATTAGGGTTTTAATTGCTTAATGGAATGTCCCTTCATAACCCATTGTACCGTAATATTGTTTCTCCAACCTCACTCAGAGCAAGCATTGATGATTTAAAAATAGAAAGTAGGTCAAGGGGAGCATTATGAAAGGAAAAATGGAAACGAGATATGTCCTCTTCTTTTCCCGTCACTTAGACCTCTGTCACACACATATTACTCCAAACCATCCAAATTGCTTCGTTAAAAGAGGAAAAGCAGTTCTCTTTAACCCAATAAGGCAGACATCTTGCTGACTCATTGCAATATAGCCTTCTCAGGTCTGATGCCAAGGATATTATGGAAATGATTCATTTAAAGGCGATGTTGTAGCTGGTTTTATCCAGCTTTCAGGGCCCTGACAGTGGGACATTGATCTCAATTGCAAAGTGGCCCATTTCCCTCAGACATCACCACTGCAGTCTGTTTCAAGAGCCAGATCTGCCTTTGGCGTGGCGGCCATGGGGCAATCATCTGTTCCTATTTCCACACTAGTGTATACAATGGAAATGGAGAGGGAAATGAGCACCATTTTGGACAAGCGATATAAGCTGAAGATTACCTCAGCAGCCAATAGAAATGAACAAG